>NC_052061.1:9466985-9788091 GCF_903992535.2 Arvicola amphibius | reverse complement strand
GAAGGAAGGAAAGAAGGAAGGAAGGAAGTCTCAGAGATGCAGAATCTTGTCTCACTCAGGGTCCAGTTTTCCCATTCAAAATCCTCCACCACTCTTTCTATTCCAAATAGCAATACAGGGATGGATGACGGAAGGCACAAAGACAGGGAAAAAAGTCACGAGAAACCTCCATCAACCCATAAACTTTGAGGAAAGCCTACATTCTGCTGCTCTGGTTCTATGGGAAATAAGCTACACATCTCATTTCAAGGCTCTGTTTCATGGTGAAAAATGGCCTGCATTCTTTATCCATTAAACTATTAGTACATCCCAGCATCATGGATCTTAATAACATTTCCTTAAATAACTGCAAAAGCCTATTAGTTCTATTTATACTAGAAAAAAATGAAAAAGAGACAATGCAATATATTGGACTAGGGATCAAGCTAATTAAAATTGTAAATGTCAATAACAATATCTGACATTTCTTTTCAACAATAACCAATTATTGTAAGCATTCTCCCAATAGCTATTAAATTTATCCCTACAAAGCTCATGTGTTCACATTTAGAATATCTACTAGAGATCATTTATCCTAGTCCCTTCCATTAGTCTATGGATAAATATATATTTGGAACATAGTATGGTTTATGTTTGGTTTAATTGGAGTATCTTATTCCATGTTGAAGGCAATATTAAATTGCATTTAGGAAAGGAAATTGTTATATGTTAAAACCAGAATAAAACTGTGCATCTGGTATATTTTAGTTGTGGTATATGTAATATCTTGTTCTTTTCCCAAATTCTGCCTGCTGGAAACCAAACTGAACAATTTTAGGAAATGTTTCATCTGCTGTTGAAATCTGAGGCATAAACAGAGTGGATTGGAAATGCATGTGAGGAACCAACATCTATGGGGACAAAGCAACTAGAGGGCTGGAAGTCGTGAGTCTGCGTTAGCCAGCTTCCTTGTCACTTAGATGAGACACCTGCTGGGACAGCTTCACCAGGCAAACAGCTATTTTGGTTCATGTTTCAGAGAGAGTTCAGGCCATGGTCACTTACCTCGCGCACTGGAGAGGAATGTCGGGGCACAAGTGTGTGTGACTGAGGAAAATAGTTTTGTTATGGGATCAACTAGGGAGCAGAGAGAGAAGTCTGGGGCCTGGTGTCACCTTGAAAGATTCTTTCCCAGTGACCAACTTCCTCTAGCTTCAGTGATCAAAAAAAAAAAAAAAAAAAAAGAGAGAGAGAGAGAGAGCACCCCACACTGGGGAACAAGAAGAGATTCAAAACATAAGCTGGCAGAGGCATTTTATCCAATCAAACCAAAACAAACTCCATGCCTATGGAATAGGTGAGACCCTGAAGAAGTTCATATAGAAACCACCCTTCCAGTGGTGCATGGATACCAAATGCAAGAACAACTGAGGCCATGTCCACCATGCAGGATGATGCAAGGGCTATGTAGCAGGGGCTCAAGGGAAGGTCCCTCTCTGCTCACCTTCTCCTGTTTAATGATTGAGTAGACCATGTTTGGGATAGGCACCATTTTCATTTTCTGTTGCTGTGATGAAGATCATGGCCAAGGAAAGTGTTATTTTGTCTTCCAACTCACAATCTATCATGAAGAAAAAGCAAGGCAAGAACTCAAGCAGGAACCTGGAGGCAAGAACTAAAGCAGAGATTATAGTGAAAGACTGCCTACTGCCTTGCTTTTCAGGGCTTACTTAGGCTGCCATTGAAGTCTGGCCTCTGTGGTCTTGGATGGCCCATCATCTGATAAGACATCAAGAATCCCAGGACCACCAACTCAGGGATGGCATTACCAGGGGTATCTTGCAGACTTGCCTACAGGCAAGCATGAGGGAGGCATTTCCTCACTGAAAGTCTCTCTTTCCAGATATGTCTAGCTTTGTGTCAAGTTGATAAAAGCAAACTAGCCCAGAATCATGGAGAGGTGTATTAGTTTCCTTTATGTTGCTGTAATAAAAAATACCCTATTTAAAAGCACCTTAAGGGAAAAAGGGCTTCTTGGGTTCTATAGAACCTGAGGGGATATAGACTAATATGGCAGGACATCAAGATGGCAGGACCAGAAGTCATCTTTCTCTTTGCATTGTCAGCTGGGGAACAGAGAAAGGATAAGGAGTTGGGTCAAGCTGTAAAACATCAAAACCTGCCCCTGATGTCTTATTTCCTCCAGCCAAGTTCCACTCTCAGGGTTTTACGACCTCCCAAAATAATGCCACAAACTGGAGAGTAAGTGTTCAAAGCACCCAAGCCTCTGAGGATGCTTTGTGCTCAAGCCACAGCAATGCGAAAACCGTAAACCAGGGCTGTGGGACCAAGGTCTCCTCTGTGAGCTGTGAGTTGAATGAACCTCTTCCTCCACCACAATGCTGTGATGTTTCAAGCCCAAAGCAACAAGGTCAATCAGCCACTGAAACCACCAAAACTGTAGGAGAAAACCAACCTTCCCTCTTTTAGGTTGACCACCTCAAGTTCTTCATTACAGTAGCAGAACTAACACAAATCTTGTGCTCTTATCCACCGATTGCCAGCATACCTGACTAGAATGTTAGCTCTCCAAACACAAGGCACATTTTTTGTTCTTTGGTTAGTATTTCCAGAACCTAGTCGAGTGCCTGGGATACGGGGGAGGGGGGGGGTCACTCAATATTCGTTAGGAAAACGATGGAGGAATGGATAAGGGAGATTTTCGTCTCAGACATATCGAAGCCTAAAGTCCCAGCTCTACTTTTATTTCTACAAAGCTAGTCTCTTTGATTTAAATATGGATATTTTGAAGTATGTGATACCCTGTGTGGAGTAGCTGGATCAGTGTTCTAGAAGTTGAATGGAAGATTGTTCATTTTTCTTTCTTGGGGTTTCCACTAATGTCACTTGACCAAGAGTGTCTGCTTTAGATATCAAGAAACTGATATTTATTTTAAAGTGTGTCATAGAGTCAAAACCTCCAAGAAAGAAGAAACAAAATAAGCCTAGAGTAAGAAAGGAAAGAAGTCTACTCTTTCCCCGGCTTCGCTTAGCCAATGGTGTGCACGTTGTCTAATTCCAGTGATGACCTAGAGCTCTGGCTCCCATCACCCCATCTTTATTTCAAAGGAAGACGGCATTCAATGATACAAAGTCACTTACGCAGGATCACACCGTCTGAGGCAGGTCTGCTGACTCTGGGCTAGGGTGAAGGACTGGAAACACTTCCATGGCCAGGAGATTAAGAGGCCACAGTGGAACTTTCTTGTTACCTAGAACCTAACTATGGAAAGGCTGCTGCGTTTAGTCTGTACTCAGTGGAGCCTGAGGCAGAGCCTGGAGGTTGTCACAGTCAAAAGGAAACAAGTGACACATATATCAGGCCACCTTTTTAATGTCCCTCCCGTTTCCCAGAGGACCCCAACCAGCATGCCTCACCATCAACCAATAATGTTGGTTCACACTCTTAAAAGAAGCTCGATGATGTCTTTAAAAAGGAGGCAGCTTTCTGACTCCATGAACTTCCAAATCTTTGTGTTTTCTGAATAGGGACGCAGTCACAATTATATACATGCCTATGTATTGCCTTCCTCTTACTGAGGGGACCAAACATGTCTAAAGAGTCAGTTTTCCCAGAAGCCCCAGAGGCCTGGTGTTATGGTCAATCCTTGTACAATCCCTATATTCCATCTCCTCTGTCCTCCGCTTCATACCCCTGTGGCCCTCTCTGGTATAGGAATATAACTCATAAAAGAAATACTAACATTAGCTGTTTATCATGGAGCTTGCAAAGCAGAAAAGCAATAAAAAGTGTAGGCATGCCCACTCAATTACCGTTGAAATAGATATCACAAAAATTATTCAGTGTCAGAAATCTAATTTTGTATGATATTTCTATATATTTCCATTGCTAATTTTTCTTCCCTCCAGTATTAGTGAATTAATATGCTTCGAATGGCCCCGAAGCTACCCTGAAAAAAAGTACTACTTATTTAGTTGAGCTCCCCAAATCCATTAGACAAATTTCCTTTACAGCGAAGTGTTGATGAATGAAACGTCTCATGCTAATGTAAGAATAATCAATTTAGAATGCTTATGACAATTAACAAAGCTGAAGATACGCCTTGAAGGCTCCATGCTTTGTCAGCCCTGATTTGGATTAAACTTGTGCTAATGGGATCATTTTTCTTCCAAAAGGTATTCTTTCTAGGCAGACCTATCAATTAATATGAATTATGCATGTATAAAAGTACTAATGTCATTAATTAGACAAATTAATTTTTATGATTCAGTGGGTAGACTAACACTAGATTATAAGTGATAACTTCCCCCACGGCACGAGCAGATTTGAAGTGAATGAATAGTTTATATTTGTGTGCTTGCGACAGACTCCGTTGGGATTCATCAGGCCACCGTGGGTGGGAGAGGGTTGAGGTGCTGAGGATTCTTGATGTCTTATCAGATGATGGGGCATCCCAGACCACAGAGCCCAGGCTTCAATGGCAGGAAACTATAGAAATGCTACTCAAGGCCAGCGTGATGCTCTTAGAGATGCTCAAGGCCAGGGTGATGCTCTTAGAGATGCTCAAGGCCAGGGTGATGCTCTTAGACAGAGCTTCTATCCATTCTCTCTGGGTGCACGGGCTCTTGTCCCAGAGAGAGGACCAGATGAGAAAAGAGAGACATAGGAGGGAAAGGAAGGGGATAGGGCAATGAAGGGGGAGCAGGGAAAGGAAGGAAAGAGAAGGAAAGAGGGAAAGAAGGAAGGGGAAGAGAAAAGGGAGGGTGAGGGTCATAAGACCAGAAACTAAAGAACAGACTGGAGGCCATTTTTCTGACTATGGCTACCACCGCTTATGAATGTTGGTCAATATCTTTTTTCTTTTTCTGAATAGAAAACATGATTTTAAACACTCCATTTTTCTTATCTAAATATTAAAGGTCTTAGTCTTAAATATACTTGGTAACAAGTTCTTGGCAACCTGTAGCTCATTCTTAGTGAACGCTGATGTCTCTTCATGTTGGTCACATTTGGCTGGTGTAGTAATATCTCCACGCTTTGGGCCTAAGTTCTAACTCCCTCATGCAGAATTCACTACATTCCATCATAACCCATGAAACCTTTTTAATTCTCTAAAGCATGGGATGGTAAGCAACTTAGTTGGCCCACAATCTGTGGAGTTAATTTCTATAGTCAGATTGTCTCTGTGTGTGTGTGTGTGTGTGTTACTTCCAAATTCATGTTGAAACTGAATCCCAAATGCAATCACATTATGCAATTGAGGTTTTTAAAAGGGAGTTAGAGCTTGTGGGCTCCTCTGATGAATGTGATTATGAGAGAAGCTTCTGGGGCAGGTGAGAGGTACAGCTGCCAAACTCTCGTGTAAAAACTTGATGATCTGGCTTGATGCTCATAATCAACAATGGTAAAAAAAGAACAAATTCCCAGAAGTTGTTTTCTGACCTCCACATGCATACCACAGTACACATGTGTCCACACTTGCACACGCGTATCATAGACACTCACGTGTGCATAAAATAATAAAAATAGCAAATAAAATTTAAGCAAATAAAAGAGGCTTCAGAGAGTGGGAGGTATAGCTCAGGGGTAAAGCCTCTGCCTAGAAAGTGTGGGAGGCTGACTTTGAGGTGATGCAAATAATCACAGTTTAAAAAAAAACATTGCACAATTAAGAGCTCTCCCAAGCACCCAGCTTTTACAGGGCCATCTTCTGCTCTGCAAGATGCTGCAGCAAGTTCTCCCTTGGAAACAGAGTGAGCGTCCTCCGAGTTATCACAGCAAGGAGCTGGACAGTGCTGAACTTCTCGGCCTCTCGAACTAAGAGGAACAAGGGTCTGTCTATGGTAAACAAAGGTCTCCCTGGCTACAATGTGTTGTTAAAGTGGCCCACATGTGCTGGGACCTTTGCTCACCTTCCTTATCCATTCTGCGCTGAGGCTTATGGTAATGGCACCGTAGAAGCCCTCACCAGGAAAGAGAGCCAGGTTCGCACTTGGTCTTTCTGTTCCCGTTATCCTTTTCTGTCCCTGGTTTGGCAGGCAGATGCATCATAGATCTTATTTTAATTTTGCAGGAGGGATAAGGATGACATTGGTGACATGCCCTAGAGTCAATGCACCGAGTCCTATTTGGACAAGGCTAATAAAAATTACACTGGGGAAAGGTAACGTTCCAAAGTCGGGCCAAAGTGATTAAAAGTTTCAAAGGGAGCTCCTGCTGAAGGGCCACTCGGTGACTGCCTGGACCATGGTACGTTCCCCAGCTATGTTGATTACAACACAAACTGTCAGTAGCCCTTTAGTGGCAGATTTGACATAGTATAGAAACATAGGAATCACAGGCATGTGAAAGACATTCGTCACACACTGCCAGGGTCCTTTCTTACATTTCATGGAGTATTTGATGGCCATGAAGGGCAAGTCCTTCAAGGAGAGAGTCCTGGGTTCAAATCATGGACTGGTCTCATTCTGGCTGGTTGTCACTGCAGTGTGACTCCCTCGCTGGAAAGCTTCGAGGCTTCAATGACATCGCCTGTGACTGACAGTATAACACATTACCTGTTCCTTTGTTAGTTGCAGAAAGGCTTAAAATGTAGCAGAGACGCTGAGCAGAAAGACTGCCTCTCTGGGAAACGGCATTTCCTGAGTACCGAATGGATTCAACCTTCACCAGGATGAAACACAGCACACAACCCTCTGCGCGGCTCTGATTAGAATATAAACATTTTACTGGTTGTAGGTAGGTTGCAGGGGGAAAAGGGGGGAGGCAATGGAGCACGGGCAGATTGTCTGGGTTCAAAAGCAACTAGACAAGAGCAAGGAATGAAAGGTGCCCACACAGACAAGAAAGGAATGAAATCGCTCCCAGTTGCTGATGGCATAACTTTTTAATTCAGTGCGTTGATCTCACGGGAGAGTAACATTGCCAATGATCTGCAAAGTTCAGCCACAGTGGACTAAATCTTCAAGGAATCGGTTACTTAGCAACAAGCACACATGTGTGTACGCATGCTCTCCTCTACTGGAGGGATTAGTCAAACCCTAGGACCCTCACTTTTGTAATTAAAATCTAAATATAAAAAGTTTCCTGTGGTTTTAAAAATGGTAGGAATAAGCACGTCCTATCCGTGACTAAGGAATCATGAGTAAGGTCAGCAATTTACCTCTGGTCCATCAGTGAGGATGTAGCGGTCCCTCTGCCCCTTTCCTCAGCATTTTGAGAACATCACTACTTGGCAGGAAGATATAAGACACCTGTGTTACCACATGGACAACTTGGAACAGTGAGACCCTGTGTGTGTGGCATCCTTCCTGGGCCATTTCCATACTCCAACCAGCTTTGCTGCTTTCTGGAAAACTTCAGAATCCGGGAGTGATTAAGATTGTGGTCTGTGTAAGTCTCAAACAACACCCTGATGTCTTCTCTTTGGAGCTGCTGGCAAGATGCTTAGGGAGTCCTCCTTCTGCACAGTGGGGATAGGGATGAGAGCCGAATGTATCAAGCACGACTATCTTGTATCAAAGCAGATGCTCCTAGCTTCTTGATACACAGAGAACAAAGGGGCCTCTAGTCCCAGCTCTCAGGAATCTGCTACTCAGTCCTGTCTAGTATGATAGGAGAGGCTGAGAGGATGGCTGTAGAAAGCCGAGCACTCTGCCTGTAACGTGGCTGGTAGTCAAAGGTGTTGAAGTTTATTGATGTCATTATTGTTCACACCACTGCAGCTCTGAGCATATAATGACCTCACCTGGAGCTTCCCACTAAGAACTCACATACCCAGATCCTGGCTGACCTTTTTTTTTTTTTTTTTTTTTTTTTTTGGTTTTTTGAGACAGGGTTTCTCTGCAGCTTTAGAGCCTGTCCTGGAGCTAGCTCTTGTAGACCAGGCTGGTCTCGAACTCACAGAGATCCGCCTGCCTCTGCCTCCCAAGTGCTGGGATTAAAGGTGTGCGCCACCACCGCCCAGCCCTGGCTGACCTTTTTAAATGCTCCAAGCCTAGGTATTTGTTAGCCATTTTATCTACCTCCGTATCCTCTCTGGAGATGTGACAATGTGAGGACCCCTTATTTTAAGAACCCTCCAGAGCATCTGATGAATTGTGTGCTAGATGGAGAAATTGTATATATCAAAGAAGACTTCCTTTCTCTATCTTTGTCTCTGTGTTTCTCTCCCTACTCCGTCCCTTCCTCCTTCTGCCTTCTCTTCAATGCTCTTGCTAGGAAAACCCAGGAGTACCATGCAAGGACCCCTCAACTGGGGTTCTTTGACATCAACCATCAGAAACACACTCACTCCAGCAAACACAAAGCATATAATAGGTGGAAAACGGCATGGTTCCCAAAAGCCCAGGAAAGACATTGTGCTGAGAGGGAGATCCTGTGGTCACAGTGGCAGGTTTGAGTTTCCTGTCTTCCCTCCAGATGAAGCTTGCATTTCCATCCACAAAATCCATCTACATCTTTGCATACAATAGAGTCTGTTACCATGTCCGATGTCTTGTCCCAGATTTTTTTTCTATGTTCCTATTGGTGGATATTAAAGTGGTTTCTATCTTGTATCACCAGGGATGCTATTCATATTCTCATTTTATTTGTATCTTCGTGTGTCTGTTAGGTACATAGCTATTAGTGGGGTGTCTAATCTATGAGTTTACAGATAGTCTGCTTAGTAGAGCTTGCTAAGCAGTTGCCAAGAGTTATCGTATTAACCACTGACATCCCAGTGCAGGGGACTTGTATGTTACATTTACAAAAAACATCTAGTGTGATTAGGTGTTTCAGTGTCAGCGATTCTACTATATGTGGGCTGTAGTGAGGAGCTGCGTGCTGCGTTCCTGCTGCCCTGGCTCCTGCACGGCTAACTTTACACGCGAAATCGAAATATCAACACACAAATTGTATTCTTTTAAACACTGCCTAGCCCATTATTTTCAGCCTCTTACTCACCTCTTGACTAACCCATATCGAATAATCTGTGTAACACCACAAAGTGGTGTCTTACCAGGAAAGATTCAGCATGTCTGACCTGATGGCTGGCTTCATCGCATCTGGCATCTCTCTGAGGAGAGGCATGGCGGTCTGCCTAACTTAAGAGAGGCGTGGCATCTGACTGAGCCATCTACCTCACTTCCTTCTTCCTGTTCTGTCTACTCCACCCACCTAAGGGCCGGTCTATCAGATGGGCTAGGCAGTTTCTTTATTAATTATCCAATGAAATCATCAGATAGATAGAAGACACACCTACATCAGTGGGCAGATCTCATTGTGGCTTTAATTTGCATTCCTCTGATGATGGGTGGGGTTCATTCTTGTGTTTGTGAGGTGACCTTTGGATTTTCCTCTTTTACTAGGGTGCTTGTTAATTAAAACTTTGCTGTGTGCTATGTGACCAGACTGTCCATGCTGCTGACTTGTAGTGCCTGACTGTTCCAAAGACTAGCCTGGGTTGTGGATGCATGATATGCATGGATGGACAGGAGCCTCTTCCCCCACATGCCCCATGCCTGCTTTTCTTAATTTTAAAACTCCAGTCCATCAATCCTTGTCCCTTTAAGGTTTGTGCTTCTTGTGCATTTTAAACCCATCTTAGCTGGATCCACAGCCACAAAATTATTCTCCTGTTGATGTAGGAGTGTTTCTATCGATCTGTTGTTTTATTGGTTAATTAATAAAGAAACTGCTTGGTCAGAACATAGGTGGGTGGAGTAGACAGAACAGAATGCTGGGAAGAAGGAAGTGAGACAGTCGCCATGAAGCCAGCCACCAGGTCAGACATGCTGAATCTTTCCCAGTAAGCGACCACCTTGTGGTGCTACACAGATTATTAGAAATGGGTTAAGTAAGATGTGAGAGTTAGCCAGTAAGAGGCTAGAGATAAGGGGCCAGGCAGTGTTTAAAAGAATACAATTTGTGTGTTGTTATTTCGGGTGTAAAGCTAGCCGTGTGGGATCCAGGCGGAATGAAAAGCAGGCCTGCTCGCCTTATTCACTACATCCTGTAATATTTTCAGGAAAGTAGCCATTTAACTTCGTAGAGCGAGTTCTGTAATCAACCTAGAATGCATTCTTGCTCCATTAAAAAGGAACCAGTCAGGCACCCTTTGTTTAAAAAGGTAGGAAGATGACTTAGTGGGTGAAGCACCCATTGTCCAAGCCCAATGATTAGAGCTCAGGTGCCCAAATCCCATGGGGACCTGGGTGTAGCATGGTCACATCTGTAATCTGATCCTGTCCTATAAGTAGATAGAAGACCAGCTAGCCTGGTGTGCTCATCAGTGAGTAATGAGAAAGCCCATCTAGAACAATGAGAAAATTAAGGACCAATACCCAAAGCTGCCTATGACCTACACACACACACACACACACACACACACACACACACGCACGCACACACACACTTTTCCTACTGCACTGAAATTTCACACATGCCTACTAATGTGGGTCTCCAATTTGTGTAGGGGGCGGTTAGTTCTGTCTTACTCTTTAAATATCTATGAATGAAAATATTTTGAGCTCTCTTACCATCTACGACAGGAAGAATAAATGCTTGTTGTTTTTTTCAATAAGGTGATGTTCCTTCACTTGGTTGTTGCAATACACTATAAATTTTGACTTAGTTTATCAATTTCTCCCAAAGTAAACTATTGTCTTTTAAAAATGTATTGAACTTTTAAAACAATTTTACAAATCAAGTAAGGGACACTTATGTCTTTAACCTAATGACCTTTCTAACTTAGAAGTGTTATACAACACTGCCTTTACTTGATTTTCTTTAATTTGTTGCAGTGTTTCTATAAGGTCTTACCAATTTATTAGATTTGCTACTAAATATTTAATATGTTAAGAGGGTTTAAAGGATGTCTTCTGAAATTTAATTTCTGAACTGAAGATTAAGTACACAGTTCTATAATGTATTTGTAATATAAGTCTGACATGTATAAACAAAATAATATGGTCTTATTTATTCCTGCAATCCTGTAATTTACGGATATTTTCATAATACTGGGGATCAACCCTAGAGCCTAGTGCATGCTGGGTCAGCATTTCACAGCTGAGCTGCACCCTGGCCCCTTAGATAACCTCACTATAATGTCACTCCTTTTAGTACATTATGGAAATGCCCATGGAGCAGAGGGTGTTTTTGATTTAGCTTTTTGTTGCTGTTTTGTGTGAATATTCACAGATCACCTGCCACGGCATGCTGGAGGTCAGAAGACAACTTCCAGAAGTCTGTTCTCTCCTTCTGCTCTGTGGGTTCTGGGGATGCAGAGCCATTTTGCCAGCCCATTCTCTTATTTTTGATCCCGTGGTAAAGCTTTTAATGTATTGCCATGAATGGGTAGATTTTCTGTAGGTGCTTTTTACAAGATCAGGCAACTTATTCAAGTAATGAACACCTCTTTCATTGGAGGTGTTTTTATAAGAGCTATTCATTTTATTATAAGAGCTATTACTTACCAAGTATTCCTTACAGAAGCTATTAATTTTGTCTAATACTTTTCTGTTTCTAAGATAGCTTTATCTTCCTTCCGCTTCATAGTTTTAAATTGTATTTTAAGTGTTTTAAATAGTCTATCCAGCTTGGATTCATGAAATTACCTTATTGTGACATGCAGTATTTTTTATATTTCTTAAATTTTAATTTATTAATATTTTTTATGATTTCACTATCCCTAGGAGAGAAAATAATCAAGTCCGTCTTTTCAGTGACTTTTCATATTTTAGTATATTACAGCTGGAGGGAATTTCTCTTCCTATTTCCTGAAAGAGTTTATTGAACGTGACCTTATTTACCTTCTATTTATTCAGTAAACCATTAAAATTAGACTATAAAGAGGCATGGGCCGGGAGGTTGCTTCTTGGTGTGTGTCTGTGCTGTGGATGAGTTGGTTGCTTTATAAACAGACTTCTAATTCTGTATAAAATTTCGGCAGGCCCATGACTCTCCATATCCTTCACTGTCCCTTCTATTCAGTTAAGCTTTCCTACGAATTCTGATTCCAATTTTTGAATGTTTGAGCACAGATTCATACATTTAAATGGACAGAATAACTACTTACTATCTTTTTATTCTTGGTACTGGTGATTAGTGGCTGGTGTGCATGCGTGTACGTGGCAGGTCCCCAGTTCTCGCTCAGCCTCTGTTCCACTACAGTGGTTCTCAGCCTTCCTAACGCTGAGACCCTTCAACACAGTTCCTCATGTTGTGGTGACCCCCAACTGCAAAGTTATTTTCACTGCTACTTCATAACTGTAATTTTACTACTGTTACTAAATCATAATGTAAATAGTTTTGGAGATAGAGGTTTGCTGATGGGGTCATGACCCACAGGTTGAGAACCCACTGCATTAGACGGGTTTACAGCAACTGGGAAATCTCTCTGTTCATGTTTGTAATTTGTTGCATTGAAAGATGATGCTACAAAAACTACCCAGAGGAAAATGTACAGGGGGTCAAGTCGAGGACGAAGCCTGTGCACATGTCAAGGTGAGGCTCATAGTAGACACCTCTTTCTGTATAGGGGTTTGAGTAAAAACAAGCAGTTGAAGTCAGTCACACAAACAAAGCTACCCAGCTATGCAGCTACTCAGAGAGAGGACCCTAAAAATCAGACTCAGGGCACTTGCCCAGTAATTGTTCTGGCTGTCAGGCTCAGATGGGCTTCCCTGGTTGAAGATACCTTGCATATATTGTCAAGCGTAAGAGCTGGGACAATTAAAGGCACTTGGGTGACTCCGTTGACTAAGGTGATTCAGTTTCATAATGTATCTTAATAGGGACATTCAGTTTAAGGGGGACATTCAGTCTGACCAAATCTAGTGATATATTTGCTTGAAATTACAATCTTATTTTTTTCTATTTGTCCAGTAAGGTTTGTACTCATCTTTTCTCTTCCATGTTGCCTGTTTTTTTGTTTTAATATATTGGACTATCTCATTTTCTATGAATTATTGAATATATATATATAATTTCATTGTGATAACCAGATATTACAATATAAATCCTTA
The DNA here is from genome assembly GCF_903992535.2 of Arvicola amphibius. Lineage (NCBI taxonomy): Eukaryota > Metazoa > Chordata > Mammalia > Rodentia > Cricetidae > Arvicola > Arvicola amphibius. The sequence continues at coordinate 9,775,083 of NC_052061.1, read as the reverse complement.
ATTATTCATTGTGATAACCAGGTATTACAATATAAATCCTTACTTTTTCTAGAGTACAATAAAAATTAGTATTGTCACTGATGTCTGCTCAATGCAAAACCATAGAAAATTTTGAGTTTTTAATCTGCATTCAGGTACTGTCTTAGTTTATTTTCTATTGCGGTGATAAATACCATGACCAAATGCAGTTTGGAGGGGAGAGGGTTTATTTCAACTTATAGCTCACAGCTCCTCATGGAGGGAAGGCAAAGAAGAAATTCAAGAGAGGGCCCCCATATTAATCACTAATCAAGAAAATGCCCCCACAGACTTGCCAACAAAGCAACATCATGGAGACAATTCAATTATGATTCCTCTGTCTCAATAAGTCAGGTTCAAGACAAGTCAACAAAAATTAGCCAGAACTCCACGCAAGAACTTTTCCTTCTGTCTATACTTTAAACCTGAGACACCACTGTGTGGTACTGTTTAGATTTTGCTGATCTGTACCCCATATTGTTGCTGGTGATTTCTGCCATGCTTATGTTCCTGTCTGCCTGAACAAGCTAACGCCTACCCCGTCCTCTTATACTGACCATCCCACAATTTTTGATACACGAATCTACTGCTATAGTATGATTTCATATTCTTTTGGCCAGGAAGTACCATTTTCTTCCTTCGCTTTTGAGGTGGTATTTTCACTTGGTTCAGAATTTTAAGCTGGCAGTCATGCTCTTCGAGCCCTTTGAATGTCTTCCTTTGTCATCTGACTTCCATTGTCTGCACTGGAAAGTTTCTGTCAGTCTTGTGGCTTCTCTGCTGGCGATGCATTTTCAGTTCTCACCCCTTCCTCTGAACAGCTGCCTCATGATTTTCCTTTGTTTCTGCTTTTGGTTCTAGAGTGCTCTCTCTCTCTCTCTCTCTCTCTCTCTCTCTCTCTCTCTCCATCTCTCTCTCTCTCTCTCTCTCTCTCTCTCTCTCTCTCTCTCTCTCTCTCTCTCTCTCTCTGTGTGTGTGTGTGTGTGTGTTTAACACTAGTCCCACACTGGAATGCCAAAATGTTTTTTGTTTGTTTGTTTTGTTTTTATTTTTTTACTCTTTGGGCTCTTTACTCTTTTGGGAACCTGCTGCCCAGCTCCCAAAAAAGTCACACATGGAGGCTTATTCTTACTTATAAATGTCCAGGCAGCCTTAGCTTGGCTTGTTTCTAGCCAGCTTTCCTTAACCTCAATTAGCCCATCTACCCTTTTCCTCTGGGCGCTCCCCTCCCTTCCTAGTCTCCCTTTCACTCTTGCTCCGTGTCTGGCTGTGTAGCAGGATGGCTGGCCTCTTTTTCTCCACCTCCCAGATTTTTCCTATTTATTTATATTCTCTGCCTGCCAGTCACACCTATCCTTTCTCCTGCCTTACTATTGGCCTTTCAGCTCTTTAGTAGATCAATCCGATGTTTTAGGCAGGCAAAGTACCACAGTTTCACAGAGTTAAACACATGTCACATAAACGAATGCAGCACATCTTGGCATCATCATTTAATGATCTTAATTTTAATGTCTAATATTTGTTTAAATATTCTACAGCATACACAAGTGTAACACATCTTCAAATAATATTCCACAGTAGTGCTGGTTTTGCTATGTTGGAGAACTGAGCCTGTGGCCCTTGCATATTCTAACTGAGCTCTCTGCCCTACTGCATCCCTAGCCTCTCATTTTGAGATTTACCCACTTTGGGGTTAAGAGCTTAATAATCTACAGAGTGAGGAGTCCTTCAGTTTGAGGGAAATTCTTGGTGCTCTCTCTTAAATATTTTTGTTACCTTGATTTTGTTCTAAAGATTAAAGTGTCAAACATATATAATAGACTTCATATGTGTTCCGCATTTCAGGTGTCCTTCCGTGTGTGTGTGTGTGTGTGTGTGTGTGTGTGTGTGTGTTCTATGACTTGCCTTCCTTTCCACTAATTCTTTTTCCAGATCACTTAATCAGCCATTCTGTATTTCTAATGAGTCCTTCATTTTCATTATTTTGCCGTAACAGAATCTCCATTTGATTTTAATGGAGATTCAGCTCTCTGGTGACACTTCTGTTCTCTGTTTTGTTGAACTTGATAATGACATGCTTAGAGTCTGTGTATGAACATAATGTGTGGTACATTCCTTTTGCACTGTGTGAAGCTGTGTCATTGTGATTGGTTTAATAAAGAGCTCAATGGCCCATAGCCAGGCAGGAAGAAGTCAGGTGGGACTTCTGAGGACAGAAAAGTCTCCAGGAAGAAGAAAGGTGGAGTTGTCAGCCAGATGCAGGGGGAGCAAGACATGCAGGGGGAGAGGTAAAAGTCACAAGCCACGTGGCAACATACAGACAGATAGAAATGGGTTAATTTATGTTATAAGAGCTAGTGGGACAAGTCTAAGCTATAGGTTGAGTTTTTATTATTTATAATAAGATAGCATGCTGTTATTTGTGAGCAGGCTTTTTCTTTTGACCACCAACTCACAAAAAGCAACATGGAGACTTATTATTAATTATGATAGCTCTGCCTTAGCTTAGGCTTGTTCCTAACTATTTCTTATAGCTTTAACTAATGCATATTTTTAAATCTATGTTCTTTTACGTGGCTTGGGTGCCCATCGTATTTTCTCCAAGTCTGTCTGGTGTCTCCCCATTTCTTTTTCCCAGAGTTCTCTGCCCCCAGAAGTCCTGCCTAACCTCTTCCTGTCTAACTAATGGCTATTCAGCTCTTTATTAAACCCATCACAGTGGCACATCTTCCCACAGCATAAAGGAATATTTCACAACAGCAACAATATAGAGAATCTGCAGAAGTTTTGGGTGATGTTAACCACATCTTTAGAGGTTCTGTTTCAGCTTGGCAGATAGAACAGCATCTTAGCCCAGTCCTGATTGGAGTAGACCAGAAGCGCATCCATTCCTGAGCTGCCAGCACCACAGGGGTTGACGGCCTGATGAAATTCAGGAAGGTTTACACAAATGCCTTCTCCACCTGGCAGCTTTCAGACCCTGTCTTTATTTTCTGAGTCTCAATATGTAACTGAGACTGACCTCCAACTTGAAATCCTCCTGCCTCTGCCTCTTAAAGGCTGAGATTACAGGCATGTACCACATGGTCTGTCCCCCAACCACAAATTTTAACGACCCAAGGTGTGCCCAACATGTAAGACTCTGAACTGATGACTCTAAACTGTCAATCCTTCAACTAAATAAATGGATTTTGTCCTCTACTGTTTGGTTCCTGCATCAGCTTGTCAGAAATCAAGATCAGCTGAGTAGGAAGCTCTACCTGAAGAGCGGTCCTGATTGTCTTGGTTGATGCAGAGACACATCCTGACTGTGGGCTGCACCTTTGGTAGCAGCCCATATCAAAAGGGCACAGTAGAAGGAAGATCATCTTACCTTTCTCTGGCTTTGTCTTTCCTCTTGTGGGCCTAGTTGGTTGACCCTGTTGCTGATTCCTTCACTGATATCATCATCAATGTTGGTTCCAAGATTTCATCACGGACAGGGGGACCAGAGTCTTTCCAGGAACCATCCAGGCTTCCAGAATCAGATTGGAACTGCTAAAGGCCCCAGCCTTGTGTGACTGATTGTCAGCTCCCGTCGTCTGCCACTGCCATGAGATGCAGCCACTGTGGAAGGACTCTGGCTTCTGAGGCGCTCAGAGGCTGAGTAACTACCGGGTTCTCAGGTAAGAGAGATGATTTTGCTGTTGTTATTGTTTTAAACCTGACTTAATAAATGCATTCACACACACACACACACACACACACACACACACACACACACACACACACACACTTGCGTCTTATTGGTTTTGTTCCTCTAGAGAACCCTGACTAATACATTGTTCCAAAGTCTGGCTGCCTTGCAAGTACTAAGTTTCAATTTTTATTAAACTTAAACTACCTAAGTACCAAAGGTTTTGATGAACTTCTTCCTGTAACTGACATTTTCTAAGTTGTCTTCCATCTCAGAAGGGCACTGGCCCACAAACCTCCTTCTGACACCACAATCCCCAGATCCTTACTAGAACCATGCAGTGTTTGCATAGATCACGTGCACACCCTCCTGTAGGCGTTACCAATGAAAATTACACGTGGATACATTTATGTGTCATTGTTGGGTACCCTCGGCCACAAATGGTCACTCCTTTTAGTTTTTATCTTTTGGAAAATCCCTTGTACACTAGACCACATCCCAATTTGAATTATTTAAAGGTTCGTTCTGAATACCATTCAAAGAAATATTTATAATCGGTCTAACAGCAGACGTGCAATCCATGATACTTTACTTTCTGGAATTTACCGTAAGTAACGACTTAAAATAAACAGAATCTGAGGAGAAATATTAGTGAAGAAAAATATTAGCTCAGTGACTGGACTAAGCACACACACGAGGCCCTGGGTTCCACTCCCAGACGGCTAGGGTACAGAAAAGACCCACAGCTGCAGGCTGTGCTTGGGTCAATCTCTCGGCCTCACGAACCAGCTCTTGTGATTGTAATTACAGCTAATATATGGGAGGGATGGACAGGGATGAACAGATGTTGGAGCCAAATGAGAACATACAGAGCACAGCGGTGTGGTATAAAACCCTGAGTTTATATGGCACAGCTGGCTACTTCGCATGGGTTTTTTTATTATTATTTATTTACAAGGTGTGGCATCTGGCCTTCTATTGTCATGTCTTGATTTGTCTTGTGGTTAATTCCCTTCTGCTACAAAGGACCATGGGAAATACTGTTGAGAAACTTAACTAAAAATTCTCCCTGAAAAAAAAAAAAGAAAGAAAAGAGTTTGAGAATAAGAAGGAAGTGTGATCTGAGTTTCTATCAGAGGTAAACAGGCAGCGTGTCCATGGCCTTGATCTCTGATCCAGCTGTTAGGCTCCTAGGGTTATTGAGAAAGCGGAGATCCAGAAGGTGAGGTCCCTTTTGCCTGTGTTGTCTTGTGTTGGTGGAGCCGGTTAATGGCTCTCCCCCTCCCCCCCCCCCGCCCCAGACACCACTGAAGTGCTGCCTATAAAGAAAGGCAGGAAAGCGGAGGATGCAGGAGTAGATGTTACCAATGAGGATGAAGGTGGACCTGAAGAAGCACCCAGCACACATTCTCCGTGAGCCTCTTAAAACTGTCCTTTCCTGGTAGTTCTGCCCCTGCTGCTGTGAGCTCATCATCCCAGAACCATAGTGACTCAGTGAGATGGCTTAGGAGATGGTCACCAAAGCTCCCAGATTTCCTACAGCCAAGGGCTAACTGCATTTAATGTCAGCCAGCTGATAAAGCCTTTAGGGTGAGGAACCCACGCACCCTCCTTTCTCATCAGTTTCCTATTACGTTTGCTTATCCACCTGAAAGACAGCAGAGTGTCTGGGTTAAGCAAAAGGCTGTACGAGGGAATGGCTTTAGTTCAAATCCTCTACCTAGCAAACCATGCTGACTAGGAGAGTAGATGAACGTCAAAGAATCCCAGGTTCTTCACCATACCAGGGAAGGCTACAGTGACCCTCACAGTGCTGTTTAAGTATTAGTTGAAACATCTAGGAAACAACTGATCGAGAATGCCAAACGTGTTTACAACGTGGCATCTGATCAGCCTAATGCCTGCCTTTTCGGTCAGCTGTAAGAGAGTGACAAGTGTTAAGCTTGCTCACAGAGCTCATTTTCGAATTGACTGTCCTCTGAACCATCATCTTCCTCCTTGAAAATCCACCTTCCAACTTCCAAACCTTGTGCTTCTCTTTCTGTGAAACTCTCTTTGGCCCCCTGCCCATCTTCCTGATGCCACCACTTCCTCTGGATCATCGTGGCTGAGTGTTCCTCCCAGGAACATTCCAGTAGTGTTTGCCCTTGGGGTTTGAGTGCATACGGACCTCCTCCCTGGTAAACGCACATCCCACAGCCACCATCTCTTGCCTTTGAATGTTGTGTTCCAAGACAACGCCCAAGTCTGCAGAGGCTGTAATGTGAGCCAGGATGGAAGCAGTAGGCCTCCAGGACCCGGAGAGACCACTGGCTACTCCAGGATCTCATGCTTTTGGCGGAATTGTAGATTCTCGTTGCCCATTCCCATCTCTCCTCTTGCTGTGTCTCCCTTGTTGTCTTTAAGATTCCTATTTCTTCAGTGCCTGGCATCTGGGGTCCTGCAGTGGCCCGCAGCCTTGAGGAACTCGGCCTGCTTACCAGGAATGCTGTTTTTCCATAAAGGAAATATTTTCCAAGTCAATTAGAAGTGCCTGTGACCTACACCAATTTAGGAAATTAGCAAATGTTCCCTGCTCCTTCCACAGACCATATTTTATTATTGGATTAATGTGCAAAAAGCCCCTATTTGGTAGCACCAAATATTTACTTTGGAGACATTCTCTGGTTTTATCAAGGATTTGCCTTGCACTGTCAACAAATTACTGCAGACTGCCTAAAGATCTATGGAATTAAAGAAAATACACATGGGGCTAGACCCGTTTGGAAACATATATTTTGCATTCAGGGAGGGGAATCAGCGAAGAGTTGACATCCGGTCACCCACTGATAGAGGTCTTGTGACCCTTTCTCATAAATAACGTGGAATTTTTATTTTTATTTCAACATATGGGCCACTTTAACAGTTCCAGCCAGATGTCTATGCCCAGAGTTCAATTTTGGGGCTTAGTTCTATATCATAAAAAGCTATTCTAATCCCTCCACCGAGCCAGGTAAAACATAGTAAACTGACAACCGTTGGGGGGGGGGGGGGGTGAAGCGGCTATAGGAATGGTCAGGAAGCTCTGAGAACAGCTTTCAAGGGCTACATAAATTTTCCACACTAGCGAAAATATTTGGAGGACAGGAAGTGCAGCATTTTCTGGGTTCATTTGTGGATGCTTTTAGGTGTGTTTGGACAAGAGGACAGAACAACCTGCCCTAAGTACAGGATACTTTCTGGTACCCATTCCTACTCCACCTCTGAAATGGGAGTCGCTACGAAGACCATCAACATGAGGGCCATTCAACATGGCAGCTTCTGGTGTGGCGGCTGGCAGCACGCTCAGTTTATGAGTGTCTGTCCATCCCTGAGGATGATAAAGTAACTTTCTGTAACTCTTGAGCATCCCTCTGAACGCCTTTTCTCCTCCGCTGCCATGAGGCTCTACACCGCATCCTAGTCTGTGTCTGTGTGTTACGTGGGCAAGGAATTGTCTTTTCGCTGTGCCCTAAGTGCACGTGTGCAGTCTTCTAGTCCCTCCTGGGCTTCAAAGTGGTGCTTTGATATGCAAATCTAGTTTTGTTGATCTGCAGAGATAATGGTAACCCTTAACCTGCCACAGCCAACCAGACTTTTTTTTTTTTTTTTTTAACTTAGGAGTCTAACAAGGCTTGATTCTGGACCCCGGAATGTCTCCCACCACCTTTTCTTTCTGCAACTCAGCTGCTACCCATGCTGTGCACACTAGGTAAAGTGCACTTGCTATACACACTGCTGGACCTAACACACCTCCTTCCCTTGAGAACAGATCGAAGCCCTCTCCCAGCACTAGGCATAGTTGGAATTTTACATTTATGGGGTGCTGCTTTCTCAGCAAGTGCCCCCCCCCCACTGTAGAGATGCTCTCTAAGGACCAGGGAGGCATCTGGACCCTGTCTTCTTGACACTACTCCAGCAGCACAGAGCACAGTGCCTTCACATCACTGACATAATGATGGATGTGCTGGGATGAGCTTATGATTACCGCAAACGGGAAGGTGTGAAGTATGAGCAGAATGACGTAACTCGGGAAACAACTTGCACATGGATGACGAAAGCAAACAAACACTGAGATTCCGATCTCACTATTCCTCTGAGATGATTTTTCAAAGAATAAGATATTCTGATTGGGAAACTGCTAATTATCATAGACAGAGCTGCGTTGGAGGCCAAAGAAAGAAAAGGACAGAAATCCCTTTCTGTAGGGATTTGTCAGCGTTCAGATGACAAACAACCACTGGGTTATAAAATAAGAACAAAATGTGCTTCCTTAGAAGGAAGAGCCAAACCCTTGGCCATGACACCCGCCCCACCCCCTCCCATTGGCTATGTGAGTATGTCATCAACAGAAATCAGGACATGCTCAAGATACTGAGTGACCATCGAATGTATTGGAAGCATTCTGTCCATCCCTCGCCAGTATACTCTCTCCAGAGAGTCTTCTCTGAAGAATATTTAAGGCTGAAAACATTGAGCCAGTCTGTCAGCAATCATCTATCCCCTTTATTAATGTGTTCATGTTGGTGAGACTCAGGATTGAACTGGTGTCGTCAGAGTTTCCAGACACATCTTCCCGACTCTGGATCCTGTGGGACATGTTGGAGCCACTGCATCTTTGAAAGAATATGACCCCTTCATGTGAATCTGGAATGACTCACAGCTTACTAAGGGGTGGAGCATTGATAAGAAATAACGACTCACTGTAGTAGAGTCCTTGTGATGATCTGTTGCCCCAACCCCTTGGTGTCTTCAGATAGATTCTTCTCCTCATTTCATTCTAGGAGGGCAATGTGGTTCTGTGTTAATGTTACTCTGTAATGGATGCGTTTTTGTCAATTCCTTTGAAATCATGGATAGTAAATATATAAGTATAAAATAAATTGCTTCACAAATATAGAAACACATGCAGCCATAAAATGTCAAGGAGTGAACATTGCAAATGTGTTTTGGATCTATATCCATTTCCGTGTGTTCTCTCACAGTTCTGTGTGTGTCTCTGTCTTTCCTCTCTCTCTCTCTCTCTCTCTCTCTCTCTCTCTCTCTCTCTCTCTCTCTCTCAGCTATGTAGGAAAGAAGGATGTAAGCTTGTATAAAGTTTCTGGAGCACCGAGTAGGTGAAATGATGAGAATTTAAAATTCATGATTGCGAAGTGAACATCTGGAATGTATTCAAAGAAGGGAACGTTATACAACGAGAACATTATTAATTGTTAGCATCTTGCAAGAAATGAATCAATTGACAACCTGTTCCTGAGATTCTTTTATGGAGGAATTTGTTTTAAGGGACAATGTACAAGGCTGAGAGAGGGAAACTTGACTTACAGCATCACCTCTTAGAGGGAAACTTCTTTAAAATGCTGATAACGCCTGTGCACAGCTCTTTCTTCCTACTTCATGTGTTGCTGAGGGAAGATCTTCGTACTTAACATTAACGAGGAGCTTTTCTTCACCAAAGAAGTGGGATTTTCACACTTGTGCTTTGCAGTAGCGACTCTCAGCCCTGTGGTTTATTTTTGTAATAATTAATAAAGGGTCACACTTCCTGGCTTCGTCGCCCCGCCTAGAGAAGAGTTTGCTACCACCTTCTCACTGCTGCTGTAGGAAGGTGAAGGGATGGGACACAAGCTCCTGGCTTCAGGAAGGGGAGCAGGGCGCTGTCCGCATGCTCCAGCCAAGGACAACTGCGTTGGTGTGACTTCTATGGGCCACCAAATGTGTGGTACTGTCAGGTTGGAGACTGCTATTTATAGCTTGGTGTCAAATGCTTATAAAGTATCTGTCGCAGTAAGAGAAAAACCATCTTGTTGCCTTACATTAGGGAAAAGGAAGAGGAACTCGCTTAGCTCCAAGGAACTTGGTGAATAAATAGTTGGGGCGGGGTTATTTATTCATGACTATATATATACTGAGTGCCAAAAGTCCTCTGCATACTCTTCCTAGCACCAGTGAGGTGGTTAAGGAGCAGATAGACCCTACTAAGAGGAAGAAACTAATATACACTTTTTAGGGAGATCTTTGGTTACCACCTAGACTCTAGTCACCTTAAGGATATGCATTATTAACCTCAAGGGGACCTAAGTACAGCACGCCACACTCCCAGTCTGTCCTGTTAGTCACCACACACATCTGTGGTTAGCCTGTCAACTTGACAGGATCACTCAGAGACAAGCATGGTCATGAAGGATTTTGTTGGTTAGGTAGACTGAGGTGGAATGGTGCACCATTTCTTGAGCTGGGGCCCTAGACGTCATAAAAAGGAGAGGGGAACTAGCTCAACACCAGCATTCATCTCCCTGGCTCCAAGATTGTGGGTTCTGGGTGACCGACTGCCCCCGACTCCTCCTGTCACTCTGCCTTCCTCACCAGGGCATATCCCGTGCCCTGGACTGTGTGCCGAAATAAGCGTCCTTCCTTGGGTTGCTTTCATCAGGATATCGTGTCATGGTGAAATGACAAGTACCCAGAATAGTACTGTTGCTCACCATTGCTTCCCCCAGCCGTGGCTGGGCTCTGTCACCTTCCTCTTAGCTCTCGATGGACCCGACAATGTGTCCAGTGATCAACGAGCCTTCGTTAGTAACTCTTCTCAATGATCTCCATAGTTAGTTGTATCAGCTTACTTTTTTAAGTCGAAGTAAAAAAAAATACTTTTACAAGTTTTTTGAAGTTTCTTCTCAATTTTTGACATTCAAATGGACTATAAGCAATATATTATAATCACACACACACACACACACACACACACACACACACTTATGGTTGGTTTTAATGTCAACCTGCCACAAATTACGATCACCTGAGCAGAAAGCCCCACCTGAAGAGTTGTGCTGGTTGCTTTGATTGAGGTGGGAAGTCCCGCCCTGCTTTTGGGTGGTACCTTCAGGTAGCAGCCTGAATTCGGAGAGGTGTTTCAGAAGGAAGTTTGTCTTGCCTGTTGCTCTCTTGGCCTCCTGTAAATGGAGCAGAGGGGCTGTGCCCTGCCACCCAGCTAGCTTTACACCCGAAATAATTACACAGAAACTGTATTCATTTAAACACTGCTTGGCCCATTAGTTTCAGCCTCTTATTGGCTAATTCTCACATCTTGACTAAACCATATTTAGTAGTCTGTGTAGCACCATGAGGTGGTGGCTTACCAGGAGAGATCTTAACCTGCGTCCGACTCAGAGAGGAGAGGCATGGCGACTGCCTATGGTGACTGCCTGAAGCGTCTGCCTGACTCTGCTTTCTTTCTCCCACAATTCTGTTCTGTCTACTCCGCCTACCTAATTTTCTGTCCTATTAAAGGGCCAAGGCAGTTTCTTTATTAACCAATGAAAGTAACACACAGACAGATGACCCTCCTCCATCAGCCTCCCTCTCACCATTGAGTGACTTTGCCCACTGCTGCTGCTTCCTCCACTAACGGCAGAACCAGTGTTTCCATCCTTGCATGTTATAGGGGCCAATGACTCTCCAGGAACTCTCTGGCTTCCAGTGCTACTGAAGCACTGTCTTGTGGGCTGAATAACTACAGCTTGTCACCCTCCCTGCCAGTGACAACAGCAGTTCTGGGACCACTCGGACTCTTGAGGCAACGAGCCTCAAGGACTGAGTAACTACTGGGCTCTCATGTCTCATGGGTGATTTGGCTGTCATTACTGTTTTAAATAAATCAATATATTTATCTGAATATGTTTAATATATTCATATATATCTGAATATATAATTTATATATGTTCATATATAACATGTTATATATGTTATATATATTCATATATATTCATCCACTTGGCTCTGTTTCTCTAGAGAACCCTCTTATCCATTACCCCTCTTATCCCCTCCCCATTTCTACCAACCCCTTCTTCTCACCAACTTTAGTTCTCCTACCATCAAGTGTTCCTGTTTTGGAGAGAACGGTCTGTGCAGATGGCCACAGCTGTTCCATGTTCTTGTTTGCAACGGTCTTATCACAGCTAGAAGGCAGTGTTCCATGGCCCCTTTTCCCCATCCTGTGGCTCTTACAAGCTTTGCACTCTCTCTTTCGTGATGTTCCCTGAACCTACTGTCGATGTCCTTTTTAGGATTGAGCACTCAGTATTTATTACCGGCATTTTGACTAGCTTATGAATCTCTGCATTCGCTGTCACCCACGGCCAAAAGAGGTTCCTCTGATCAAGGCTGAGAGCTGCACTAGTCTACGGTTATAAATATTTAGAAAGCAGTTTAAGTACATGTCCATTTAGCAAAACACCACTGATAAATCCCCCTACTCTCATGGACTAGGGCCTCCCTAGCCAAGACCAGCTTTACAGAATCAGCCATGCACTCACTACCAAGGAGCAGGCCTCAAGTCCTAGCAGAAAGTGGTTGGTTACTCCCAGAATAGTCATGCCACTGTTGCACCGATGGGCATATATTGCTGGGAGGTGGACACTGTAGTGTAAGCGCTCTACAGCCGAATGAGGTAGTTGATGACTTTTGTGCCCTAATAACCTTTATACGACCTTCTGGTACAAGGAGTACTAGCCAACAGGTGGGAAGCTTTGAGCTCAGTTCCTGCTTCGTTCCTCCGTGTGCTTTATCCAAAGTACATGATGTCTTCAGCAAGAGAGTTTGACTACTCAGGTCTTATCCCCATGTTACAAATGGAGGCAGACATATTAGCCATGAGAAAACTTGTGAGAAGGTCAGCATGGCAATACAAGCAACTGGGCTCCCGAGTTACTAGCATTTTCTCATTCTACATTCACACTGCTTCAGATCCTTACACAACAGGGCAGTCCCAAAGACCCATGGGTTTTCATGGTCCTTTGTGAGAGTCCACTCTGGTTTTCCTTCTAAGCCACATGTGTTAGGTGCTTCTGTATATCTACAACCATGACACATCAAAGGACAAGTTGAAGGAGGAAAGATTTTTTTGACTCTAATTTCAGAGACTCTGCTCCATGGCCACCTGGGCCAAACATCATGGTGATTTAGGCCTATGTGGAGGGGTTTCCCCATATCAATGGAGTACAGGAAGCAGAGAAAACAAGGCATAGAAGGGCCCAGGATAAAAAAGCACACCAAGGTCTTTCCCTCAGTGAATAGCCCTGACCTCCTAGAGTTTCTAGACCCCATTCAAATGCTACTACCATGGAATAGCCATCCAACATGGGAGCTTATTGGGGCATGTCCCTTTTACAAACTATGGCAGTCTATGACTCTTTCTTGTACCACTGGGATGGGACATCTCCAATTGGAACCAAGATCAAATAAGCACATTCCATTCTGGATTCATGTTACCCTGTTAGATTACACCACAGAAAGATCGAGAAGAACCTGTGTAGTTCTCAAACGGTTGTCTAAATGAATGACTTGGACAGGAGGCTCAAGGTGGTCTTCAAAGAGAAAGACTAGGCAATGGGAAAGAGAAAATATGAAGCTGTTTTGGCTAATTTAACTAACATTTGAGCACCATATGCTGACTGGGAGGAAAGTCACAGCATAACTATTTGAGAGTTTGTGGCTTTAGAGGGGGAGGCTAGGTGTTTATCAAACCAGGACTTCCATCATCATGCATTTGACAATCCTTTTTAGCACTGTCAGAAGCATTACAGGGCACACAGTTCAAGCTTACTGGTGATAAAGGAAGGACTCCCTATCTCATCGCTCAACCCATGGGGAAGCCGAGAAAAGAAAGGGAAATTGATAAAGACACTAGAGCTCGTTTCCTGATTCTTCAGGGTCCTTGCTCACTCTGGAAGTCACCTCAGATTGACTTTGCTGAGGCCAGCTCATCAGCCATATTTTGAAAGTACCAGCACCTTGGCTTCAGGTCAAGTTGCAACAAGGGCACCCATGAATATTTCTTCTGCTCCATCCTCAGTGGTCCCTTTAAAGCTGAGACTGCAGCGAGGCCCAGTGTAACACTGAACTACACTAACACGCTGCTTTTAGGCATTGCACAAGTTTTGGCAGCTAGACTTTTATCATTTATCCACGTTAATGCACTTGGCAATCACACAGAAGGGCTTTTAAATCTAATGGCGCAGACAATAACAAAGAAGATTCTGTGAGCATTGTAAAATGATGGGGCTGTGACCCTCTTAGGTACACCATGCTGCCTCATCCATGGAGTATGCTGGAACTGAGGCATGTCACATATTCATAGGGTATGTGGTCTTCAGGCTGTTCTTTCTGCCCAAGTATAGAAGTAGGGGTCAGTAACTGAATAATTCATATGGTATTGGCTCCTAACGATGTAATTGAGCCAGTGTGTGCATGCGTGTGTGTGTGTGTGTGTGTGTGTGTACTGTATCCATGTGTCCCCACCTACTCACGTACCTCAGGCCAACCCTGGGTTGGGATCAGCCTGTGGGTACTCAGTTTCAGTAGAGCTGATCATGAGGGATCATCAAGCCGAGTCACCTTAGAGGGGAGACTTCAGGTGCTTTCATTGTTCTCTGCTCTTCAGAAGCTCCAAAGTCACTTTATTCTCTATCAGAAATTATAAAGAAGGTTCCCCATTCTGTATTTATATCTATCATCTATCTATCAATCTATCTAGCTATCATCTATCAATCTATCTATCTATCTATCATCTATCTATCTATCATCAATCTATCTATCTATCATCTATCTATCATCTATCAATCTATCTATCTATCTATCATCTATCTATCTATCATCTATCATCTAGCACACACCACACACATACACGTATTATAAAATCATACAGTAAATGGTGTTTTTCACTGGGCCACAGCTCAGTCCATAATGCTCTTGCTGTACATGTATGAAGAGCTGAGCTCAGATCCCTAGTACACACATAGACAGCCAGGCATGGTAGCAAGTATCAGTGATCCTAGCGCTAGAAGACAGAGTTGGGAAGATGACTGCAGCTCAGGGGTCAGCTAGTCTTGCTGAACCGGTGAGCAGCCAGTTCGATGAGAGACCCTGGCTCAAAAACTAAGGTGGAGAATGAACGATTGAAGGAGCGGTTCAACACTGATCTCTGGTCTTTGCCTTCACATACACACAACCCCATACATACAAACACCTCAAATATGTACACATGGACCCAACACACACTTTCTGACTCTACACAAAAAAGTTGATGAGGCAAATCAAGATGGTTTCCGTTCGCTTTGGGTTTTATAAAAGCATTTAGCTAGTGTATTAAATATCTGCTATAAAGAAAACTCATGAAAACCACTCAGGTGGTCCATATATATTGAGTTTTTTTTCTTTTTTGTTCCTCCAGTGCTTCATACACCCCATTTCCAGGTGATGCCATCTGTGCTCCTCTTATCAGCGTCAATAATTCCATTTGGCAGGCAGCAGCTAATTCTTTTCATGTGCTAATGATTAATCAGACAGGCCTATTTACTAATGTATCAGAATGCATTAGAAACATAAGGTAACGGCAGACAGAACATCAATTCAAATATAAATGAACTACATTTCCATTGGATACCTATTGACTCATGTCACAGAGTGAAGTAGAAAATGCAATTTACTTGTAAACCATTAAAATGAATGAAAATAGAATTTCAAACTCTATCTTCAAACATAACTTTATTGACTTGGCTCTGAGCCTTAAGGGAGGGTCTAACTAAGTTTAAAATATATAAATAACACAACTAATTCATTTTGCCATAAAAGGAGATTGTCCTACTAGCTAAATACGATAGAATTTACTGAAGTTGGAACCTGTACAAAATAAAGCAAGGTCACAGAGTGTGGTGTAGGACATAATAAAGTTCTCACATTGGACTTTCTGCCTTGAACTCTACTCTAACCTACTCTTTCTAAAATCTGGTTTCAGTGCCTATGTCCCAAGGGCATCCCACCATTTCTTAGAAACCAAAAAATGCCAAATGACTGCTGTTGTGAGGGAGTAGCGTAAAATGGAGGGGGTTAGGTTAGGTATGTTTTTAACAGCAATCCTTATACAGACAAAAAACAAAACAAAAATCTGGAAAGCAAGCTGTCCACACTCAACATAAGGACTGCTCTACCTGGAAAATGATATTGTAAGATATTCAGAGGCAGGGATGGGGCTCAGATCACTTTGGGGGAGAACCATCTGTGTCCCTGGTATCAACATCTTGACTACCCATCTAGATGTGGGTGAAATGGGGAAGAATTCGTGCAGATTTTCTCAAGTCCACCCGAATACAACAAATCTGATGGCCGTGGAAACTGTCAAAGAAATAGAATATTTTCTCCAATTTTTTCTCCAAATTTGGGTTTCTCTGAATTTGAGTTCAACCAAAAGGGTATTGAAAAAATTTCTCAAAAATTTCATCCATTTGCAACATCTGCAGACTTCTTGTTCTCAAAGAGCAGGATGTTATAACAATGGTTTGTGTGTGTAATGTGTGCATGTGTGTGCATGTGTGTGTGTGTGTGTTGGAGGGCAGGATCTTTACATTGTAGAGGTATTCGATGCATCAGGGATGATTGACAGGATATGAGAGGGTAGGCTCTGGTTACGTGTGAACACTACACGTACAAACGTGAGGGACTTCAGTGTCTGTGGATGTCTGCGAGGGGACTGGAGCCATCTCCCATGGACACAGAGATGCTTGGCTCACTGAAAGCCTAAGGTCTTGTTTGGATCTAGTACTGCTAAATCTAGCCAGTGGCCAATGACTTCTAAGTCGAAGACTTGAGCGTTGGCTGCAGTTTTGCAGATGTGATCTTGAGAGAGCCCAGGGAAGACTGGAGAGAGGAGCTGGGCAGAATTCTGGCCCACCTGTTGCTTTCTCTTTAGACCAAATGGCAAGGTTTTCGGGTGCTGAGATGCCCAGGCAAACCAGTGTTTGCCAAAGCACACTGCCCACAGTTAGTGAGGAGAATCAGGCTGCTGCTTTTCATGACCCTGATGTTTCGGAAATTCAGCCTTAGCTTCTCTCCTTAGCCGGCTGTCGACTCACAGGTCAACAGCCCTGAAGAGTCCTGTGGTAAAGAAACCTCTAGAAAGAGGGCTGGCAGTGTTTCTCAGGTTTAATTAGCTCCAGGGATGCTTCCTTCCCATAAACAGAAAATCCGCCTTCTGTGGAGCTCCACTGTAGAAATGTTAGTGATAGTTAGCATACTGGGAATAAAGCAGCAGAACACACAGGCAAGCAAACTCTTCCTTGTTCTAAAGGAACACAGGCAAGAACTCAGTGTTGATAGATTTCAAAAGGGATGCGTGAATGGGCGCTCCTGCCTGTATTACCTCAGAAGGGAGCTGTTTGCAGTGCTTGCTCTTGATCTTAAGACTCCTTTTTCTCCTGCACCAGAACCTTGCCACCCAAAGTTGTGTCTGTCACTCACAGCATTTCAGAATATGTACTGCTGCTATTAATTATTGCTGTCTGAATTCTGCAGTCTTGTAAACGACCAATATTTTTAGCACTGAGGCATCCGTGCAAAAGGACCACAGTTGTGGGTGCCTTCAAGTAGGAACAGTCTCTGTTCGTTCCCTAAAAACACAAAGATCGCTGGGCGGCACTTGAGAGGCAGAGGGAGGCGGATCTCTGTGAGTTTGAAACCAGCCTGGTCTACAAAAGCTAGTTCCAGGACAGGCTCAAAAACAAACAAACAAACAAACAAAAAAAACTACAGAGAAACCCTGTCTCAAAAAACCAAACCCAAACAATCAAACAACAACAAAAAGACACAAAGATCCATCTGCTTTACTCACAGCATCAAATCTATCAGAAAAATGGTGAGAATGGTAAACTGGAAATAATCTAACCTTTGCTAAAATATAGCAATTTTGAAAATGAAGTTTTAGTCAAGGGGAACATTTTCCAGAATTTGACAATCTTTTCCATCTTCCTGATACAGACTGCATTAAAAAAAAAAAAAAAAAAAACCCGTCTAATGCTGCCTCTTAGGTGGTGTTCAATAGGAACCTGTCTATAATGCAATGCACTCTCTTTATGTGATGT
This sequence comes from Arvicola amphibius, assembly GCF_903992535.2. NCBI lineage: Eukaryota > Metazoa > Chordata > Mammalia > Rodentia > Cricetidae > Arvicola > Arvicola amphibius. The sequence continues at coordinate 9,757,458 of NC_052061.1, read as the reverse complement.
TTAGATATGAGATTGATCTTAGTGGACACCCTGGAGTTCTGAAAGTAGGATTATTGGATTTTGTGGCTTTCTCAGATGTCAAAGATCTTTAAACAGCATCTTGCAAAGTTGCTACATTTTGTCTGTCTGAGAAACACTTATGAACTCATCAAAGAGGGTAGACTCCATGTTAATTATCTGGGTGGACTGGGTTAGGGGGAGGCAAGCCCCCTTTCTTCCCACCTTGAGCTGAGTGCCAGGACTAAGTCCACTTTCATACCTTGAAAAGAAAACCGAGTTCCTCCATCTGTGGATCAATAGGCCTTAACAGGAAGGTTGCTGACACGGGATGGGATCTTGAATTCAAAATAGCAGGGGGGCACAAAAAGACCTGGCTGCTAAGGCTAAAGTCTCCAGTTGCCTCGGGATGACTCTAATAGACTTAGTATTTAGAGGAATCAGAATGGTGCACTGAAATGATTCTTTGGTCTCATGGGTTATGCTTACATTTCAGAAAAACAAGGATATCGCATGTTTCCTCTGACTTAGAAAGTACTACCTTGGGAAGGACACTGTCACAGCCCACTCTCTGCCCACGCTTTTGTTCCTGCCATGAGCGTCAGCTATGTCTGACATCGGTTTTGCAAGCCAGGTGGGTATGACTCACTAGACAAGGATTCTTGGGACCCAGCCACCTGCTAACAAGGGCTCCACAAGCCAGGTGGGGCTCTTCTGGTTGCCATGATGTGACATGACAGCCCTCCTTCCCAGACATGTTGCCAGAAGCTAAGACATTAGCCACCCACCAAGCAGTAGGAATAAGCGACAAGGCTTCACATTCCAAGGTTTCCCTCCAAGTGCCTGTTTAAAACCAATGGCATTCACATGCATGACTGTACGCAAATATGGCATAAAATTATATCTGACATGGCCCAATATTCATTACATGCTCTTGCTTTCCATATATGTCTAGGTGGCACAGGTTTTTTTTTGAACATTGCCATGGGGTCACTGTGTTGGCTCTGCTATCTTTTCTTTGATATCTAGAGGCAGAAAATTTTGTCTGATTTCTCACTCTCTTTAGCTGTCTGCTTTCCTTCTTCTCGTCTTCTGCACTTGGGACTCTTGATGTGGAACTCCTTTGGTTTCCTTTCTCTCCATTCTTAAAATGTAGGCACATTTGTCCTACAGGAATGAGTAGACAAAGGCTCAAGAGGAAAAGTGACTGTCCCAGATGTCTTCAAGCTTCCCAGCCCTTTGTCACAGCATTTCACAAGGCGCCCCATGACTTCAAGGGACTGCTGCTGTTGAACGTATTTTAAACATCAGAAATAGTCTCGAGACAGAGTTTCCTGCTTGATAAACGGAGCAGTATTGGGAGACAGTGACAATGGGACCAGGAGCTATAGTGAGTGCATATTGAAGTCCCAACCCCAACACACACCCAGAGATACATGGGTGTTTCTTCTCACACACATTGACATTGCTCTTGTGTGATTTGTGTCAAGAGTGATTGGCTTCTAAGCTAGGAGAAAGACAAAAGGCTTTAGATTTCAGCAAGAGAAAAAAAATTGGATTTAGGATTAAATATTCTGGACCCAAGACTTTCTAAGCTATCAGGAAATGTGCAACATTGAGCAAGCATCTGTCATTCTGCAACCCTGTCTTCTCACCTGGTACATACAAACCGTCACCGCTTCCCCAAAATTCTAACTCCATAACTGATCATGAACAGAGACATATCTTAGAAATAATGACATGTTATTCTGTCCCCAAAGTTCTCATCCAGGAAGAACTCTTAGAAGAACCAACATTATAGCGAGAAAGGGAGCAGAACCATGCCTGCAAACAGGAAGGAAGTGGCTGCAGATGGCACCATTCAGCCTCCAGGTGGGGCTTGGTATCCCCACCATGCTCCAGGCTTTCAGACGGTAGCATGGAGTCATGGGAGGATGGTGACCCCTGCGGAGTCCACATCCCTGAACAAAATCCAAGCGTCACTTCACCCCTGCTTCCTGGATGTGTTTCCACAGTGCTTTGCTCCTAAAGAGAGGGATATAATTTAGACTGAGTCAGACAAGTGCCTCCCTTTCCTATGCATACCATAGCTGTACCTCCAAATGTGTGTCAGGCTCCCGCAGAAACAGTAGCGATGCTGTTTAAAAGACAGCCCCCTCTCCTCTACCTCCATGACAGCCATGGACTGTGTGTACAGCCCCGAAACCAGCATTTTGAATAAGCATGCGTACTAAAAAATGGAGGCCTGAGTTTGAAGCTGGTGACAAAGACAACTGTAACTTTTTGAGGTCATTAAAACCACTCAACACGTGGGGAGGCATCCTAGAGTGTTAACTGTGCTTTTAGACATTCAAATCCACCATTGCATTATGAAGTATGCACGGTATCCATCTCCAACTTACACATGAAAAGTGGAACTCTCCAAGGTAAATCATTCCTTCAGGTTTATTCAGGGCACAAGCACGTATACCCTGTTCTATTCAATTAAACACACCCAGTCAGGCCCTCCGGGCAACACACAGAAGGAAACAAGAACCCGTGGTATCCCAGTCCTAGGCAGGATCTACCCCAAATTTGCAGCTCACTGTGCTGGCCGGCTGCTCAGACACTACACGGAAACAAGGCTTTTCTTCCATTATGGTTTTCTGCTTGAGATGCATTTGGGATGTTTAATTTATACCTCCCGATCATAAAGTGATCACATCCCGAAGAAGGCTGCGCTGCTGATTTATAAGATCGTTGTCTGTGTCTGTTAATTAGAGAAATATCATTTGGCTTCTGACGGAAGGAAAACAATAAATTACAGAGGAGAAGGGAGAGGCAATTGGCCCCTAAACCTATGTGAGTTCCTAGTCTTGAATCTTATTTATGATCCTAACTGATTTTGCTCCATTTATATCAACAACCATTAGAAAAAAAATGTGACTCGGGCTGAAGAGGAAGGAGAAAGAAACAGAAAGGCAGGGAAATAAATGCAGAAACAATGTCTCCGTGTCTGCTGGTACATAAAACTCTCCTCTGATGGGAGAATGACAGGACCCAGGTGCTGAAGAGCTGGATACAGAATTGCAAACTTGTCCTGAGCTATAAAAAACAGGTATATGGGACCACAAGAGGCTTCTGGGAGACAGTGAGTTCAAGGTTAAGGCTGAATTAACTTGACTGAGACAGGGGAATGTGTTCCAGGAAGAAGGGAGAGCCACAAGGAGGTGGCGCAAGGGAGGAGAAGGGTGGATTCAGAGAAATGAGCCGGGTGAGCACGCAGTGAGGCTGGGGAATGCGGGAGCCCTCTCAGAGCCCACAGGCCACCATATCCAGGCGCTTGATTCCAAGAGCTGAGGCAGATTTTTAAACTCAAGTCTCGATGCTACGAATGACTTTGCATTTTTAAAAGGTCGTTGTTTTCTTTTTTGTTTGTTTTGTTTTGTTTGGTTTATCTTGAAAAGGCTTTGAGTTTTCTGGGCTCAAAATTATTCCCATATCAAGCCAGGCCCGTGGAGCTGCCTGTGGAATGAATCTCTGGGTTAGAGGACACGGCAAAGACAGAAATGCTCAATGGCCAGTGTTCATGCTGAGCAGCAGGTGACTCCGGCTCTCTTTCTTGGGGTTGTAGAAAGATACCGCTGTGGTGTAGACATGGTGCCCTCTCTGGGCACTGATCCAGCACAGGGCATCTTCACAGAGCTTATCGAAGAAAATTTCTGAGAGGAGGCAAAGAGAGAAAAGGCAGCATGGGCAGGGCTGTCCCTACAGGTGAGGTATACCCTGGAGGCACGATCCTGGAAACACGGAGAAAGCAGCAGAAAAGAGAACCAATGCCTCAGAGCTTTGACGGAGTCATGAGAGGAGAGGGAGAAAGGCCTTCTGTTACCATGTACTGAGAAGACCCTGTACTGTGGGGTAAAAATTCCCAGGCTGTTTCTTTTTATAGAGGAATAAGATATAGCTTCTGATATGTTCTTAGATGTGGTTCCTTAACTCACATCCTTCTGGAAAGTTCTTATAGGGTGCTGGGCATAAAAAAACATATCAAGGAGTGAAACCACCTCAGTCCATCTTGAGAACCCCCGGGGTGGGGATGGAGATGGAAGTTTTGATAGCCTTATTTGGCCCAAGGCAATGGCTCTGAAGGCTCCCAACCACAAGGAACTGACCCCCAGCCTCTCTGGATTTGAGATGCTCAGGTGTGAGGCCCTGTGCCATCCTGGCTCCCAGAGAAAGTCATCTGACCAATGCCTTGGGATTATGTTTCCATCATTGAAGTTTTGCTTCTAAGGAAGCACAGCCCTTCCTTGCCACCCCCACGTCCCTGCCCCAGCAGGGCCCTCTGGCACAGCAGCCACACCTCCCCCAAACTCTCGGTATTCCTTTGTATTTGACAGCAATGCCGAAATCACCACAGAAAATGGCCTTACTGATCAGAAAGAGAGAGAGAGCAAGGTAAAGGTGCTCTTGTCTGCAAGTTCTATGTAGTATTCCCAATGTGCTAGTGATCTCTGGACTCTCATCGGTTTCCTCATGCCCACTTGAGCTGTAAGCACCCCTTCCCATCGCCCCCCTCTTCCTGAATCTCAGCGGAACTGTGAACCATGCTGTGCAGATTCTAGGCAGACAAACAGACAGACACACATATGTAAGCATGCATGCATGCATGCATGCGCATACACACATATCACCACCACCGTGCATAATACACAACACACACCCCACATTCCTCCACTGGATCCATTCAGACTTTCTGACTAGAGGTGGGGAAAGATAACGCCCAAGAAGAAGGCTTGATCGGAGTGGCAAGAGCACAGAAGGGCAAGTACCACACAGCGTAAGTCTGCGTGAGGCACCATTTTGTGCTGCCCATGTTTTCCTTGCACCTTCCGAGGGTCTCAAGCCTCACACCATATGAGAGAGCTCTTTGGATGCGTTGGTGCCCAGGGCTTGGTGCTTCCCACCTGATGGTGCTCAGTGTACGCTGTGGAATTCCACGGAGACGTTTACACACCGAATACACTATCCTGTGAGCTGCCGAAGCTGTAAGCTTCCCCGACATTTTACAGAGCTTTGACAGCAGGGGACTTGAGCAAAGCGGAACACAAGATTGCCGCACAGGATCCCATTGCACCCCAGTCCTTGGTGCCCACACTTCAAATTCCGTTCCCAGGGATTCTCCAGCTTGGCCACATGACCAACCTGTGAGACAACAATGAGTGTGAGGTAAGCAGAGCTTTGGTGAGCACAACCAAATTTAAGGCGAGCCACAGAAGATGTCCAATACTCCAAGAGCCGCATTTCCAAAGCAAACATGCAAGACTTATTTTAACAGTATATAGTATTTTACCACACTATTTCAATACCTCATAATTATTTAACATTGTACTGGTGTTGTTCCATCTCTTAATTTTCATGCTGTGTTTTCAAATCTGGTGTCTATGTGACAATTAAAATGAGCACGTATTTCAGTTTGGAACGAGACACCTCCACTCGTGGACTGCCACACTCTTTTGACAGTGTAGTCCCGGTCATGGAGGCATGCTGTTAGGACGTGTTCTCTTAGGATGCTGTAGGAAGCCCAGGCCAGCCCTATGAAGCCACCCCACGGAGGAGGAAGGAGACACAACTCCTTCCACTGCTGAGCTGGCAGGGGTGGCAGTGCCGCTTCCCCATACCTGTGTAATGTGGCTTCTGCAGTGACCGTGGAGCCATGTGGGCTGAGGCCATCGAGAACAGAGATGTGTGCTTGCTTTGGAGCACTACTCAAACTGTATAGCGCCGTTGCTAAGTTAAGCCATCAACTTTCCTGGTGGCTTGCTCCATGGCAACGCGCAACACAAACAGATGTTACATAGAACACAGGTGGATGGAGCAGGAGCAATTTTCTTCTCTCTCCCTGAAGCCCATGTTCATTTGCATGTTGACTATGCTACATGTTCTACTGTAGCTGACAGAAGGCACAAAAGTGAGGATCTCAGTTGCCACTGTGGGGCCTTCAGGATGCTTGGGAGACACTGTGTTTGGTGACAGAATTGCCCAGGAGCCTAGAGCTGGGCCCCAATTCTGGCCTTGCTACTAATTTGCAAGGGTATCTCATCCCATCCAGATCTCCCCTCTCAGCATCTTTTTTAATAAAGGTTCTGAGAGGATTAAGAAGATGAGTAAGAGGGTTGGAGGTGGCTACACTCAGGGATTCCACCTGTGTAGGTGATGAGCTCACCTGAGCAAAGATGAGGGCCGCGTGGAGCTGGATGCTGAGGCCTGATGCTCTGTGAGCACTGTTATGTTCCAAAGAGCATGCAAGAGAGGAAATCTATTTGCATTTGTATAGTTACCAAGGCAACACAATGATCCTCCAAAGTGGCCACCGTTAGTTTAGAACTCAACAAAGATACCAAGTCAATCAGAAGAGATTGGAGTAGGAGAGACAATGAAGAGACTGACTTTAAGGAAGATTCTGTTCAGCTGGGCAGTGGCTCATGTCTTTAATCACAGCACTCTGGAGGTATAGGCAGGCCAGTCTGGTCTACAGAATGAGTTCCAGGACAAGCCGGTTACACAGAGAAAGCCTGTCTTGAGAAACCAAAAAATTAAAAAGAGTAACGTTCTGTTCAACAGATGAGTGGGAGATAAAAAAGAAAAAGAAAAACAAACAACAGACATTGGACTTGGAGAAAGGTGGAGGCAGGGCAAGAGACTTGCATGATGTCTTGGGGAGGAAAAGGAAAGGAGAAAAAGGAAAGGTACATTGAAAAGGAGAATGAAAAAAGAGAGAAGAAACATATGAGCAACAGTGTTAGAGGACTTAGCACGGGCATCAAGGGTGTGTAACAGAACAGTTTCCTTTGTCCCTGTACTTAGAAGGCCCTGTGCTCGGTTTGATCATCTGCTGTCTCCACTTAAGGTTTTAATTCTTCATCAAGGAGCCCCAGGCTTGGGCACCAAATCCTGATACAGGATGCTCAGGGGTGAGGAAGCTCCCAAGATGATGCATGAAAATAAGAGTTGTGAGCACAACCAAGATCCACAACCAAGGCTGGAGAAGTAGCAGAAATAAATCTGGGAGGACCAGAGAGGACTAGTGCATACCTCCTCTGAGCACAGCCCTCATGGGATGCCTGTCTACACACACACACACACACACACACACACACACACACACCTTTGAAGCAGCTATTGATCCAGTCATTCACTCATCTAGTGTTTTATTAATGCTCTGGGAATAACAGGTACCATGAAATCTTAAGGATTTAACAAAAATAAGTAAGCCCATGGCTTCCTTTGGGACTCTCTCGGTGGTCTCAAAAAGCAAGGTGCTTCAAAAATACAATTCAAGAAAGAAACTATTGTGCTAGAGACAAGAGGCCTTCTACCCTGGGTCTGCGTGGTGGGTGGGAGACAGAGAGTAGAAGCTTGAGTTTTTACTGGTCTTCATTGATGCTGCAAGTTGCCCTGCTTCTGGGCATCTCAAAACATAGCCATCTGTCCTAGCTAGTGGGATCAATACCCTTGCTCCCTGCTACACTGCAGCATTGCTTCCCCTCAAACTCTAGAGGCCTAGGAAGGACCCCTCAGCCCACCACACACAGGCCTTCCAGGCCATCTTCAGTTGAGATGTGAGGAGAAGGCACGGCGAGATCAGCTAACAAAGTGTAAGTCCCGCTACAGGTAGAAGCAATCAAGATGGCCGCTCTACCAGACACTCTAGAACCAGGACCGGAAAAGCCCTTCCTGGAAATAAAAAGAAAAAGAAAGCAAAATCAAAGGAAAACAGGCCATTCTATCCTTCAAAGAGCATTCCTAAAAGTTGTGGTAAGAGACTCCATGAAAGGGTCGGCCACTCTGTTAGAACCCCTGGCTCCCCGTGCCTTCATAAACACGGTTTCATGAAGGTTACAGTTTTACACGATCCCCTAAGCTGCCAAAACTGTACAGTGCGCACAGACAGCCCCCCCCACCCCGCTCCAACATGTTTTATAAACATAACAAGCTATAGCAGCCACCCCAGATGTTTTCACAACTTATTTTTTTTCATAATTTAAAATCTGTTCGACCTGATGTTTTTTGCTCCGTGTGCGTTTCAACTGTAAAAAAGGAAACTGAAATATTATTCATGTGGTGCTATACGCTGTTACACCTAATTTCTTCTCAAGTTCACACTAAACCGAACGTCTCTAAGAACCTTAAAAAAGGCAACAGCCGAGAAAGTGAGGAAATATGTCGAGGGCTTGTAAATAAACAGCTGGCTCCCAACATATGGATTTTCTTCTATATTTTTCAGGTGCCACAGTCCCCCATCCGTATCTGCCAGCCTTGCAGCCCACGGCATAACTCAACTGTAATTGATAATGTAAGGGCAGATGGAGGGACTGTCAGCTCCTCCCTCCAGTCTCTGGGGACTCTGCAGAAATCAAAGCAGATGGCCCAATCGCATCTTCTTTATGTGTTGCTGCGAGCTTCTCTGTCTGTGGGATAATGGATCATTATGGCCCTGCTGTGTACAAACACCAATATGCTTTTAAATCTGGTTCTCAGGCTTATGAAAAAGCACTATATTTCATATTAATTTGTGGAGCTGCACTTAACAAGGTCCACTGTTGGTTAATTTACGATCGGGAAGGGTGGGAAGGAGAGGTTCCCATGAAGCTCTGTGCCCTGGCACCTTCCCCTCCCCCAGCCTGGAACCCCCTCATCTAGCCTGGCCTCCCCTCCAAGCCAGTGGTGATCAAGCACTGTGGTCACAGAAGGCTCAGTGCAGGATGATAGGGAACTCCGTGCCCAGCCTGCCCTGGCAGAGCTTCCAAGGGGAAGAGGCTAGCGAAGTAGCTAAGCAGCCAGACAGCCTGGCAAGGACACCTGGTATCTGTTTTTGAATGGGCCATTTCTTTTCTATTATTAAACACTGTGGCAGGCCCACTACATGGTAGGAAGTGCTCCCTGGATAGAGAGGGGCCAAGGAGATATGAATGACCTCCCTCTCTAGCATCCTGTGGCTGCAGAAAACTCAACGGAAAGTTCCCGAAGAATACGCTTGGGCTACCCCTGACAATTATGAAACATGCAAACAGAATAAGTACGTCCTGCTCAGAGATTGAGACGTTAAGACCCAGGGGCCAACAAGGACTTGGCCAGGTGACAAAATATGCAGGAGATGTTGGAGCCTTGTGTGTTTTCATGCCATGGGATGGACGAGCATGTGGAAACATGAACTGGACGGAGAAAGTATTCCATTCCTCTGCTCCTGGCTGGAGCCCTCCATGGTTCCCCTCGGTCCTATTACCACAGGTCCTCAGGCCAGCTGCACACACAGTCTTTTCCCTATGATGCTAGTAACCAGTGGCTCAAAGAAGCCATCCCTCAAGTGACTACGGCATCTGGCAGGTAGTAAGACCCTGGGCGGGGGTCCACTGCTCGATGAAAGGGATTTGTGGGAGGTCAGGAAGCTGGGGAGGTCGCTGTGCCTGCCAGGATAGGCCTTCCTGCCAGTCAGGGAGAGCAGAGGCCACAGGTTTGTAGTTCCTACCCTGGGTATTAAAAGTGCGCCTGTCATCTCATTTTTTTTTCTTATGTAGCACCTCAAAAAAAAAAATCACTGAATTTCTAGAGGAGAGCCATAGGCTTATCTTGCATGGCTCCCTATAACTGCTTCAGAAGGTTCTAGAAACATTCTGCTTTCATGTTTTATGTCTCACAACTTAAGACAATAATATGAAAAATAGCAATGACTACTGACACAGTGTAGGCTTGGGGTGTGGCTTAGTGGAGTCGTGTGTTTCTTGTGCACAAGGCCCTGAGTTTCATCCTCAATATTTTTAACAAAGGAAAAGGAAGGCGGAAAGCAGCAAGTGTGATACATAAAGTCAGATTTCTAGAATCTCCTAAGTTTTCAGATCTGATAATGCAGAGATGTGTCACTATGGCAACTGTGACTGAGAATTGAGGTCACTAAGGGCTGCTCACTGGCTACTGCTTGTGTGGTTGTTATCTGGAACCATCCATCAGGGATTCAGGGATGGCTTCCATCTCACTTAGCTCTGGGATCTACAGTTCACTGGGTGGGGGGGCACCTGAGCATCACAAAGCTAAAGCTTATTCAACAACCCTCAGTTGGTAAATAACATCAGACAGGATTCCTCTTACAGATCAACCACGAGAGGAAAACCAGTCCCCACATGACAGCCCCCAGGTGCATTTTTACCTGACTCGCAGGAATTAATTATATATCAGTCATAAACGAGATGTGGTGCCTCTCAGCCACCACTTCAGTAGTTGAGGGTTCTGATTCTGTTCTAATGAAGGGAAGAATCATTCATGGTTTGTCACGAAGGGAGATTGAGCTATGGGTACACCTAGCTGTCCAGAGCCAGGGCCATGTGCAGGCTTTATCCAGAACTGCAGCTCTAGAAAAGACTAGAAGAAAACTGGCTCGCTTAGAGTGTCAGGCAGCAGCAGGAGAAATAAGATCCAACAGTTAAGATTCCCAGGACTTTTTAATCTCTTCCAAAACTTGCACGCTCCCCTTCGATGACGGCAGCAACCTGTGTGCCCAGTTACCCTCAGCGGCCCTGTCATTCACACGCAGAATGAAAGCTAGAGGCACCTTAGCAGGTCCGTGTTGCGCATACGGCATCCCATTCATCTTTGGGGGGCTCAAGAGTTATCAATGCGCTCACCTCTTAATTTGTTCAACTTCTCTATAGGGAATGCTCACTATGAGCCCCCAGACAACTACTTTGTTGTTGTTTCAGGGTGACAATAAATGTACCTGATTTTAATATTTGTTCCTAGACAGACAGCCTATTCACTTTCTCCTCCCTTTACCGGACTCTAGCTTTGGAACTAAGAAAACATTCATCTCTCTTAAGCGGTGGGATGCGCAGTTGCAGCTGAGGAGGCCCTTGGAAGCATAGTATAAAGGCAGATTTGGGGACCACTTGGTGGCATCTTCTCACCGAGTTCTAAGGGAATGGAGCCACTGTAGGCTGGCTGCCTTAAGGCAAGGGCTGGCTTACCTGTTTATCTTCCAGGGTGCAGCGGGCGCTTTCAAGCTCTCACGTCTACACGTGATGAGCACAGCTCTTATGGTCAGGGGCACCTGAGCCTAAATTCTGGGTGCGTACTAACCTGCTGTGCAATCTTGGGTTTCTCTGGAGACTTTGTCCCTTGAAAAACTCCAATTACTACTCAAGTTATCTATGACAAAACAGGGAAAGGCTGGAGGCAGGGCCTCTAATACAGAACACAGAACATGGTGTGTGTGACCGTTCCCCATCTTCACAGGCAGACTCATTCAGAGATCCCTAGTCCCACGTACACACTGCACTCTGAGATGTTTGGCATAAAGGTTTCTTTGCTCGTCGATCCACCATTTGGACTAAGGTCTTCTCCACCAGGATTACAAAGGCACCTCGAATGTTCTTCCCCAAATAAAAACAGGGCCTTTTTTTTTCCTCCTGAAATTGAAGGATTTTCAAGACAGAAAATCCAAAAGAAAGCACAGGAGACCAGGACCTCATGATTGGGGATTCAGTTTTCCCTTTGGAGGTGTCATCTCTCCCAGGCAGAAAAAGACAAACTCTGAAAGACAGCATTCTTTGGTTTGTAGGATGAGTTCAAGTCACCAGAGTTGGGGGTTTCCTGGTTTTGAGGCCATAAGTCTTTACAGGAAGCTGACCTCTGAACCTGCACGCCCCACCCTTTGGTCCAGGGGAAGCTGGAATCCTCATCCTGTTGCTATAGTGATAGCCAGGGTGCTCTGTGAAAACTGGTGTGCTTTTGTTACAAGCTTACAAGGGGTCTGAGATTTGCTAGAGACGCAGGCCTGAGAGGAGAGCCACATGCACAGTGGGACATTGTCCCTGCCTACCTGCAGGGGCCATACATCTGACATGTTCTGAAGTTAAATGGGAACCCTAAATGCACAAAACCTCTCAAATGCCACATGCAAGGGATTTCTCCCTTACTTGAAGAGGAACTAGGCCAGAATGCTAAAGCACATGGATTCCACGGGAGACGGGTCGAATTAGATTGGAGGTGGTCATCCTGACAGTGCTGACAATGATCATTTTCTGGGACATGTGTTGACAAGGCATCCAGCGTGATGGTCGATGAGCAGATTGGATATGCACACTTACCAACCAATAACAGCAATAACAGATGGAAACTAGAATGAGCCTGGCTCACCGTTTTCAGTGTTCCAGGTCCAGCTTCAGACGCTATGCTCGCATTTTCCCACTTGTTGGCACCATCAGCCTGAGGTGGGCAATATTATCAGTCCCATTTTATAGACTAGGAAACCGGGACCTAGAAATACCCAATTATTTCCTCAGATTCAAACCAGGTCGGGTAGCTGAATCCCTGAGCTCTGGAACAAGATGCTACAGAGAGAGGGGTTATTTCTCCTGGTTGTTAGAGCTGAGATGTGGCTGTCACACCCTCTCGCCCCCCCGCCCCACCGCCCGCTCAAACAGTGAACTATGCTGTGTTCCCTTCACCATGTCTCTGTAGAGTCAAATTACAAACTCTGTTTGGACAATCCTGCCATTGAGAACTTCATTATCTGAGCAGGCAGGTAACAAAACTCCAACCTTACTATTTCTTGAGTGACTTTAGAGGTTTCGTGAGCTCAGAAATATCGTGGGGTGCTGAACTGGGGGATGTCATAAATTGGAAGAAACTAAGAAAAAACAGTGACAGAATTCAGTGTGGGATGCTGGATTGGACCACAGAGGAGAAACAGAATGCCTGGGAGCGGCTGGGAAGATCCCCGTAAGGCCTTGGTAGAATCGTGCCCATTGGTGCGATCCTGGTCTTTATCATTGTGCTATAGTCATTAAAGACCTAAACACCTCAAGGAGTATACACAAATGGTCTCTTCAACCATTTGTTAAACACCAAGAAGAGTTTAAATGATAAAGTCTAGGAAACAGAGGAATTTGCAAGCAGCTGAAAAAGAAGATTTTCTCCACAAGGATAGGGCCACGTAAGCAGAGTGTCTAGGGTTTGCTCTGTACAGAAGAAAAGAGGTGATCAGCAAGCAACCAGGAGCCTCCTTGCAGGAACATGCAACTGTCCCCAGAACTCAAAGGTCCCTTTCTCATGCTCAGCACCCCCTGTCTACCCCAAGTTGAGCCCCAGCTTCTTCATGACATGATTGTCATACCTCTAACCTCAGCAAATCTGAGTAGTATTAAGAACCTAGGGCTCAATGGCAAACCTCTCCCCAGTAGAGGAAGCATTGAACTGCACTTTGGGGCTAACACAGCTCTCCAAGAACTAATGGTGAGCCACTCACAGGAGGGCGGGACCCCATCCCCAGGTCAATATGATAACTAGTTATGCTCTATGAGAAACTATTAGTGAATACATGGATGGGTGAGTAGATGACCATCAACCAGTCCTTTAGACCTAACAAATTCAACAATTCAATGTTTGATTGAACCAGCCTTTGGAAATAGTTTCATTATATACATATAGTATTCCACATATATATGTATATATATATATATATATATTTCATGTATATAAAATACTTTATACGAAATTGCTTGAAATTTACTTAAAATTGATATTAGTGTGGAGTTGAAAGGGTTGAATAGTTTTTCAGCTTATTATAGCTTTACGTTATGATGTTCTGGCAAAAGTGGAATATTGGCAGGGGCTCCTGACATCCTCCAGAAGGAAAATGTGGGAGTCAATTATTGGTTTAGTCTTAAACTTGCTCCTTTTAAAGCTGGAGCCTTGGACTGAGCCGGTGGTTGAGAACAACTGCTGCTCTTGCAGAGGATGTGGATTTGTTTCCCGGCACCCACATGGTGACCATAACCACATCACAACCATCTGTAACTTTGGTTCCAGGGTTCCCAATGCTTCCTCTGGTCTCTTCAGGTACTGGGCACACATGTTTGTTTGCTATTTCTCTCTCTTTCTCTCTTTCTCTCTCTTTTTTCATATTTCATTAAACCAGCAACTCTCCACCTGTCTACCGTCATCCTGGTACCCAAAAGGTTGATAACATCCCACAGATGGGTTCTCAATGAACATTGGCCAAATGCTTACTTTCCCCCAAACGAAGTTCCACACAAGCTATAGGGTGCTGAGCTCATCTGTGTCTCCCAAGAGCCCCGTGAGGCGCTTAGAAATTGAGGCAGCGAGAGATGAAGGGAACTCACACAGACAACACCAAGAAGTTCTGTGGCTGCACCTTTCTTCAAGTCCTAGAAAGTCGCCAAAGCTGAGACCCAGACTTCCAGGCCCTCCCCACCCCCAGCAGGACCATGACGGAGTGGTCATCAATCACAGTCGGACCTTGCCCCACTTTCCTAGTGTGTGGACAAGCTGAGCCACTTTGCTTTTCTTTGTCACATCCAAGAGTGTCCTGCCTTCCTTAATAAGCTTTTCCGTGTCAGGATGCTTTTAGAAAGAACATCGTAACAGCACCAGAACACTGGGGCTTGTACGTCTCTTCTCTCTGCCTATGGAGCTCTGCTTTTCTTAACTCGGCCTCATTGTCTGTTCTTGGGTTGAATAGAAATTATTAAGGCAATCTTACTTGCAGGTGAATTGGTGTAGTAGAAGCGATGACTTTAATAGACAAGAATCTTTTCTTCCTTTTCAAGTCGCCCGATAGAGTGGTCATTTCCTTAACAGGTGGCAATTCCGTCCTTTCTGAATAGAGGATCAGGATATTGCTTGAAGGCATCTTAGATCAGAAGAAAAAAACAACAGCACTCTCGACATGAAAAGGACGGTGGGTTAAAGAGACACTGGGAAATCCTCCTTGACCATGGATGCAGACTGGCCTGGCTTGAACACTCCTCACTGGGGACAACACCAAAAGCTGGACTCCCATTACTCAACTTAAGGGTTTCCTATCAGGGAACTGGGAAGGGTAAGAGTACCTAATTCAAACCCAATAGCACCCATGAAGGCCCAGTTGGCATGTGAACTATAGCACATGCTCCTAAGCAGAGTCCCCCTTTCCTAGCTATCATGGCAGTACAAACCACGGGTCACCAGCCATGGGTAGATTCAGACATAGACTGAAAAATCTCTAGGAGTCCCCACGACATGGTCATCTAAGGGTCCTCTATTGCTACCTAAGAGGGGGTTTGTTCTATTGCTAAGCATAATGAAATAAGACCAGAGTCAGCCTGGCATGGCGGTATACATCTACAATCTCTGCACTCAAACTGGTCAGGGAGGATCTGGAGTCTGGGCCAATCTGAGCTACATGCTGACACCTGAAACCATTATATTACAAACAGAACAAGAGAAAAGGAGAAGTTTCTCTCTGAGCTGGCTTTTCCATCTGGGCTGTGGGACTCTTATAAGGGTGTACCACCCCCGTTTAAAAGTACATTTTATTTATTTATTTTATGTGTGCATGAATGTGTATGGGTGTGGATGTATATGCGTGCATCTTAACATGTGTGTGCAGAGGTCAGAAAGCAACATTTGGGAATTAGTGTTTTGTTTGTTTTATTGTTTGGTTTTGCTTTGTCTTACCATGTGGGTTCCAGGAACCACGCCCAGGCCCTTAGGCTTGGCAGAGAGCATCTTTACCCTCTTCATCTTTTCCCTCTGAACCATCTTAGCTACCCAAGATTGCCCCATTTAATAACGCTGTGTGCTAACTCAGAAACTTAAGTCTCTGAACATTCAAGGATATATCTTTTCAGAAAGTTCTTTCCTTGGAAAAGCAAAAGCAGTTTAACTCTTAGGGAAAACCAAAAACCAGACCACAGAGAGAAGCGTGCCTCTACCATCCAAATCCAGATAGGCTCTGCATTAATAGGACTCCCAAGCGGCAGGCAGCTACCCTCTGCAAGCTGCTCTGTGCTACACACGCTGGGGGCGTGTTACAGTCTCTCAGATGCGTGGCATCGTATTCCTCCAGCGTTCCATCCCTAACTCCCTGCCGTTTGTGTTGGTCAGTTCACAACGATTACAAGGGTAATTCTGAACAGCCATGGTTTTCAGCAGTCTTCAATGCCTAGTCTTCAGGAGAGGCACTACCTCTGTGTTCCACTTCAATGCCTAGTCTTCAGGAGAGGCACTACCTCTGTGTTCCACGGTTCTGAAGTGCTTTTCTACCAAGAAGCTTCAAATCCATCACCCGGGAGTTCCTATTAAAATCCAAACGAGGTAGAAATGGATGAAGACTAGCTGTCTTCTTTCCCAGATGGGGTAGCTAAGATCCAGAAAGGTCTCCATCACTCCACGCACTATGGTGCAGTGAGTTAGGGAAGCAGGAGGTGTGGCTGGGTAAGACCACACCAGAAATCCAACACTGACAAATAAGATGGACTGGCTGTTCATTTTCTAATGTAAATTCTAGAAAGGACTCAGGAGAAGCAGGGGTACGGGGTTGAGAGAGCAAATTGGACATAATCAGAATCAGATTCAAGAAAAACTATTCGTGGTTAATAGGGTCAGCCACCCAAGCAGCAGCTAGACCTGGAATTTTCCACCCTCATTTCACAAGCATTCACCAGGGCACACTTGAGTGTTCACGGGTCAAGACAGTGCCCAAGAAGGAACAGGAGTCTCTTAGTCACTTCCTCCCAGAAAGCATGAAATCTCAGCTGCTTTTCTCTGGTGTGTGTGTGTGTGGGGGGGATTACAGCAAAGAGGTGTTGATAACAGCAGCAATGGACAATCAAACCCCTCCCTCCACCAGCTCCACTCTGTGTGGGGCTCCAGATAAAGGACTTTAAACATACGATATGACATTGTAGCCATCCACAGCACCGCTTTTGAAACAAATAATCCCTCCTTCCTCTCTCTGAGATACATGCATGTCTGGCTACACAACCAGGCGACTGACCTTGCCTGATCCTCCTGCCTCAGCTTCCCATAGGTGTGCAGTCCCAAGGGCTGGCTAATCATTCTCATTTTGGAAGAAAATCTGGAGCCTAAGAAGTCGAAATATAAACTTGAAGTAGACGAGCCTGGGCCTGAAGATTCTAAGCCCAGCCTTGTCATGCAATGGATCAACATATATTTAAAAGACTCTAAAGAAACTATTCTTGACTTGATTTTCATCTGTTCTGCGTGTGCCTCATAGGTTACATATAACTTTCAGATATTAGCATCCCTAGGTCAAGATGGGGAGGATAAAATCAAAGGCAGCCCAACTCAGTGCCAGAAGCACAAACAGAAAAGCAAAGAAGGATGTGGGTTCAGCCCCTCTCTAGCTTCCTGTTACGGCCCCTGCCCCAGTGCCTATTAACACCTGTCTGGGAAGTCAGGAAAGCAAGGGTTAGTGGGTAAAAAGCACCATGCCCAAGGATTCTCTAAGTTTATGTACATCTTATACGGGGAGGCTTCAGCTCTGGACTGGG
This sequence comes from Arvicola amphibius, assembly GCF_903992535.2. NCBI lineage: Eukaryota > Metazoa > Chordata > Mammalia > Rodentia > Cricetidae > Arvicola > Arvicola amphibius. Next base: position 9,740,128 of record NC_052061.1, on the reverse strand, counting down.
AAAAGGACAGAGAGGGAGGAGGGAAATGTCAGCATGGTTGCCCAGATCCTTATTCTCGGCCCAGTACCTAACAGGTCCCCATTTCCTGACTGGAATAGGGAGTGTTCTTTGCAGGCTCCTGTGTTAAACACTTGAACAACTATGTAGACAATCCATCTGTTGGAATTATTTTAGAAGGTGCTGGAAACTTCAGAAGGTGGGACCTAGCTGAGGAAGTGGGTCACTCAGAGGGGGCCCTTGGGGCCATATCTAGCCTAGCCCCTCTCTCTCCCCTCTCTCTCTGCTTCCTGCCAACATTGGGTAAGCAGCCCCTACCACAGGCCCCCAGCATAATGATGCTGCTGTGTCTCAGGCTCAAAGCCGTGAATCCAGTCACACTTGGACTAAAGTCCTTGAAATGAGGAGTCAACAAAAACAAATCTTCCTTTCTTTAAGTCATTTCCGGTGAAATGGCATGAAGAAGCTAAAACACGGTCCTGTCACCACAAAGCCCGCACCTGGACAGCCTCAGACGGCTCATTTCACATTTTCCCAGCCATCCACCAAAGTTAATATCAACACCTTCCTGCTTGACTGTATTGCACTTCTCTGTGGAAATGAAGAGATTCTGTTTGAATACTGTCACGACGGCAAAGGCTCTTTCTTTAAGCTCCATCAGGGTCCTCTTGCCCCTGGAGTTGCGATGGAATTCTTGCAACTTAAAGCCACAGCAGAAGGCATGCAGAAAAAGGCAGAGGCAAAGAGCCAGAGGAAGTAGGCGAGGCTTTTTTTTTTTTTTAATTAATAGGATGCCAGATTTGAAATTAGACTGCATAATAGAACCCTAGATGTCGGTAACTCGGACAAAAGGGAACCAGATACAAAAATATTGAACGAAATGCACTATATTTATTTTCTACCTAACGGAGGGAGCTGTCAAACACCTTCTCAGGAAAAAGTCAGCCTCCACCTTGAGTCCGAGGTTGTCACCCTGCAGCCAACAGAAGCATCCCATCGTGCTTCATTATAGGGCAGGTCTTGAACTGAGTAATGCTGGGCAGAGCTGCATATCTTACACATGGCAGTGCCATAAACATATCCGTCATCTCCATGACTGGTTGAGGAGGTCAGATGCTTCTTGAGGTGCCAAACAGGAGGAGGGAAGGCAGCTGCCGAATTCACAACAGAAGAAGGGCTACTACAGGAATCACCATTGAACACGCATCTGAGCTTCCACCCATGCTAGAAAGCTGGGTGGAAATCTTGCCTCTCTTGTTTGCCTGCAATGGTTAAAGGTTCTTTTCAGTTTTCTTTTTTTTTTTTTAAAAAAAAAAAAAACTATCTAGTCGTTTTTATTTACGTGTATGTATGTATGCCCTCATGAGTTTATACGCATCGCGTGCATGCAGGTGACACCGGGAGCCAGGGGAGGGCATTGGAACTGGAGTGCCAGGCAGTTATGAGACACCTACTGTGGGTCCTGAAGTTAAATTCTCTGCAAGAGCAGTCAGAACTCTTAACTACTGAGTCATCTCTCGAGGCCCCCTTTAACGTTCAGTGTTTTGACCCACCAAGGTGGGTGTAATAAGAAATCCTATTTCTCAAGGCTGTTCTGCAGAAATCTCTATAGACAATGGCTAGCAAAATCAATGCTTATAATAGTTAGAGGTTGGTAGCTTAACCTCGTCATCCAGCTGGGGCTAGCAACATTTAGAAAAAGAATGGGTCTTCCTGGTGAAGCAGCCCAGAGAGTTCCTTTCAGGATCATGCACAGAGCCTTCTTGTGCCCTGTGCTCAGCTCACTGCTCAGGTGCCAGTCCCTGCCCCGGTCCCAAACTTAGAGATGCAGAGACAGGAACTCAGGGAAGCAGAGTGGCTGCCTTGTGCAGTATCTTCCCACTCGGATAACAGACAGGGCCTAGATTCACACCTGTTTATCCCGTGACTGAAGGCGACTCCACCACAGCATGCTCCCCAGCAAGGGAGATTTCTAGAAATCAACTGTCAGTTTCCAAATTGAGGTCCCCTGTGTCAGCATTGAGAGCAAAACCCCCACTGGATCTAATGAAGATATTGCTTGGACAGAGAGGGTTTTCACTGGCTCCAAGAAAACAGAGCTTTCTGCCAACAAGACCCTCCCTGCCGGGCCTCCTCCAAGGCTTGATTTTGGTGTTGAATAATGCAGGCTTGCGCTTGAATGTGGCTGAGAGTGATGGGAGCTGCACCTCACTGGTCCAAGAGGGGGAAAGAGATACATGGTTCTCAAACAGAACGGTCCTTATCAGCTCTGTTGGAGGAGGCTAAGAAAGCAGGAAGAATAAATGACAGAAACGGAAGAAGCATCAATCAGCTCCTGGCACCTGCCAGCCTGGCTACAGCTACAGCCCAGCGGCCATATTTCCGCTCCAGAAGCCAAGCCCTCTCCTGGAGCCCAGCAGTAGTAAGGGAGGACGAGGTGTGGGCCTGGCTGGCTCTGGCTGGCTCTGGCACATAGCTCTTCCACTGGTTTTTCTGCACCTTTAGCTAACTTGCAGATGCCTCTGCGTTTCCTGGTGCCTAAGCCAAGCCAGTTCACAGATCTTTGCAGACTGCTTCGCCTGTTTCAAATGCTCCAGTCCCTATACACAACACATTGCCAGAGTAGAAAGAGCGTTTTAGGTGTGCTCTCCCCTCATTCCTCTAGCAACTGGAAAACTTTCTAGGCTGATGTCATCAGATGTCTGAAAATTGCTATCTGCATGTGTGTTGGCCAGGGGTTGGGGTGGCCAATGAAAGTAAATGATTAGATAAAATTTAAACAACCATATTGGGAGATTATATCCTTTGGTCATAATTTTTCGAGTACCGTGATTAATATTAAGATTTTTTTGCCTGTTTTGGCCTTCAAAATTTTATGGCGGTCAGTGTTATTTTTTCTGGTCCTTATGACCTCTATTTAACAATCAAAAAAGCAACTTTAGAATAACAGAATGGCTTCCCACATTCATTCATTCAACAAACTATTGGGTGTCTGCTGGGTATCTAGAAGTGTTCAGAAATTCAGAGGCCTTAAACACGGACTATCCTGATCGAGACAATGTAGAAAAGTCTTTGAACACATAACGAGTTTTAGGCCTCAAGCCAGACCGTTCTGGAACTGTTCAAAAGCTCTCTGGTCCAGGGTAATTTATTTTGCCTTCCTGTGCCTTAGGTTACTGTTTTATAAAATGGGCACACGACTATCTGCCGACTGTAGAGTAAGCGAGGCTTCTGGGAGTTAATAACGTCGAGCACTTAGCACAAGATCTGGGACACAGGAACCACGCAGTAAATAACAGCTGTTATTACAAGCTTCAAGAACATTTTGAGTTGATGGCTGGGCCAAGCGTGGCAAATGGCTATTTTGTTTGATTATTTTTTTGTTTCCTTTTTGCAGAGGGCAGATCACACACGTGCTGATGGGTTTTGTGGCAGCCAGGGGACACAGAACAGACGCCCGCCTGGTTCTCTGTGGAGTGTGAAGCTGAGCAATTGTGCAGCCTGCCAGTCTCCAGTTCCAGGCTTGGCAATGAACCGAGGGAATATTCCGGCCTCGCAGAGAAAGGCCCCTTTCCTTCCTGAATCAAAGAAAATGCTATATCCTTTGGCAGCCCAAATCTTCTCAGCAACTCCCACGGTGGTTTGGACATCCCACCAAGAAGTGGATGTGTTTCCAAGTTCCAGCCAAGGTTTGCCCAGCTCAGAAAGACTGTCTCAGACCCTGCCCATGCAAAAGGGCTCAGCAGAGTCCCACGGGCGTTTGGGCAGATCAGGCTGGGACAAGATGGAAAAATCATCACCAGGGAAATCCCAGACTCAAGATGCCCTGTCACTGGAGTGAGGAGGACACTCACCAGAGGGGACTGCACTGCGTCCCCTGCTGCAGTGGGAGCACTGTCCACGTGCACGCTGGCACAGAAGGTTTTGTCATTTGGACCGTAATAAAATCCACTTCCTGAACTCCACTCACCTCTAGGTTGTGGCTGGGCCACGTCCTCTCCGCAGATGCTCCTACCCCATGTAGAGGCCGGTGCACACCTGCAGCAGGAACTTTTTGGACGAGTTGCTGCCGGCCCCAGGAAACGCTCTGGGGTATTAATGAAAACGGTGTTTGGCCACCTTGAAGGGCAGTGGAGCGCTGTTGCTAGGGCCGGGGCTTAACATTGGCCGCCTGCTGGAATTCCCCAAGAGCCTTTACACTCCTGATGCCAGCCTTTGACCAGACCAATTAAGCAGGCACGCTGGGGGAGGGACCCAGGCATCGGTACTGGTTTATAGGTGAGCCAGATGACTCCGGTGTGTGACCAAGTTTAAGAATCAGCTTTTAAGGCAGGAGCGAATGCAAGCCAAGACTCCAAGGGGTTTCCTTACACTCCGTCTTCTCTTCCTCGGTTCCTCTCTGGCAGTCCCTTCCTCCCAGCCTCCCGTTCTCCTATTTACTGCTGAACTGTACTCTACTTAAAGCTGTGGGTCTATGGTTAGGTGGTCCTTAATTACAAATCCCGTCTCTGCTGCAACTAATTATGAGACCCGAGGCAAGTTATTTAGCTTTTCTGAAGCTCGGCTTTCCAATTTTGTATATTGGGGGAAAATACAATCCTTTACTCTGCAAATCTTTATGAGGATTAAATATCACAGATGAATCGTTCAATATGATGCTAAGCGATTAGCATGTGATCAGTAAATGTAACACTGTTTTTCTAATTATTATGGCGATTATTTGCCATGAGCTCTGTTAGATGCGGGGCCCAGAAAGAGTGCAGCATGTAGGTGAAGTACAATCTCTCTCACCAGTAATTTCTTCAGTCTTTAAATGGTGATACGGGACAGGACAGACAGAGGTTTCTCTTGCAGCACACAGCTCTCAGGTCTTCAGCATTCCCAATGTTGGTTCTAGTCGAGGCGCGCCATGAACACACTGGGCACCTGCTAAAGAAGCGCGGCACTGAACATGGTTCCAGGACCCGCCTTCCGCCGGAAGAGTGCGGGATGAAATGGCATTTTTCAGTCAGAGACTCGGAGGCTCAGCATAGGTAAGTATTTCATTCAGGGTGGCACAAGCAGATGTGTAACCTAAGCACTGCTCTGTGTATTGGGGTTCACTTGGGAGCGATCTGGGCCAGAGAGAGAACGAAACTGTTCCCCAAACTTCAAGTCTGCCTACAGGGAGGGACAAAATCAAGAGGATGGGGCACAGAAACTCAAGAACCACGATCAAACCTGGGAAAAGGGTGAGAGGGTAAAGAAGGAAGGATTTGGGTAAACTTGGATGTGGGGGGACATACGAGGACTACCCAGTGGTAACTGGAGAGTGATTTGTTTGCAGGGTGCCTGGAAAAATGGAAAAGTCTCAGTTTCTAGCAAACCTGTCCAAAGGTGGTGATAGGACTCAGTTTCCCTGTAGGTACTTGATCTTAGCCAAAAGGCTGAGAAGCCATAGTGTCTCCGGATGAAGCTGTACTACCAGCTTCCAAAATTCTAATGAACTGTCTAACATTCATTAGAAAATTATCAACCTTAAATCACTTGATGGGTAAGCACCTTGTTTAAATGGCATAGTTAAAATGGTTTGTATTAACTTTGTTAACAGCAGATTCTGTCTTGCACAGTTTGTAAAGGTCTTCATTGCTGCAGGGAACACTTGAGAAGTATCACAAGAAGCCAGGAAATTTGAATACTCTAGTATGTGGGGGTGTCTGGATTTTGTTCAAGTTCTGGCTTATATGAGGTCCCATCACCTACAAGAATATTATCGCTCTGGTTCTCACCTTCTGACCTATAAAATGGAACAAAGAACTCAGCTGGTTCATAGGCTGTGGGGGAGATGTCCCCATGCCCACCAAATGCCCGAGAAGGCTTCACTGAGTCTCAATGCTGGAGAGCCTGCCCACTGTCCTGAGCGCTGAGAGAGCTGCCACCGGTTCTGGAATTGCTCCTTTCAGCCTGGCTCTGCTGCTTCCAGAGTCCCTGCTGCCGCCAAGTCAACTTTCCCTCTCCTGCCAGGGCTGGCTACTTGTTATTTGTTTTGTAGGGTATTTGTTTTCCAATATTGTTACTGAGTAGGACAGCTCTATCAATGAGGTCTGCTGCTTTATGGGTTGCTAATTGCCGGGGCATAATTGCTGCGACGTTGCTTGGTGTTTCTATAATTCTCTGCAGCCAATCAAGGTGGCTGGTTCTCTAATTACAGCGCTGCACATACTCTGTCACCCGCGTCCAAACACTCAGTGTGATGTGCACTCGAGCTCTTTCGAGTGCTTGCACAGGAAAGAGCTTAACCGGAGAAAGTCACTCTGAAGAATGACCGGCAAAGTCACGTTATAGTTGTCTATGGCTATACACAGGGAATTCTTAACAATCACGGCAAGGTGCATGTTTTCTTAAAGTAGGCCCTACAGTTAGTCTCAAATTCAACTCAGGTTCTAAAGGGAATGAGTTGGTGTCCGTGATGATCCCAGTTCTCAGGCCCAGGCAGACCCAGGGTGCCTTTGCAGAAAGCATATTAGAAACTGGACTACCCTTGTTTTTCTCCTTCTAGCACTGAGAACATTTCGTCGCGCATAAATGCTTTTATGGGGCTCATAACCCACCTATGTTCCCCAACAAGGCAGGAAGTCCAAAGATTCAATCCACTAGAATGACTGTGAGCTCTGACGGGTTCAAAGTTGTGTTGCACACATCAGGTAAAAGTTAGCAGTGATAAATCAGTGGCTTCATCTCATGACACAGTTCCCACTTTTTGAAAGAGCAAACTCCAAGGCTGCCCCTTGACTCCATGCCCTAAGAGTCTGGCACTACCCATGTCCAGCCTCTCACCAGGCCACAGCCCCATCAGCGGCTTCAGTTCCTCCAGCAACTAAAATGCTCCCAACTCATCCTCTCTCTTGTCCTCTGCTCTGGCCCATTTCCCCTCTAGGGTTCACACCTGATAGTGTCTGCATGATGAGCGTGCCTAGAATGTCAAAATGCTGTCCCCAGAGGCTCTATGAATCTTTGCTTTTGTTCCGAACAGTCATCATTACCTGCTATTATCTTAATGTTCTCATTGCTGCCTCTTTCTCCAGCAGTTAACACACATCTACAGCGGCTTGCTCAACCTGGAACATGCAACACCTCTAACAAAGACAACCCATTGGAGGTACCCACAGGACAGTTATTTGATAAAAGACGGTAGTGAATGAACACAGTTCGTGCTTCTTTGCTCCAACCCTTGCCCAGGTGCTCTTGTTTAATTGGTGATGCCCATCCATCCAGAGGTACCCTAGCTGGTATCATGATGTCTATCTCTACAAAACTCACATTTTTTTTCTAATTTCTAGGAGCTGAAATGAGATTCTCCAGATAGACACAACGGTACTTGTCTATGTTCCCTGCACTGGGGAGACTGGGGTAGAAAATTCACGGATTTGAGGCCAGTTGGGTATTATGCTAAGACCCTAGTGAGAGGCAAGACGGCCAGAAACAAAGAAGGTGGGATAAGCAATTGTTAGAATATTTAAAAAGAAATCAAGATTACAGGAGGGTCCTAGCCCAATATGATGTATGTGAGAGAGAAGCTGCAAGCTAAAAGCACACATAGCAAGACCATGTGTAGGCACAGAAAGAAGACAGAGACCTGTACTTAACAAGAGGAACCCTGCAGAGACGTTGGGCTGGGCGTGAGCCTCCAGCCACCCAGTCTGGTTTTATGCTAAATGTTCCCGACCTGGACTCCACTGACCCTCACGTGGATAGCAGTAGAACCATCCCCTCTGCAAATGGTAGCTTCCCTCAGAGATGAGGACACATGACTAATGATCTGGAAGCAAAAGTGTCACATCACCTTTGTGGCACGCCAACACGTCACTCCTTAGACTCCGGTTGTAACTCAGAAGCTGACAGAGACTGGTGGTTGAAAAGCTCAGAAAGAGATGGAGATGTAATGAGGCGGGGGCAAAGGCAGCCCCTCTCCCCTGCCAGTCAACACAGAGGACCCTGCCTTTGCCACTCTGTTCCAATTTCCGCTTGCATTTAGTTGAGCTGCGTTGTTTTGCCAGGCAGGCTTAGTCCACTTGCGGAGGGGACATTTTTGATGGCAGATGGGTCCTCTATGCTGGGAGAAGGGTTCAGAGCGGATCTGAAAGCAAGTCTATTCCAAACAGTCCCCTAGGAGGTAGACCTGAGCCACTCTTGTTTCCACACTATACAGCAAGGGCTCCGGCCTCATTGGGGTCTTTGCTCCCAGAATGGAAAGCCCAGTCCTGGGCACCGGATGTCACCTTTTAGTTACATCACAAGTTAAAATGGTGCAGAGGATGTTTCTTGAAAACCCACCCGTTGTTTTTTCAAGTGATATTTATACATTCTGAATTCCCTGAAATCAAACAAGAAACTAGTCTGGGGACTAACTTACTCAACTGCACAGTCTAGGCAGACATTGCACCAACCAAACAGCAGAGAACAAAGCCCAAAGCTCTGAAAGCAAACAAATAAACAGACAACAACGAGCCATGGAGTACTAACATTGCTGAAAAATGAAATTGCGATTATTTCACGGATGTGGCCGAAATTCTATAGCACTCTAAAATCTAGAGAGATTGCTTCAAGTTTTGCTAGAACCATTTAGTGTCTTTCCTTTTTCTTTCTCAGAACCTTTTATTAGAAAAATAAACACTCCCAAAAAGAAGTTGGCTTTTTGATTTTTTTGTTTGTTTGTTTGTTTTGTTTTAAGAGGGTAGACCTCAATGTATTCTGAGTATATGGTCACCTACATCTCAGAGTCTGATAAACCCTTTTGTGACCTTTAGCTTTTTATTACTAAGGCAAAATACCCAGGAAAACCATTTAAGAAGAAGAACTATTTATTTTAGCTCACAGTTCAAGAGTGTTCCATCTGTGGTCACTGGCCTTGTTCCTTAGGGCATGTGGTAGGTAGCACAGTACATCCTGGTAGGGATGTAAGGCAGAGGGAAAACTCACACTGCCCCACACTTACCCGAGAGGCACAGAGCAAGTCAGGAAGAGCTGGGATCCTAAGATGCCCTTGAGTGTATCCCAGCGCTGACCTGAAGACTTCCCAGCAGGCCCCACCTCTTAAAGGTCCCACCACCTCTCCCAATAGCACCATCGGCAGGACAAAGCCTTCAGCTCATAACCTTTGGGGACATTGCAGACCCCAACTGTAACAGGTGCCTCCCTTTTGCCACTGCAACCACCTTTCTGAAGGGACAGGCTCCCTTCCTCACTTTCCTTTACGGATTGTTTACTCCTACCTGTGTATCTTCATGCATGGTGGCTTAATTTTGCCTGCTTAAAATAATTACTCAAGCCGGGCAGTGGTGGCGCACGCCTTTAATCCCAGCACTTGGGAGGCAGAGGCAGGCGGATCTCTGTGAGTTCGAGGCCAGCCTGGTCTACAAGAGCTAGTTCCAGGACAGGCTCTAAAAAAGCTACAGAGAAACCCTGTCTCGAAAAACCAAAAAAAGAAAAAAGAAAAAAAAAATTACTCAGTAAATAGAATCATGCAGTGTTTGTCCTTTGATGTGTGCTTCCTTTCACTGAAGTCTGAAATTCCAGCACACTGGGGTAGCTGTTATTTCAATGTGATATAGTATCCAATTGAATAAACATTCTTGGGCTTATTGTTTTCCTATGAATAAACTCAGGGGTAAAGTAGCAGGTTTATTGTCTGTTTCCTCCTCCTCTTCCTCCTCCTCTTCCTCTCTCTCTCTCTCTCTCTCTCTCTCTCTCTCTCTCTCTCTGAGATGTCAGTATGTGCATGCTCTTTGGAGGTCAGAGGTCAACTCTAGGCATGCTCCATTGCTCTCTGCTTTCGGGGACAAGGTCTCCCCGCTGGCCCTGAAGCTTGCCGTTTCAGATAAGATGGCTGTCCAGCCTGCACCAGGGACCCTCCTGTCTCCCTACCCAGTTCTGGGGTTACAGGTATGTTCCTTCGTGTTCAGTTTTCCATGCTAGGGATTGGAACTAGTGTTCTTGCGCTCGTATTGGGAGCACTTTATCACGGGGCCATCTCCCAAGCCTGCCTCTGTTTTTAAAGCAGTGCTGGAATAAGGAGCTACGGTGATGGGCAATCTCCATTCCATCCCGGCAAGTTCCTGAATCCTGGCCCACTTGTCACAGATCAGGCACGAGTTTTTGCAACCTGTTTCCTGAAATATCCATCAGCCCTAGACGTCCTAGAGGCCATAGCCTCTTCCGTCACACTTCTGGGTCATTTGTTTGTTCATTCAACAAGTATTATCAGATTTTTCTGGGTGTCATGGAACGAGGCCCTATTCGTGGTCCTTGGAGTCTAGCAAATAGTCCAGCATACCTGGACCAAGACAAATTTCTGTGTCAGTCATCAGAAAGTAGTAACTAGGACTCATTGTCCTCACTGGTAGCCTCTTCCAGGAACTCTCATCTTTTTGAATCTCAAAATCACCTGCCAGGGCAACTTGAGAAGTTCACGAGATGACCTTTGTAACTTGCTCATTTTTACAACAGCTATTTCAAAACTTGTGCTGGAACATTGTGTGCAACAGCCTCAGACTGAGCAATCCAAACACCTATTGACAGACCAATGAGCAAACCGAATGCAAGACTGTCACACAAAGGAATGTTGCTGAGTCATAAAGGAAGCAACAGACCTACTGACACACCACCAATACGAAGTTTAAAGCTTGGCACTCAGTCACAGGCTTTCAAACAAAACTATCAGTGCCAGGTATGGCTATGAGTAGTTGGCTGACAGACACAGAAGCTCCCAAAGCAACTCAGGCTATTGCCATTGCTCTTGGTTGCCCACCAGAGCTAGACAGTGAGGCTCTACTGCTGAAGACACCACACACTCAGAATACAGCACATGAAGAAACCAAGCTGGTCACTTCCTCCCTGCCAGCTATATTCATAAAGTCAAAGGGTGCTTTGCAGGTTTTTAAGAAACAAGAGTCATCAATACTCACACCTAGCTGTAGACACTGCTTGCAACAGTACTGAACTGTCAAGCAAGATATCCTCACTGGTACAATAGTGGCATGAATGTTCTAGAGGCAACCATCTACTTCCCGATTAGATTTGAGGATTACTCTATTGGAGGGAATATATGCCCAACATTGTAGAACTGGTCAAAACACTTTGGCTAGGGTTTTCACAGGCCCTTTGGGAGAATCTACTATAGGTGGTTTGGTTTGCCAAATGAACCTGTCGTTAGACTGTCTTCTAAATATTCAAGTTTAAACTCCTAGACCAATGAGGTCTTAGTCATAAAAGACCCTTTCAGGAGTGAATAATGGCCAAAGTGTGAACACATAACTGGTAGTGGTGTGGGAGGTCCTTCTGTCTATGTGTTGCTTTTATTGGTAAATGAATAAAGAACTTCTTTGAGCCTATGGCAGGGAAGAACAGAACTAGGCAAGGAAAGCTAGGCTGTATGCTTGGAGAAAGAAGGGCAGAGTTAGAAAGAAGCCATGAAGCTGCTGGAGATAGTCCAGCTTGGGAACTTTACCCAGTAAGCCACAGCCATGTGGCGATACACAGATTAATAGAAATAGGTTAAACTAAGATGTAAGAGTTAGCCAGTAAGAAGCTAGAGCCAATGGGCCAAGCAGTGATTTAATTAATACAGTTTCTGTGTGATTATTTCTGGTCTAAGCTAGCCAGGCAGCTGGGAACCAACAAGCGACCTCCCTCCAACAGGACAAAGCACTGAGAATAAGTGACTGTTGAGTGCTTGGCTCCAAAGAAGATATCTTTGTCACCCCCTTCCAAGGCCAAGAGGCAACATGGAAGAGCTAATGGGAAAGCTGTGAGAACTGAGGAATGGGGAAGGCATGGGGGAGCTTGCGGTTTTCTCAATATGACAAAATTTTTACAATTGTGAACACACAGCAGCTGTGACTGCCTATATGGGGCCTGAAAAAGAGGTGGGGAAGGAAGGAGGAAGAGAAGGGAGGAAGAAAGAAAGGAAGGGAGGGAGGGAAGAAGGAAGGGCATGAGGATAGGAGGAGAACAACTTGGGAAGGAGGGGAGATGTCCTAGGGTGAGTGCAATCACAATTATACACAAGTATGATGTCAAATTTTAATTAATTAAATAGATAATGTTCCACAAAGGAAACCAGATACAAATGACCTTATGACTCCAACTCTAAATGTCCAGAGCAGGCACCTTCATATACATAAAGCTGGACTCGAAGAGCAACTGCCAGCACCGATGGCCCTTCTGAGCCAATGCAAATTTTCTAGAACAAGATCATGGTTAGCATCACACAGCTCTGAATTCACTAAAGTGCACTGAATTCTGTCTGGGGCTGTTCATCATATATCTCAAGAAAGACGGGACAGCAGCTTTTAAAAACATTGGCATGAAATGTTTTTTTTTTTTTTTTTTTTTTTTTTTTTTTTGGTTTTTTCGAGACAGGGTTTCTCTGCAGCTTTTTTTTTAGAGCCTGTCCTGGAACTAGCTCTTGTAGACCAGGCTGGCCTCGAACTCACAGAGATCCGCCTGCCTCTGCCTCCCCAGTGCTGGGATTAAAGGCATGCGCCACCACCGCCCAGCGAAATGTTTTCATCTATTATTTTAAATTAATTTGGGAAAGGGGATTTTGAAGTTGTCTCAGTATTCCATGGTTTGAATAGACACATAAGTATAGATATTTGTTGATACATAATAAAAGAAATCAGGTCATTGTCTCTTGTATACATGTGATACTTCACACTGCCTACCATGAGACCAGGGTCTACCACACCTGGGGTATCTGAAGTATGCAAGTGATTAACATAGGGGCCAAGTGCAAGAATTTAGGCTGTCTGACAGGCAGGGTGACAGAGACACCACCCTGAAGGGACAGAATCTTTGTTGTAGCATAGAACCCTGGTTCCAGCAGCCTGTGCCCTTATAAAAAAAAAAAAAGCTGGCCTTTTGTAAATATATATCCCAGCTTCTCAGTCCATACTCCCTGAGTGCACCTGTCTCCATGTCTGGGATCCCTGGGCCATGCTGAAGTTTGGGGGTTGCTTCAGATGGAGATTTTGTCAAAGATAAATGGCCGGCCCAGCAAGCAGCCCTGAACTGAGGATACCCGGGATGTGGTACCATGAATCAGCCATGTTCCCCCAGGAGTGGCCGTCTGCTTATTACCCTCACCTTGTCATCAATGGCAACATACAGACATCAGGCTGGCACCCTCAGGCAGCAGAGCCGAGATTTCAATTTATCTGCAGCAAGTGGAATCCTGGAAACTGCCGAAGAGAAGCAGGCCCACTCTGGACGGGGAAGGGAAGGTTGTGAGCCACTGTCCCTTGGAGCATCTTAGGTGACAATAAAGGCCACCTGAATGGCCTTATGATTTCTGCCGAGAAATATCTCCAGACCACTGCACTCAGAGAGTCAAGCCAAGGCCCAACAAAAGCTTGCCACCTTACGAGCAAATGAATCACGACAGAAGGATGATATTTCACATAGGGATTTAACTCATTTTTGAAATATTTCACGTAGATGTTTTTAAAAAGCTTCTGCCTTGCCATTATTGAGACAAACTGATAAATTAATGAGTGAGTCACACTATACTGCTTACAGAAAAAATACCTAACAAGATATTATCTCTTCTATATAGCCCCATTTTATTGTGCTTTATATGTATATAACTTTGATAATACCGAAATATCACCCCTTTGTGGCAGTTTGGGTAATTTTCTTCATTTATGTTCATCTTCTAATTTATCTGTGCTGTGAACTTATTCTGAACAAGGAACTCATCAAACTGAAGAGTGAAGCTTGGTGCTTTCTCCTCTGCCTGACTCCCATGGTGCTTAGAGGGCTAGCATGGAGAGTCCCCAAGATGTGTGTCATTTGCTTGGCATGCAATTGTCCCAAGCCGGAGAGACACTGTGAGAAGTCGGCATTTAAACAAACGTCAGTGTGGTGTTCCTGGGGGTCTGGTTCCAGAATCCCCATGGATAACAAACACGAGGGATACTCATGGACCTTATATAACACTGCAAAGTATCTGTATAACCCCTAGGCACTCCTTTCTTCTGTCCTTCCTTCCTTCCTTCCTTCCTTCCTTCCTTCCTTCCTTCCTTCCTTCCTTCCTTCCTTCTTTGCGATTACAAAATCGGAATGCAGTCAAATGCTTCATGAATAGTGCACTGTATTATTCAGAGGACAAAGACAAAATAAGCTTGCACACGTTCAGTGAGCTGCAAGCTTTCCCTCAATATTTTCCACCTGATTTTGTTTTCTCCATAGAACCTGTGCATGCAGAGAGAGGCCCAGGTGACTTACTAGGAATGTTCCCTTCTCATCCACATCAAACGGGATACTGTCAGGCCTGCAAGGAATTAGTTCCTCAATTAGGTGTCCATGTCATTCTTGGTATCACTATGCTGCACATCACAAACTCTGTCCCGTTCTAGGTATCACTATGCTGCATATCACAAACTCTGTCCCGTTCTAGGTATCACTATGCTGCACATCCCAAACTCTGTCCAGGGGATGAATGCCTGCCAACTTTCCCATTTGAATCCTGGAAGTTGTTTTCTCCAGCTGGAATATTAAGCAGTCTGGGGCCACACGCAGCCAGCTTGTTAGACTCTCAGCTGCCAGCATCAGTTTGTGCTTCAGCCAGCACTGCCAGTGGGGCCACTGGGACCAGTGCAGGGCAGGAGGGTCCTCACGCTACTAGTGGGTAAATGTATTCGAGCCAGCCACTGTGCACACCATGGAGCAAGTTGCTTCTGCACTTAGAACAGACTGTAGCTTAGATGTCCAAGTGGAGTAAACACACATACACATGTACACACACACACACACACACACATACACGCACACACAGTATTATGAGGGGAGGTAAACACCGGAGCCAAAGATGTCCATTCACAGACCAAATGGGCTTTCACCTAAGACATATAAGGCCTTCCTTGTAAGAGAGACTGACAATGAGTCCCTGACACATTGTTAGTATGTCTTTCCTGTCTTCCCATTATAACAAACATCTCTCTCTATTTAAATTACAAATATAAATTCATGTCCAAGAGTACAAAAGAGTTAAGCTAGAAAAACCCCATTAAAACATCCCATTACAAACTCCAACCATTGCATTTATCTGGGTTTAATGTCATTTGATGGTGACGGAATGGGAAACACGAGCAAAGGAGAACATCTGGACCACTGGACCTCAAACTTAAAAGGGCACCAGAACTGCTGGGCACCTATCACAGATTCATGTGTTGCAGAATATTTGTTTAACTATGCAAAGATGCGCTGCATTTGTTAACTATCTAAAGATCTGTTGCATTTATTTAGCCATGTAAAAATGCGTTGCATTTGTTTATGTTGCAGTATATTTGTTTAACTATGTAAATGTGTGTTGTATTTGTTTAATTCTATAAAGAAGTGTTACTGTTTTACCAGGCCTTCCTAAAGCATCTGATTGGTCTAATAAAAACCTGAACATCCAATAATGAGGGAAGAGGTAAAGACAGGAAGAATAAATAAAATAAAGGAGGAAGAATTTAGACTTGAGGAAAAAAGAAAAGAAAGAAAAGGAGATGGAAAGGAAATGCCAGGGAACAATCAGACAAACACGGAGGATGTAGGAAAGCAGGCCATAGAGAATGAAAGAAAGGTTAAAAAAACAAAAACCCTGAGGCAAAACATAGATGAACAGAAACAGGTTACATTAAGTTAAGAGAGCTAGTGGGACCAGCCTAAGCTAAGGATAATGATTCATAATTAATGAGTCTCTGTGTCTTTATTTGGGAGCTGGTTGGTGGCCCAAAGAAAATGCCAACTACATTCCTGTTCAATTCCCAGAGTCCCAGTGGGGAAGGGTGTAGACATCACCACGGTTCTGCTTGGCCTCTAGGATAAGGTGGGACTGACAGCATCACGTCAGCACCTGGAGGTGGAGGCAGCTCCTCCTTCAGCAGAAGGAGACCAGAAAGTTCACACCCGCATTGTAACCAGGCCAAAGGTCAAATCAGGTAAGAAGCTACACCCAAAGTCCCAACTTCACACAAGAAAGGTCATTTCTCTCTTCAAATTTGCTTTGTTTTTAATCAGCATGCATAGGGTCTTAGTTAGGGTTCTTATTGCTGTGAAGACACACCATGACCATGGACTCTTAAAAAGGAGATATTTAATTGGGGTGGCTTACTTAAAGTTTCAGAGATTCAGTCCATTATGAGGGGGAGCATGGGGGCATGCAGGCAGACATGGTATTGCAGCTGAGAGCGCTACATCTTGCTAGGCAGGCAACAGGAAGCCCACTGACTGTCACAGGGAAGCTTGAGCAAAAGAGACCTCGAAGCCCATCCCCACAGTGACATTTCCTCCAACAAGGTCATACCTCCTAATAGTACCACTCCCTTTTAAGTCTATTTTATTTCAAACCACAACAGCCTACTCCCTGGCCCTCACAGACTTATAACCATATCATAATGCAAAAAATTCATTCAATCCACCTTCCAAAGTCCCCATAGTCTATAAAAGTCTCGAGCTTGTTTCAAAATCCAAAGTCTCTTCTGAGATGCATGGCAATGCCTTAACTGTAAAAGTCAAAATCAAAAAGCAGATCACATACTTTCAACTCATAATGGCACAGGATGCACATGATCTTTCCAGAATACAAGGAAGGGGGCATAGTGAGGAAATACTAGACAAAAGCAAGACTGAAAATCATATGGATAAACTCTAAACTCTGTAGCTCTGTGTCTGATGTTAAAATGCTCTTCAGATCTCCAACTCAGCTTTGTTGACCACAACACACTTCTTTCTCTTGGGTTGGTTCCACTCCCTGTTAGCAGCTCTCCTTGACAGGTTTCCCAAGACTCTGGCATCTCTAACATCTTGGGATCTCCAAGACAATCCAGGCTTCAACTTCACAGCTTCATGCAATGGCTTCTCTCCTAGACCTCCATTCAGGGACACCCCTGACCCATGCCTGACCTCAGTGGCTTTATTCCATAACTACTTTCTTCTATCCTTAACTCTAAAACCAGAACCACATGACTGAAGCTGTCAAGTTCTGATGCTTACTGGGGTTGGGACATGATCCCCTCATACAATTACATCGTCATCAGCTTTCTGTTCTTTACTGCCTAAGCTTGGCTGTCCTGAAACTTGATCTCTAGAACAGACTGGCCTCAAACTCAGAAACCTTCCAGCCTCTGCTTCCCAGTGCTGGGATCAAAGGTGTGCCCCACCACACCCAGCTCTAAGCTTTCCTTTAGCTTCTTTTTACAAATTGGAAACTTTACTGGGTGGGATCTTGCCTTGAGGTCACCACTCCCTTTATTCCATTTCTTAATCCATATAACTCCTTGAGTACAGAATTTAGCTCTGTTTTGCGGGTGCTTTTTTTTCTTCTCAAAATTTTCGTTTTGTAGTGTATCCTGCTCAGCTTGCTCCTTTTCATTATAAATCTTCATTAGAGTTGCCACAAATAGCATATGACAGAGTCTATACTAGGCTGTTTTGAGAGTTCTCTGCCAATGGAATTAATCTAAAACTCTTCACTTAAGCCTCAGGCAGACTCTTTGGACAAGGGCAAAAGGCAGCCACCTTCTTCACCAAAATATCACAAGAATGATCTCTAGACCATGTACTAAAGTTCTTCTGCTCTGAAACTTCACGACTGAGCCCCCAACAGCTCAAAGATCTATGAGCTCCACTGTCTTCGATGCTCCTATTAGATTCCATTAAGCAGTGCTTAAAGCATTCCCTACTTTGCAAACCTCAAATACTGAAGTCCCAGTTCCTCCAAACAAAAACATTGTCAGACCTATCACAGCAATACCCCAGTCCCTGGTACCAACTTCTGTCTTACTTAGAGTTTCTATTGCTGTAAAGAGACACCATGACCATGGCAACTCTTATAAAGGAAATACATTTAATTGGGGCGGCTCACTTACAGTTTCAGAGGTTCAGTCCATTATCATCATGGCAGGGAGCATGGCAGCCAGCATGCAGGCCCACATGGTGCTGGAGGAATAACCGAGAGTCCTATATCCTGCAGGCAACAGGAAGTCAACTGAGACACCGTGGTATCCTGAGCATAGGAAACCTCAAAGCCCACCCCCACAGTGACATACTTCCTCCAACAAGGCCATACCCACTCCAACAAAGCTATGCCACCTTATAGTGCCACTCCCTAAGAGATTATGGAGGACAATTACATTTAAACTACCATACATAGTAACCAGTTTCTTAAGGCTTTTCACCCTAATTAGAATGGGTCCCCTCCCCCCACCACCAAACTCCCATATATCTCTCCCCTATATGTCTCCCCACACTTTCTGCTCTTATCTTTTCTCCTCTAAATGTTCTGTTTTCCACGATTACATTCTATGACCCTACTCTGCTCCCTTTCTAATTTCCTGACTTCACCCCCACTCCCTCCCTACAAGCCACGATCTGCATGTGAGAGGACAGGAGGAATCTGTCTTTTTGAGAGTACGTCCCCTCATTTACATAACATTTTCCTGAAAACTTTGTAATTCCATCCAGAAAAAGCAAAAAGACTTAAGGCAGTCTGCTGCTGACTGGGTATCGTTCCTAGCCTGGGTGATCTGCCACAGAATGGGGTAGCATTCAGGTAGCTTTGCTCCTGTGGAACTTCCCTGTCACTCCTTGAATGGCTTGTGGCAGAGAAAAAGAAGGTCACTGGAGACTTCTGACCCCCTATCAACTGCCGAAGCAAATTGTGTGGGTATGCCTGACTTCAGGAGGCAGGAAAGAAGTGTGCTCCTCCGGGGCTCAAAGACAGAACAAAACATGATCCCTCTGGTAACACTCCTCTCTCCAGCGCTGACACGCGTGCTCCTTCTTATCTCACTGAATCTTCAGGGAGGCACAGAGCACACATCTGCCTAGCAGGAGACCAAAATGCAGCACGTTTCCTGTTTTAATATTTCAATCGCTAAAATGCTATATACCATTGGGACTGCTGGTTCATTCAATGACTCCAAACAGAAAAGATAACCTAAAATGTGCTAATACACACAATATAAGCATGGGTTGACATAGGGATACTCTAAGGGAAGGTCGTGTTGTTTCAGTTAATTGTATTGCACCAATATTAATTTCTAGGGTTTGATAATTCCAACTCAGGCCTTAATACTGCGGCAGTTAGGTAAATATTATGGGGGAATTTTCTGTGCTATATTTGAAAACTTTATTTGTGAGTATTATATGCATTTCATAAACAAGAGGTGAAAAGATAACAGAGAATTCTACACACGGGTCCTCTGTCTTACACAAGCAGTGGGAGGAGATGTCTAAATTAAGTCAACTTTTACCAGAAACCCAGGCAATCTGATCGCTGTGCTGGCGAGATGGCCGCACACGCTCACCTGCCTGTCTCTACCTTCATTCTCTGCGGAAGCAGATGAAATCTCTTTGTCAAGAGTCAGAATAAAGACTCCTCGAGCCCCCCTCGAATACATTTTAGTGCAGGTAATAAGTGGAGCCAGGTGAATTGCTACATACTTTCCTTTAAATTCTTGGGGCTTCGGTGACAGACCGAGGCTCTCATCTGTCACCAAACTGTTCCAGGCAGACCCATTACTTTAGTACCACAATAAAATGAAGGACGTTGGGATAATCTGTCAAGGAAAGGCAGCTGGGAGTCGCATCACGTACCAGAGGCTGTATGCATTTTCTCAGAACATTTGAAAATCTCTGTCCAAGCTCTTCTCCCCAAAGTCCTTATTCTGCCCAATAAAATAAATTTAAAGTACATAAATGTATATTAAAATATATCTAAGCAAACACTTGCAGCTAAATAATGCTTTCCCAGATGCGCCTACAATTTTTTTTTATCGTTCGACATGCTTCCCATTCTCCCAAGTAAATATTTCACTGAAAATGCTCCCTAAGCAGTTGTTATCTGGATATCTTCACAATGGAATATTCTGCGCTCCACACACATAAATACTGTAAATAACCAGGCACCTTCCCAAAGAGACCTCTGACTTTCTGCAATTTACAAAGGACTCTTCGTGATACAGGGGCAGAAAGCCATAGTTGCTGACCATGCTGGGACCCAGAATCCGGGTGACAAATCTTTCCTATGAAGTCCTTGGGGCCTGGGCCAGAGGGCTCCCTACAAATTGGTTAGTGTGTTTCACTCAAGGACACTGTGCCATTGGGAAGGAAGTCAAATCTGGGGTCCCACCAATCCTCTTCTTAAAGGCTCTTTCTTCCAGTTGTGTGACTTTGAAGAAATGACCACCAAGTCTTTGATGAGAAAAGATGGTAAGACCTGCTGCCTGTGAATGTGGAGTGGCACGGTTGCCTAGTAACACAGTTTGATAAGAAACACATTGACTAGCTGGTCCAGGATGCTCCATATTGTTATGAATGGTCATAGCCATTGCTCTAAAGAGTTGTGCTCTATCTTAAAGACCCCCAGTCTACTATTAGTGTCGCACTGTGCTCCATTTGGTGGTCATTCTGCAGTACTTTGTAGAAGTACTTCCTATACTCAGTATACCTAAGATCCACATGTGACAAAGGCTTGGAAAACACTGGTCCCCAAGCCTCACTCACAGAATTTCTGACTCATATAACTCTGGTGTCACATGGAAATAGGCATTTCTCTAACAAATTCCAAGGTATTGCACCCCCTTTCAAGAATGTCTGTTCCAGGAGTCTCTGAATCTTTTCTGTAAAGCCAAATTAGTCACTATGATCGACTATGAAGGCCACACAATTCTGTCATCCACCCACCTCTGCCATTGTCCCACAAAGAAGCCATGGGACAACATACACCCTGTTTCAATAAAACTTTACTGATGAACCCTGGAGTTTGAATAGTCTTTTGATTTTTCTCTAAACTGTTTTAAATGCAAGAGCTGTTCTTGGCTCTTGAGCAACAGGAAGAAGTTCTTTCTCCTATGTTTCCAATTGGAATGAGCCAATCGGTGCATCACACCATACCCCCACCACCGCCTCAGAGTCCACCAACACTGGTCTAGTCACAGAGGCCTCGAGAGCTCCTCCTCCTGTCCCTCGTCAGCCAGCCCTTCTCTCAGCTTCGTGTCTGCCTTTTTTTTATAGCTTTGCACAGATTTGTCTCTGTGGTGAATTTACAGCAGGCGCTGCTCGTCTGAACTATTTAAAGGCACAGAATTCTCGACTGCCCCATAAAGCTTTCCCATTCTGCGTGTGTTAGTTCTCGGTCCGAGGGCTTTCTATGAAATCAGCAGCTAGGCGGAAGGAAATCATTTGCATACTTGGCCCCATCCACCTGGAATGCCTTAATTTTAGGGATTAGCAAAATGAGTCTAATAAAACGTGGAGGCCCTTGTTAATCATCACCATAAAGCCCCTTCATTACCTGTTCCTGGTGCCCAATCTGGGGAGACACACATCAGGAAGCCCACAATGTGCAGGTCAATTATTTCCAATTTTATGAACTGATTTGTAATTTTACGTGACACAGTTTGTGCTGTTAGTGTTTCTGAAAGTTAAATGCCTCTTTTGTGCCCATCCCATTTTCAAGAAGTCACCTGTCTGGGACATCATAGAAATGTCCCACAGATGATAAGTATAAGGAGCATGAGATTCATCACAACCCTGGGTGAGAAAGCTGGACTCTCAGAATCTGCGTCTGTGTTGTTACTTGAGATGAATTTGATGCTGAAAGCTGAGGCTAGCAGTGCTTCTGTGCTCTTCCTCCAGAACTTTCTGGAAGCTTCTCAGAACTTCCTAATCCTCCTCATCCCCTTGCTATAGCACGGAGGAAATAACATTCCCCGGCCTCCTACACTTGGAACAATCTGGTGAAGGTCATGCCAACCATGCAGCTGTCGAGGGTGCTTTTCTGGAAGTTCCAGGAAATGCCCCCTCCCATCACTGACTCTTAAACGTGTTTCCAGTTAGCCCAGGGTTTCACATGAAACTTCTCAAAGCATTTGCAAGATGTAGACGGGCCCTATGGAGGTAGACAGTTCCCCTGATTCATGCTGAATATGAAACAAAACTCTTCTGTGAAAACTCCTACTGCTTATTCCCCCAAATCTGACTAGCTCGTCACTCCCCCAAAGAGCAGAGTGCCCACAGATGCCTGAAGTCAGCAGTTGGAATTTGGATCCTTCTGAAAGTGAGTAGTGCATGCCGGAATGCTGTTTACAGGAAATGAGCAATTTATTTTATTATCCAAATTCTAGACCCTTTTACAATGCCTCCCAAGAAGATATCTGATTTAGAAAACTGCAGAGAACCTGGGAGAAGATGGGGGGCACTTAAGAATTTACCACCACAAAGATCAGATGGGGGGCGGGTAAAGGAAACAATAGAGATAATTTGACCAAAGACCCACAGTATACAGTCAAGAGTAAAAGAAAGACTGAGCCAAAATGCCAAGATACAAGATGAATTCCCTGGAGGCAATGAGCTCGTGCACCCTTTGTTTTTTAGCAATGCATGTACACATACACACTGACAAACGCAGAATGTGTGTGTGTGGGGGGGATGTTCTTTGCATCTTGCCCTTTCTGGTGTGTTAACATCTTTTAATTGACCTCGTTCAGCCTTTAGTGTTTGGACATTTTGTGTGAATGGCAAATTTTTATTTACAACTATCTATATTTAGGTCTATAGCAAATATAAACGAATTGTTCCAGGGCTCTTTTTAAGGCCCTCATTTTCAAAAACAATTGTTATATTTATGTATTGGGGTATGCATTTGCCACAGGACACATGCAGAAATCAGGGGACAACTTGTGGAAATCAGCTCTGTCCTTCCATCTGTGTGCCCTAGGATCGACTAGATTCTGAAGCCTTGACGGCAAGCACCTTTAGTGACTGAGCACCTTGCCAGCGTATAAGTCACTCATTGTAAGGGGAGACAGAGGCACACTAATTTATACTTATAGGGAATTTTAGTTAGTAGACTAGCCATGGTTTTATACACATACTATACCTGTATAGTTTTATCAGGGAAACATTTATAAAGACACTAGCTTATCAGGGGCATGAAAGTTGCTTAGCCAAACTGCACTGAGGGCTGTCTTGGCAATTTATCGGGCTTCTGTCTTCATCCATCAGACAAGAAAAGCTCTATGAAGTGGTGGGAACAAAAGCCAAACACCAAAGTAGGCACCCAGGACCTGCCTGGGTTGTAAAGGAAATAGGTGGTCTCCATGGCACCCCTTACTGCTTGAGGCTACAATCCTTCCTTCCTTCCTTCCTTCCTTCCTTCCTTCCTTCCTGTCTTTATTTTTATTTTTTTCTTCCTTCCTTCCTTCCTTCCTCCTTCCTATTCTTTCTTTTTTTCTTTCCTTCCTTTCTGTCTTTCTTAATTTTTTTTCTTTTCTTTCTTCTGAGACATGATCTCACACTGTAGCCCAACCTAGCTTCAACTTTATAATGACCCTCCCCCCTCTACCTCACCCTTCTGAGCACTGGGATTACTGCTCTAATTCACCACACTGAGCTTCCCCTAGCAAAGCTAAAGAGCCTGAGAGGAAAAAAAGGGGACCAGTGAGCCCTTTCAGTCTTCACCCCTCTGAGTGGAACATGTGGAGCTAGAAGGAAGAGGGGTGGGAGTGGCTTCTCCCAGCTAGCCCAGCTTGTCAGAGAAGATGCTCCAGAGTTTAGTCTTTCCCTACACTGAGGAGCACAGGGAGGCTAGCTGGCCAGCTCGCTGGCTTTGTTTAAGGCATGTATATCCTTCACGCATAAAAGAATAAGTAGGTTCTGAGAGAAGGAAGCAGTGAGGGTTGATTCTGGTGGAATTCAAGCATTTATATTAGCTTATTCCCCTTAGGATCTGGGGCATCGAAGAGCATACTGGAAGGAAGATTGTTTAGTGCAGAGCAGGGACAAGCCGGGAGCAAGGACGAGCTGGGAGCAAGGCCCAGCTCAGCCACAGGCTGTGGCTATTTCCTCCTGTTTTTGAAATAGGAGTGATGGCCAGTCACTTACAATAAAATGTGAGTACGGAGAGCCTAACACACGTGCATATCCCAACACATGGCGCTCCACTTCTGACTAATCCGGTGTCTGGTTATGATGAAGGAAACCGCTAACCACGCTGGATATTATTTCCAAGGCTGCCTGCGCCCACAGCCCACACCTGGACTCTCCACATCCACCGGCCTTTCAAACCACTACACGGACCTGGCAAACTACTTACTTCAAACTCCCTGAGCACATACAGAGATTTTGAAAGTGTGGGACCTATTGATTATTAAGACAAAACAGAAGGCTCTGGAGAAATGGCTCATCATTAAAAGCATGTACTGATTCTGCAGAGGACCCTAGTTCGATTCCCAGCACCATGGCAGATGACTTACAGCTGTCTGTAACTCCAGGAGATGCAATGCCCTCTTCTGGCCCCTATGAGAACCAGCATCCAGCTGGTACACATTCACATAAACACATACACATGTGCATGCACACATACACTAAATACAAATCTTAACAAAAAGGGAAATTTTGTGCAGAGAAATATGAAGGGCGAGAGAATCAAGGTTCTGAGCCTTACCTGTGCATAAATTAGGGGCTACCCACTCTCTGCACACACTGTGTCCTTAGATACTGGTATGAAGAATGAACCAAGAATGGCAGCACCACTAACTTCAGAGGCAGCAGGATTTTAGGGAGTGAAAGGAAGGAAGGGAAAGTTTCCCGGAAGATTCCACCCAACACACTGCGTTTCTGACAAGGCGGTTCCTGACTTGAGAAAAATAACAAGCAACCAACTGCTGAAGGACTGGGAAGCCTTCAAGACATGGGGTCTAGCTGGGAGTCTTGGGTTCCATGGAGTGGGCTTTGTGGTCATAGACTGGCCCCCTTCTTGCAGGAGCTCTTTGCCTCTTCTCTGTTGGATGAGGTGTTCTGCCACAACTCCTACCCCTGTCAAAGCCATGCCTCCCCCTCCGTGATGGGCCGGCCGTATTGCCTCAGACAATCGTGAGTAAAGTATTCCTTCCTCTCCTATCTTGTTTTATCAGGCATTCCCTCGCAGCATGGAGTATAGTAGCGCTCACACACACACACACACACACACGTACCCATCCCCTCAGACACACCAGGGTATGTGACACACTGTGGCCAGATCAGCTATAACCTATTTGTAATTCTATCCCATGGTGGCCTTGAAGAGCTGGGATTGTCAGTAACTTTCCCCTTTATTCTCTCATATCCCACCCACTTTAAGTCAGGAAGAGAAAATTGATATCTATATCCAGACCTCCCACTCTCCTGATCCCCTGTTCCTCCTTCTCTATTAAAGAGAAGCCCCAGGTCTGGTTGCCTATCTGTGTTCACATCCCGTCAGCCCAACGGACTACCACTATGTGGAAAGTGAAGCAGGAACTCACCCTCAGTTCTCAGGCCCCAGGATGGAGATTGGTAGCTACAAATATGCCAGCTGGAATTTTATCAAATCCACCCCCTCGACCACGACACTCACCTAACCTCTAATGCGTGAAACAACCCCACACCAGTTTGCATTTAAAGGGTTATTTGAGGGAAAAAAAACTTACAGAACAGCGTTCTACACGACAGCCAGGAAAGGAGTCTAGTCGCTGAGGCAAGAGAGAGATCAGAGAGCAGCCGCTACTTTTTAAAGAGAAAGACCACGCCTCAGTGGGCTGGTATCTCAACCGCTATTGGCTGAAGTAGCGGAAGGAGCCTGGGTGCAGCAAACCTGAGATGCCCACCTCCCTTGCCGCTATCTGTGACCAAGAGACTGAATTTTTAGAGGGGAGGAGACAAGCGGTGCGTGCCTCTAGGAGAGGTTCACAATCTCCCAGTGTCCCTCTTGTCCCCTTGCCTTTCCAAATCTACCAGGAGGAAATCTGCAGGTGATTACATTACTTTGAACACCAAGTGTCAGAAATATCAGCTAGAACGATGTGTGGGCCATATCTTGAGTTCTAATAGGGTCTTAATGATAAAAGCCCAGTGTCGGACATGGGGAAAATGCTGAGAGAACAGAGAGGGGAAGGAACAAAACCACTACCACCTTACCTTTCAACTCCCCAGCCGAAAAAAGAGTGACTTCCTGTCTCCTCCCACCCTATCACTTCCTCTCTTTGCCCTATGTCACTTCCTGTCTGTCGTACAGACCTCCAGACCTCTATGGTTAGCTAGCGGCTAGCTCTGCTCTCTGAACTTCAGGCAAGTTTTATTTGTACAAAGAAGCTAACACCACATTGGGCAGCAGTGATGAGCTGGGGATGCTGGCTTTTGATGGTGTTCCAGTGGCCTTTTAGATATTTTACCGTCTCAGGTAATTGATGCTCTTCTATTATCTCACGGTCCTAATAGGGCCACCGCATCTCTATCTGGGAGTTAGAGAAAAAAAAATGTCCCAAATTCCACACGTTTTATAGTAGAGCTTTGTAAGTTTGTCTCTAAAAATTTGCTTATTCTGGTCTTTCAGAACAGAGATAACTGTTTAAGTGAGGGGGAAAAAAATCCCCAAGACATGTTGACCAACCTAAGTTCACATTCCAGCTTCCTCTGAGGTATGAAAGTTCAGCCACTGCTCACACGGAGAGTCACACAGGACACCCTGAGTCCAGGTTAGCAGTCCAGATGGGGTAACAATGGAGAAATGCCCAACAACAACAAAAAATGTTGCTTCTGATCTGCTGGGAACTCAGA
Organism: Arvicola amphibius; assembly: GCF_903992535.2. Classification (NCBI taxonomy): domain Eukaryota; kingdom Metazoa; phylum Chordata; class Mammalia; order Rodentia; family Cricetidae; genus Arvicola; species Arvicola amphibius. Next base: position 9,713,527 of record NC_052061.1, on the reverse strand, counting down.
CGATTCAGTCTCAAAAAGAACTCACTCAAGTAAGACAGGTGGTACGTACCTGCAACACCTGCACTTGGAAAGCTGAGGCAGGAGGATGGTGATGACCAGACTAGGCTATGTAGTGAGAACTCTCCTCAGAGAAGAAAAGGGGAGGGAGAGGGCCTGGGAAGGAAGATAAGCTAAAGTAGATGACGTGGACCGGGGTGTGGCCTGAAGCTGGTTTCAAATCTAGCAGCAAATCTGTCATCGTGGAACAAGGAGGATTTGCTTTTATTAAACTTAGATATTCAGAGTTCTTTCTTATTTCCTTTTTGAATCAAAAAATCAGTCCCATGCCTTCTTTTAGCCTAAAGAAGAGGTCATGAACAATTCAATTTTAGTAGCTCAGTTAATCACACAAAGCTTCCGGCTGGTGGTGCTGTGTGGATAAAATTTTGCCTGGTTTCTAGAGCTTGCAGTAGGGGCCCATGATACTTCTTTTCTGTTCTATACATCTGTTCTATACGTTGTTCCCCAGTGGCTGGCAACAGTACCTGACCTGATCATAAAAGGCAAGTGTCTACTTGTAACGTAGACATTGCAATGAGGTAATGTTGTAATCAGAAGACATTAGTGAAAGCTGACTATGTACTGTACCAGTCTTGATGTGTCACGCTTTGGGTACAACTGTCATCAACTACACTGTAGTAGACTCTCAGAATGGAAGGAATGAGGCTTAAGAAATGACTTAGTGCCCAAGGAACTAGCTGGGGGCGTCTTCCTGGACACCTGGGAACCCCTCTAGAGTCAAGTCTCTGCCAACCCTAGAATGGCTCCCTTAACTAAGATATATAATTCCTTGTTCCCATTTCCACACTTCCTATATCCCAACCATCCTATTCCCCCAAGCTCTTCACATCCTCCACTTCACACTTTTCTCTCCCCATCCCCCATCCCACCCCACCCACAAGTTCCCATTTTTTGTCTGGCAATCTTGTCTACTTCCAATATCCAGGAGGATAACTATATGTTTTTCTTTGAATTCACCTTCTTATATATCTTCTCTAGGATTTTTTTTACGAATTATAGGCTCGATGTCCTTTATTTATGGCTAGAAACCAACTATGAGTGAGTACATCCCATGTTCATCTTTTTGGGCCTGGGTTACCTCACTCAGGATGGTGTTTTCTATTTCCATCCATTTGCATGCAAAATTCAAGATGTCATTGTTTTTTACCACCGAGTAGTACTCTTATATGTATATATTCCACACTTTCTTCATCCATTCTTCCACTGAAGGGCATCTAGGTTGTTTCCAGGTTCTGGCTATTACAAATAATGCTGCTATAAACATAGTTGAACAAATGCTTTTGTAATATGATTGGGCCAGAAATGTCCAGATCCTATTGCCATACTCATGAATATCTTGCATATCACCATAGAATCTTCACCTGGCATTGGATGGAGAAAATGACAGAGCCCCACATAGAAGCACCGGATTGAGCTCCCAAGGTCCTGATGAGGAGCAAAAGGAGGGAGATCATGAGCAAGGAAGTCAGGACCGTGAGGAGTGTGTTTACCCATTGAGACGGTGGGACACATCTTATGGGAGACCACCAAGTCCAGTTGGAATGGGACTGATGGAACAGGGGACCAAACTGGACTCTCTGAATGTGGCTGACGGTGGAGGAGGACTGAGAAACCAAGGACAACGGCGATGAGCATGAACTCTACAGCATGGACGGGCTCACTGTGAGCCTTGTCAGTTTGGTTGCTCACCTTCCTGGACTTAGAGGGAGCTGGGAGGACCTTGGACTTAACATAGTGAAGGGAACCCTGATGGCTCTTTGGCTTGGAGAGGGGCGGAGTGGGGGTATGGGTGGAAGGGAGGGGAGGGAAAGGGGAGGAGGAGGGGAGGAGATGGAAATTTTTAATAAAAAATGAGAAAAAAAAGAAAGAAATGACTTAGTGGTTAAGAGCAATTACTGTTCCTTCAGAAGACTTGAATTTGGCTCCCAGAACCTATATCGGGAGGCTCAACACTCCCCACCCCCCATAACTTCAGCTCCAGGGCATCCAATGCTCTCTGCTAGAGCTTGAGGGAATCTGAATCGATGTGCACATACCCCCACACAAACATACACATACGCATAATTTTTAAATGTCTTTTCAAAAAGGATATGGAGGGAATGCTTCTTGTTCCTATGGGTGAGTGAGCTCCCTGTGTTCAGAGCAGGGATGTGCCTGTCAGGCTGCTGGTTATGTCACCGAGTGGATACTGCACCTCAGTCTCTGTGAACACAATGCCTGGGTCCTTCCAGAGCTGGCTACTGATACAAGATGCACATGCGACTTTGAAGAGGAAGGAGCCCAGTGAAGGGTTTGAGCTAAAGTATAGTATTTTCTCTGTGTGAACCTTTTCCTACAAGGAGTAAGCATTTGTATTCCATTCTATGAGAAACAGGGAGATCTGCAGCTCAGCTCAAAGTCCAGCTTAAAATATCGGTCCCTTGACGGAAATCACACAGACGTGACCGAGCAAGCAAACCGCACCAAGCTTTTCAGACATCATCCCTGCCAGCAGGTGAAGCAGTCACCCAAGGACACTGCCAGAGACTTCCTTTAAGAGATTTGATTCAGCAACCCTTGTTGAGGCTTGGCTAGTTCTAGCTTCTGTGGAAGCAGCTGAGTGGAGAGAATTCCAGGTGTTGCCAATTGGCTCTCCCATGGACCGAGTTTGCCCCTCCCTTCAAGTGTCTGTTCTCCAAACAGCAGGACACAGCTATTTACACAACTCTTACATGCACCAAAGTACCATCCCTGGAGCTCACGGCTCAAGCACCTCCTGACTTTAACCCCATCGAGAGCCAGAGGAAAAAAAATATGTGAGTAATGCTTCCATAGAGCTCTCAAAGCAGAATACTGGCCAGGTCCATAAGCAGGTTTGTCTGGACTTTAGGTGAATCCAGTACACTTGGAACATGTGCAGAGATATATTCCTTTTCTGAATAAAGGAAGCCATAGGAGCTTTTGCTTTGTTTTGCTTTGACTACTATAATAACATAACTAAAGGAAAATACTTGTTCTTTGCCTTCTCCAAGTAGACCTGGGGTGTGTTTCATAATGAAGATGAAACCCACCTAACAAATGTGTGATCTACGTGCCCGGGGGACACAAATGCAGTGCTACAATCCCACAGGAACTGCTTAATTTAGGAATTGATTGAATGCAGTCAGGTAGAGAGTGCGGCTGCTTGTTTTCCACATTTGAACACGAGGGGTAGAAAACATCCACCAAGGGGAATTACTCTGTAGATAGTACTTTAGAGAAATACATGACTCTAAAATGCAGGCAGAAATGAAAGCTACGCATGGCCTTTGATGCAGCAATCTCAGTTCTGGGAAACTGTCTTAGGGAAACCATTTAAGAAGTACATAAAGCTCTTTGGAGCCCTGTGATTACTGTGCAAAGTCCAGGCAGCACCGCCAGACTGTGGGTGACATCATCTTAGACTTTCCAAAGTTGAACGTAACTGGAGTTGGACGGCTGAATCTAGAGCAGGGGTGACTGTAGATGCTATAAAACAAACAAACAAACAAACAAACTTGCCTATGGTCCCATTTGTTCACTCTCAAATATCTACATACACCCTCAGGATAGATGTAGAAAAAGTCCTACTTGAATCTAGCCCAGATTGCAACCTCACGGCAAACCGTGCCACATGCTCTATTTCATTCGCCTGTGAAGGTTATGCTGACAGCAGACTCTGTTGTCTACACCTTTGAGGGACTCTGTTGGTCAGTCCATGGGCTCATTAAAGTGGAGTGTAGCCATGAAGCAACCTAAGATGCAATAAACAGAGATCAGTTCAGTAGGGAGGCCATAACCAAGTACCGCGAGCTAGGCAGCCAATGGTAGACATCTCTCATCCCGCAGCTGCAGTCTAGAATTCCAGAGTCAATTGGCAATTGATTCCTTCTGATTGCGGCGAGGGGAGAGCCTGGTCCCTGTCTCTCCCCTTGTCTTGTGAGTGGCTCTCCTTCTTCATGCCCTGTTACACCAACCATATTTATCGTGTGAATTATATGAATGCATCTATGTCCTGACGTTCTGTTTCTATAGGAACGCCCATCATGCTGGATGGGGTTCTCCCTAACTCTTTTAACTTGATGACCTCTGTCAAGACCGTATCTCTAATAATCTGATAATATGGAGGTTTGGATTTTAACATATTACTTGGGGAGGGCAAAATCAAACCTCTAATGGTGGCTCCAGCTATTCTAATTCAGTGAATCTCAACTCTCCTAACGCTGCGACCCTTTAATACAGTTCTTCATGCTGTGGTGACTCCCAGCCATAAAATTATTGTGTTGCTGCTTCATAACTGTTATTTTGGTACAGCTATGAATCGTAATGGAAACATCTGATATGCAGGATATCTGACCTACAATTCCTGTGGGGGTCACGACTCCTAGGTTAAGACCATTGCTCTGAGGTATCTTTTAGGCTCAAAAGTGAGGAAAGAAAGGGCACGGGGTCTGAGCACCTTTTCTCTTCCACTTGTTCCTTCATCTCTTCCACACAGACTGTGCACACACACACACACACACACACACACGATGATCCTGCATCACAGCTTCAGAGAAAGATTGTTCTGGAAGCAAAGGAGTGTGGCCCTTTGGAACTCCTCCTTATAGCCTGGAGGTACGTGGTACACAGAAAAGCATCCAACATCAGCCCCCCGGGCCAGCAGCAAGGGTAGAGGGAGAAAGGCACCCAATGCTTAGGATTCCAGCTGTGCCACTTGCACCAGCTCTGAGTCTCCATTACCGAGATGGAAAAGCCATCTTGCCTCTTGTCTCCCTTCCCGCTGAGAAAAGCTCCAAGGCCTTCACACCATGAGCCCCCACCATCTCTCCATCTCACCTGGATTCTTCTCGCGTCCTTGGCGTGATGACTTCCCTTTTATGTCCCCAGCAGATCTTCCTTCAGGAGTAAGAATTCAAACGCTTCTCCGAGTTTGGACATTTGGCAATGGTAACGCGACCACCACACCAGTGCTGGTGGGACACTCCTAGGTGCAGCTCTCTTCTGAGCACCGTGAATATGCCACAATTTCTGTGTTTTCGCTGACACTGGGGGATGGGCATTGTGCACTGCAGAGATGAAAAGACAAGTCACAAGCCTTGAAGGGACTCTTACACAACCATATGAAGGTTAAGTGGATGAGCCAAGATTTAAGTCTAATGCACACAACCAAAGAGTGTAAAAGAGATGGGCCAGGAAGAAGACCCAGTGGACAAATGGCTTATTGTGCAATCATGAGGGAGGACCTGATGCTGAATCACATAAAAACCCAGATGTGGTCCTGTCCAGGCCTGCAGCCCCAATGCTGGGGTTGGTTGGGGACATAGACAGGAGGGTCACTGGGAATTAGCTGGCTGCTAGCCTAAGTTCAGTGAGAGATCTTGTCTCAAGGAAATAAGACAGAGTGGTAGGCATACATGGGCATGTATCCCCCCATGACGTGTGTGTATATATATATATATATATATATATATATATATATATATCACACATGCACACACTAGGTAGAGAGAGAGAGAGAGAGAGAGAGAGAGAGAGAGAGAGAGAGACAGATAAACACACTTAAAAGGAAGGGAATGCTAAGCCAGTTCCCACCTCTCATGGGTTTTAACGGTTTTGAAACGTGTTCTATTCAGGACTCACTATAGCTGGGTGGGTAGCTCATACCTGTAACCCCAGCACTGGATAGGCAGGAGCACGGAGATTCTTCAAGTTTGAGGCCAGCCTGTGTTATATACAGCAAGTGTTAGAACAAACGAGGCTATAGGTCTGCATAATAGGATACTATCTCACTGCACATGAGCCTCCAAGGAGGCACAAAGGAGATGGATGGCCCAGGGGCTCCAGCAAAGCCATCCTTAGCCCTTAGCCCTGGGAAGGCACTGCTCCTGCAGTGGGTGATTTGCTTTGTTTTGTGAGCTGTGTGGGCTGCCCTCGTCTTCAGATACAAAACATAGGCAGCCTGGCAGTTGTTGGGTGGGCCGGTCCTGGGTGCAATGAGTGGACCCTGACAGACAAGGCAGTGATCATCTGGGAGCGTCTCTGTTTGGTTTTGGCCCTTCAAGTGAGCAGAGCCTGGGCTGACAACCCTTGGTGTAGCGAATGCCAGCAGACTCCATAGCCATCTCCAGTGGCCCAAGAGGAGACAGGGGGTGACTTGGGCTTCTTCTTAGTTTAAAAACTGTCCCAGTGTCTCTCATGCCACCAACTTCTAACCGTCCCATCTGCCACCATAAGTCCCGAATAAGGCTCCCTCCGATGCAATGATCCAAAGGACTGAGAACCCTCAGCGGCACCCGTGGTATCTTTCTCTAAGATACCGAGAATGTGAGGCTCAGATCCATTTTGTTAATTCTTTTATTCTCACCTGATCCTCTTTGCAGTGAGTGGGACTGAACCGGGAAGCTTGGCAAGCGCACATCCACCAAGATGCATCCCTTACCCATTGCTAAACTATTTATTAGCAAGCTTGTACCGCTCTCCTGTCTCCGAGACCCTCTGCAGCGGACAAGCGAGGTAAGATGGAAGCCAGGATGCCGGGTGAATGAGAGAGAGGGGTAGACATGGCCTTTGGAAGCTGAAAAGGCGCAAGGGTGTGAACGAAGATAGGAAGACTCGAGCCACGCTTCCTCCCACATGAGGGCACTTTTCTTCTGATGAGGCTTGGGCCATACCACACGTGAGCTGGGTTTCTGCTGCCAGGTGTCTCCAGCCAGCCAGCTAGGAAGTGTTCCCAAAAAAAAAAAAAAAAAAAAACCAGTTTGTGCCAGAGTCCAGGAAGAAGTTGACGGTGAAAAAGTTGCCATTTCAGAATTTGAGGGTAGACAATGCAAGCACCAAAACCATTAGGTAATTAACCATAAATGTCCTTCCTGGGTAACGCCAGTCCAGCCTGCTGCCCAGCCTGGAATCTGCTAGAGGATTTGAATCTTTTGTGCTTGTTTCATCTTTTAAATTTCTCTCGCTTGCTTCTTTTCCTCCACCCTGGCTGGCTTCCTGCCACTGTCTTATTCTGTCCACACCACCCCATTCCTACTTTGACTGCTACAAAATTGAGTGCATGCATTTTTTTAAAAAAATGAACTGGTTAAGCATGTACTCGAGTGGGGGGGGGCACTTCCCAGCATGCAACAAGGCCCCAGATTCTATCCCCAGCTCTGCTAAATCAATTATTAATGCAAAATAAATGTCTTTACCATACAAAAAAATTACAGCTTCATTTCCCCGTCTGTTCAAGGCAAAATCTTGTGTCGATCCTCTCCTGCTGCTGTTCCTGTCGCCACCAAGCCTCGAGTTTCCTTCTCTCTCAAGGTTTCCATACCTATCCCATGTCCTCCTCACCCCTACCCCTAACCTTCTCCATCTCTCCAACCTTCCTGTACCTCCTACTCACACTTCCAGGATAAACAGAGAGATCCCAGGTCTCCAAAGATCCCATTCCTGCTTGACACCCTGCCTCTCGGGATGCACAGAGATCTCATGCATTCAAGGAGCTGAGCAGAGGCTGTGTAGTCAGGGAAGATACGGCACTATCTCCAAGCAGGCTAGCTGTGCAGGAGGCAAGCAGTCAGATAGTGTGGGGACTTCAGGTAGCAGAGAGAGGAAGATCAAAGAGACTGGCGTCTCTGTCCCTGCCTCCTTCCCCTTGTTCCTCTGTATGAAAATGAGACCCCACAGTAATCATATTCATTGTAGCAATTTCCAAACACATCCTGGTTTATAAGATTCCCCCCCCGCCCCCAGGAAGGTAATTAGCACGTTCTGGTCTCCATTCTGTGTCCTTTCTTTCCTTCCTGCTGGAGCTGGAGTCAGGGTGTCCCATGGCTAGGACCTTGGCCCCAATCTTTCCAAGATGTGTAATTGGTGGGTTCCCTGGTCTTAGCTGTTGTCACCTAGAATGCGACTGCTGTCCTCACTCATGTCCCTCTCCTGTAAGCCCGCCCTCTTCTCTATTTTAGCAGAGCCACCCAGTGTCTGACACACGCTCAGCCGGAGCTCGCACGAAACACGGCCCTGTCTTGGCTTCACTTCTGAAAGGTGAATTATCCAACCTAATGGGACAGGGACAAAGGGAAGAGGGTGATGAGGGCAGGTGGACACGAAGTGGAGTAAAGCAAGAATCAGACAACTCAAGTCCCAGCAGGTTATGACAACAAAATCCAGCATTTCCCAGGGTTGCCGCCACACACACCAGCATCACTCCCCCGTGCCTCAGAATGAACAGGAGGAACCTGTCTGGTGGTCAGGGCTTGTGAACTTGACTCTACTAAGGTTTATATTAGGACGTGTCTCGGAAGCTGGCTTGACCGTTGACCGGAACTACATCCATGAACACGGCAGAGACTAAATTTCTAAGATGTTAGGATGAGCCTTTGTTTTCAGCTTTCTGAAACTGGAATGGACCCTCCAATCAGTGTTGATGTCTGACCTGCAAGTGTTCTTTCTTCCCCACTGGTTGTCTTCTCGCAAGGCTTTTATCGACTCAGTTACGTGTCTTACAGTCAGTGGCATCTTAGGATCAAGAAAACGGTGATTGCACTTGTGTGAGGTGTGAACGTGGGTGTGCACAGTTGTGTCTCTGGGGAGACCCATTCATTCGCTCCTCTTTGCCACTAAATGCACAGCAGGGCAGCACTAAGGTCTTGGGAGAGTCTTTGGGGCAGACTCTGACAGTATCCCGAAGAGAGTCAGATTCCCCACTCAATGACTGAAGGAAGACGCTCACCTAACCCAACTCAACCCTCAGATGCTTGAGTGGCTTGGGGAACTCAATGTTCCTTTTGCTTGGGGAAGGGGTAGCTCCGTGGTAGAGGGCTTGCTTAGTCTAGCAGGTCCACAACACTGGCTTGGTCCTCGGTGCAGCGAGGGTAGTGAAGAAGAAAACAAAATACTATGATTTCTGTGTCTGCAGAGGCCTCAAAGGGGACCCACTGAACTCTGGAGCTCTTTGTGGTCTCTGAGATACAACTGTGTTGCTGTTATTATTAGAGACACCTAGACTGGAAAGTCAACTTATGTATCCAAAGCGGGGGGTGGGGGCGGGCTGCACCCTGAAAGCGAGGAAATGCTCATCTTTCAAACAGAATTTCTTTACAGATTTCTCATTTCGCCTCCCCGAGTTTACACTGCATATCGTCAGTTTATAAATTCGCACGGCGCCTCCTCCCTGGGAAGAGGGGGCAGATAATCAAACCTACAGGCGTTCTACACACAGACACTGAAAAATAAAGACCATTAGCAAAAAGTATAATTAAATTAAAATGCCAACTCACCAAAGAAGCTCCACAAATGGGAAATACATCAAACCGTGATAATACAAATGGGCTATTTCTCAAGGTGCTAGGATGTCAACGGAATAAACTTGGATCATTTGCTGACTTTTTTGCCCGGGGTACAGCAACAGCTTAAACGCAGATCACCACAATAGTCCACACAGCCCAAGATCCTGTGGACAATATTCTGACCATGGTAATTCTCCAGTCTGGGAGACTCAAATTCTTGGGGGTTGGGAGAAAGACAAAGTCACATAAAGCCCAGTTTCTCCTTTTGGGCCCTTTGGCTGGTCCCCAAGCCCCAGAAGAAATTTTTATTAGTCATTGGATCTACTTTCTTAGATCCATGCCGTCTAATTTATTTCGAACGTGTGTTTGCCAGTCCGGTTTAACGTAGCTGAATATTGTCTGTAAGCAATCTCATAATGAGGCCACAATTCTTTGTAGAATATTGAAAATTACTTTTGGCATGCAAGTTCGTTTCCTTAATTCCTATTTTAGTGTGCAAATAACCCTTGAAAACCTGCTTCTAGGTGTTTATGTGTCAGGACAGTATCAAAAATTATTCAATTGCCAAATCACATGTCAACACGTCTACTACAAAGCCCGGCAGTATCCCAATTCCCACTACTCTGCTGCCCTCTAGTGGACAGTTAGAAAACTTTGTCTTTGTTCCTTTTTCAGGCAAAGCAGAAGACATTCAGGCTTGTATGATGCCACGAAGTTAAGTGGAACATTAGAAGCTGTAAATATAAAAGACAAGGGGGCAGGAAGCCAGATTAAGTCCCTCGGAGGAGTAGTCACTCCGGCACAGTTGTCACCAACTTCCTAAGACTTTTCCTAAGAATCAACTACAGCTGCTTACGGTGCCTTCAGAATAAAGGTCAATGGCTTTTCCGAGGTCCAAACATGGTTGATTAGACTATGCGCACAGGAAGTTAGGCGACGGCTCAGACTACTTCCTTCAGAGCTACAAGAATGTCAATGCCACACTGTCAAGGAGAGACAGGGATATTTAGGAATCTAACACGTCCTAATTGTGGTGGAGGGTTTAAGCGCAATAAAAATATGCAAAATTTTAGTTAGGTTAGAGAAAAATTGTTACATAGGCAACAGCAGAGCAGATGTGAAGTATGACAATGGCATGTGATTGGCATGCAGTCTCACCCCTTCCATGTTAAGAAGACAGCTGGTAAGATCTGGACATGAAGGGTCTCCCAAAAGGATCTAGTTGTGAGCTGGTGGGCCAATCACTGATAGGTAATTGACTCCTGGAGCCTCTGACGCCTTCAGTGAGCTAATAATCCATTGGCTGGAGGTGGGATCTGACTGGGGGGGGGCGGGGCGAGCAGAATTAACCCCTGACCTTTGATGCCTTTGAAGGACGTCTGGCCTCTGATTCCTTGCCACACACCCAGCCAACTTCACAATGTCTGCCTCACTCAGACCGAAAGCAAAGGAGCAGCCAGTCTTTGACACCTCTGCACTCATGAGCCAAAACAGAACTTCCCTGTTTCAGGATATTTCTTCCAGGCATTTGTCATAGTGATGGAAACTGAGCAGCACATACGCCCAGAGTGGGAAAGGTGCTAGCACCCCCACAGTTAGTAGGCAGCAAAAGAAACTAGATCCATGGCTCTGTAATTTACAGTCTAGTCCTCTGCCTGATACGAAGGGGGTGGCATTTGCTGCTTTATTTGTGTGTGTGGTGGGTGCATGGGTGCCATGGCTCGTGTATGGAAGTCTCAGAGGGCAACTTTTGTGAGTCCATTCTCTCTTCCCCTATGTAGGTCCTGGCACTTGGGTGTAACAACATGGCAGCTAGCATCTTTTGTTTGTTTGTTTTGTTTTGTTTTTTTGAGACAGGGTTTCTCTGTAGCTTTGGAGCCTGTCCTGGAACTAGCTCTTGTAGAGCAGATTAGCCTCGAACTCACAGAGATCTGCTTGCCTCTGCCTCCAGAGTGCTAGGATTAAAGGCATGCGCCACCACCACCCGGCAGCAGCTAGCATCTTTATCTATTGAACCACCTTGCCAACACTGCCCCCATACAGTGTTAGAACTGGAATTAAAATAAATTTTTTATCATAGCAAAAGCTCTGAGATGCATTTTCATAATCATTTGCAATGTCATCAGTAGGTGACCCAATAACTGAGAGCCAAATTGTGGACTTTAGAAAGTCCGTATTGTTTATGCCTCCACTCTGCATGCCGTTACCTGGAGTCTGCCATGCTCCACAACGTGCCATGCATCGTGTAGAAGATAAATGCATGCTGCTTCCAAGTCGTGGCCAGAGATTGATGAGAACAGTTAGTAGGGATGAGACCCATGGCCACATCTAGGTACAGGCTGGGCCAGGAGCACAACAGAGCAGACCTCAGTCAACAAGCGGTACCCTTTGCCACAACAGCACCGAACCAAGCATAATGGGAAGGCCCAACATCTAAACTGTTCATCACGAAGTTGCACTGGGGTGGGGTGCTGCTGAACCCCATGATAAAGGTGACATTATTAATTAAAACATTCTTTCTATTTTCTGGAGGAAAAAAATGCCTTCATATTCCTCTGATCCATGTCTGGACAGTGGGTCTCAGTCTTGCCTAACAAGCGTAGGCGGGAACAGCGGGCACTCCTGCCAAGCAAGAGCTTTGAAAGCCATGGTCCACCAGATTTTTCTTTTCCTGCCAAACGACCCAGCATGTTCTAGACAAGAGCCTCTTGTTCAGCAGATTCTAAAACGAAGAAGCTCTAAAGCAAAAACAAAGCCGCTCCAGGATGGCTATGTCATGCGAGCAGGAAAAGCACTTTCCCTGTTCAGTAGGCTGGAAAGAACCGGGTTCCCTTGTGAAAGCACGGCTCAGCCTGAGTTGACTTGTCTGTCTCAAGTGACCTCTCACCTCCCCAGAAGGTGCTCACTGAGGAGCACCTCCTGAAGAGTCGCAGAATTCGACAAACCCTGAATTTGGAAATGAAGGGGACCAAGTCAGTGAGAAATCCTTCCGAATCCCAGCATTCTGTACTTCTTGTTGGCTGCACAAGGTTGACATCCTGCTACGTTGAGTACTGACGGGTACTGACGAGTACTGACGAGCGCTGACGAGCGCTGACGAGCGCTGACGAGCGCTGACGAGCACTGACGAGTACTGACGGGTACTGACGAGCGCTGACGAGCACTGACGGGTACTGACGGGTACTGACGAGTACTGACGGTGGTTGTGCATGCTCTCTTCCGGTCCTCAGGTCCAAACCAGCTCTACCCCAAGCAAATTCTTCTCATAATCTTCTGCGAGTGGAATGCTGTGATCGGGTGCTCCTCTGCAATCCGTCCATCTCTAACCCCCTAATGCCTTTATTTTCCCTCCATCCTGCTAGACTCCATATTCCAAGCCAGATCACATGTTCCTTTCCCTGTGAAAACTTCAGACTTGAATATGAATACATATATGGATATGTACATAAACATGTATGTATGTGTGTGTGTATGTATGTATGTATGTATATGCCCTTCTGTATTGATTGCTTTTTGGTTTCGTGGCTTTGTACTCCCCAGCTGCTAGAAGTTGCCTGGTTCACAGTAAGTGTTCAAAACATGCTCATTAAGGAAATGAATGAATGTAATGTTTCCCAATTAATCACAGAACGAAGACAAGCAGGATCTCCTGTCGGGTGTATCTTAAAATGTAAGCGCCCTGTGGTTTGAAGACCACAGTCTGGGAAAGGTGACTTTTTCTCTTCCTGAAGCAGATTATCTAAGACTTGATAACCTGAGACTGAGAAAAAAAAACCATATCGCCCAATGGTATAACTATACACAAGGTTATAAAGTTCTCTTGGGCTTAACCTTGATCTTCTAGCCACCTTTTGGTAGAAGTGTTTTAACTTTTTTTTTAAGAAGAGGAAGTAAGCTGAGCCATTTAGAATTTAGTATAGAGTTGCTGGTAAGTCCAGGTCTGGTTTTCTCACACAATCAGATATATGAACAGACATACACTTGCTAATTTTTATGTGTTTACGTCCTCAGTGCCCACAATCTCTGTCTTATTATTAATAATACACTACTAAGAACTACTTCTAAAATTGCTGTATATGTTACCACGCTATGGGGGCTTTGGATTAGCGCTAGTCAGATGAGGTCAACTCCCCAAGCTCCTATATCCCTGAAATGAGACAACACATGGCTTATACGATGCTTCTCCACGCCGCCATTAGGGCAGCTGAGAAGAGGCGACAGATGCAGAACTGGGATGAATGAAAAGTCTGCCACAAACATGGTGTTTGGAGGTGTTTAAATTACACACACTCAGAGGAACCAAAAGAAGGGGCCCTGAACGGCAGGCAGGTCAGACGCAACGGTAGTAAAAGGCTCCAGAATTCCGTTCCTGAACCAAAGCCACCCTTTGTCCTGCTAGGTGTCTTACTTCTCGCTCTACAACTCCACCAGTTGTTCATTTGGTTTATTTGGTGACTCAGTGAACCTCTCTTGGGCCGTCAGGCTGACACACAAAAGTCCTACGGCCTCCATATTTAATGCTCTTAATGGGTCTTACCTCAGCAAATGAACTTGCACAAAGCAGACCTCCCCGACCCACCTTGCCCTGCAAGCCAGGAGTGGAAGTGCTCTCTTCTCCCTGAGGAGAAAGGATTATCTCTTCTCTCTACCAGGATGGGGAAGATAATGATCCCCCTGTCAGAAAAACAGTTTCTTTCCAACAGAGAAAACAAAGGAAGGCTCCTGCTACCCCCTGGAAGTTAGCAGCACATAGAACTGACACCTTCATCTTCTCCCTCACAACAGCTGGCTTCTGAGGAATGGCCTTAGGGGATGACAGATTGGTGGGGTGTGCTGGGGTGTGCAGGGGTGTACTTGGGTGTGCTGGGTGTGCTAGGGTGTACAGGGGTGTGCAGGGATGTGCTGGGGTGTGCAGGGGTGTGTTGGGGTGTGCAGGGGTATGTTGGAGTGTGCAGGGATGTGCTGGGGTGTACATGGGTGTGCAAGGATGTGCAGGGGTATGCAGGGTGTGCAGGGACATGCTGGGGTGTGCTGGGGTGTGCAGGGACATGTAAGGGTGTGCTAGGGTATGCAGGGACGTGCAGAAGTGTGCTGGGGTGTGCAGGGGTATGCTGGCGTGTGCAGGGAAGTGCTGGGGTGTACAGGAGCATGCTGAGGTATGTTGGGATGTTCTGGGGTGTGCAGGGACATGCAGGAGTATTTTGGGGTGTGCAGGGATGTGCTGGGGTGTGCTTGGGTGTGCAGGGCTATTCTAGAGTGTGCAGGGACATACTGGGGTGTGCTAAGGTGTTCAAGGACATGCTGTGGTATGCAGGGGTGTGCAAGGGTATACTGGGGACCATAACGTACAGAGAAGCAGGTGTTTGTCCGGTTTTCTGGATCACACTGTGGAACTTAGTCCTCAGTACCCCTTGTTGGAAGGTGAGGGGCAGGGCAATGCGCCCACTAAGCTGTAACAGAGTGACTTTCAAAGCTTGCTCTAGAATCTGCTTCAGTTCTACCCCGAAGCATCTGTGCCATGACTCAGGCCTTCAGAAATCAGGTACTCAGAGCTGTGTGTATGCCAAAGTGCTCACGCATAGCAGAGGCCTTGCCTCTGTGGAAGGTGCACCTGCTCCTGCTAGCTGCTAGCAAACAGATCATCAGTGGGAGCAAGCACAGCTCAAGTTTTGAATCTACCATTTATTAAATGCTGTAATTTCATGTAGAACTCGGCTAGTCCATAGTGCTTAGCTATTTGATGAAAGGCAGATGTCAGTACTCCTAGGAAGGCATTTTGTATCTGCGGTAATGTGTGCTCATTTAATTTTACTCAATGGAGATTCCCCTTTGTAAACTGAGAGGGTCTCTCATCTGATCAGTCAAAGGCCTTAGAGAAAAGCACATTCCCCAGAAAAGAAGGAAATATGACCAAAGATGAGAGGATTAGCTCCTGCCTGCTGGCTCGCCCTACAAATATAGAAATTGTCAGTCCTCATAAAACACAAAAGCCATACATCAGGAGGTT
This sequence comes from Arvicola amphibius, assembly GCF_903992535.2. Taxonomy (NCBI): domain Eukaryota; kingdom Metazoa; phylum Chordata; class Mammalia; order Rodentia; family Cricetidae; genus Arvicola; species Arvicola amphibius. The sequence goes on along the minus strand of NC_052061.1, from coordinate 9,698,182 downwards.
AAGAGCATTGTCTGTTCTTCCAAAGGTCCTGAGTTCAATTCCCAGCAACCACATGGTGGATCACAACAATCTGTAATGGGGTCTTCTAGCATGCAGGCATACACACAGACAGAATATTGTATACATAATAAATTAAAAAACAAAAACAAAAGCCATGAATCATAAAATTATAATCTGGACAGTAAGCTTCTAATATATATATATATATAATATTATATATATATATATTATATATATATCCATACACACAAACAGAATTCTGCAGAACTACTGTCTTACTTATTGTTCTATTGATGTGAAGAAACACAAAGTAGCTTAGAGAAGGAATTATTTCATTAGGGCCTGCTTACAGTTCCAGAGGGCAAGTCCATGACCATCACAGTGGGGATCATGGCAGCCGGATGGCAGATGTGGCCCTGGGAGAGCTTACATCTGATCCACAAACAGGGAAGCAATAAAAGAGAGACTGGGAAACATCTGGGCTATTGAAACCTCAGAGTCCACCCCAGTGTCACACCTCCTCCAAGGTCAGACACTCTAGCAATTTCACCACCTGGGGACTGAGCATTCTAATGTACATACTCAGCTGAGGATAAAAACATAGTTAAGCCTATAATTACTTAACTATTATTATTACTGATAAATATACTATGTCTTAATCACTTTTCTATTGCTGTAATAAGACACCAAGACCAAGGCAATTTATAGAAGAGAGAGTTCCTTGGGGCCTTATAGTTTCAGAGGATTGGAGTCATGACAGTCATGGTAGGGATCAAGGCAGCAGGCAGGAAGACATGGTACTGAGGCGGTACAGAGAGCTTATGTCCTGATCCACATGCATGAGGCAGAAAGAGTGAATGGAGAATGGCCTTAGCTTTTGAAACCTCAAAGCCTACCCCTAGGGACACATCTTCTCCAACAAATCCACACCACCTAATCCTTCTCAAACAGTTCCAACAAGTAGAGACCAAGTATTCAGATATATAAGCCTATGCTGGCCATTCTCATCCACACCAGCACACCGTGTAACAATTATTTATAGGGTATTTGCCTTGTATTTAGTATTATTAGTAAGCTCAGGATGATATACTATCTATGTAAAAACTAGCTTATTTTATCTGAGGAATGTAAGCATCTGAGGATTCAGGTACCTGTTCTGGTCATGAAAAGTCTCCCCATGGACTCTTAGGGGTAGTTCCATTTTGAGAATCCTAAATGAAGCGAGAGGAAGCAAGGCACATGGACGTCTTTAGGAAGAGATTTTAAGCCAGAAAGCACTACATACTCATGACCCCAAGAAAGGATTGTGCTTGGTGTGTCTGAGGAACAACCAAGCAATTCCAGTGTCCAGAGAGCTGGAAGCTAGAAGGCGGTGAAGACAACGTATCCAGGAGACAGAGCATACGGGCCATGGAAAATCTAAACAAGGCAGCAGCTTGGCCTGACTTGTGAAGAAATTGTACTACAGGAAAGGAGTGGGAGCAAGGGGGGAATTTGAAATCCACTAGAATTTTCCACCAAAGATATGGCCACGGACAGAGTGAGCTCCCAAGGAGGTCACTGGTTATTTGAAGAGAGGAGGGTGGACAGGTTTATGTGGGTGAGAGATGTGGAAAATGCTCAGAAAACTCCAGAAAATATTTGGATGCACAGTGATGTTGTTATCAGGGGATGGATGACACTCTGGAGTCAAGCAAATTCGGGAGGGTAGGCAAAGGCAAGTTGTGACCATCTTTCTTTGGGAACGCCTTTTGGATATTCAAATGGAAACCTCAGTGGACAAGTGAGTGCTTAGCTTAGAGCGGGGGGCGGAGCGGGAAATGGAAACAGGAAGTTTCCAAAAGGGAAGATGGGATACTAAGCGGTGGCAGGTGGGGGAAGGTCCCCGGACAGAGTTGGAGGCACCGCAGCATTTAGAACACCCCTGAGATAGGACAATGCGCGACACATGTTTCAGTAGCCTCATGTCTTAGCGTATGGGCACATCATGAAAACCCTCGCTTCCCCGAGAAGACAGACAATTACACTCAAGTGGTCCATAGTTGAGGTGTCAGAGCCAAATCGGTTGGTAACCATCACTCACTCCATGGTATGAGCAAAGGAAGATGGGATGCAGTCACTTATTGAAAGGGGACGTGATGGCTAGCTCAGTGAGGCACACAGGACAGGATCCTAGGGTCCCTAGCAGAGAAAACTAGATGGATTTTGAAAAATAAACCTGGCATTTAGTAGATAGTAATGCAACCATGTCTGTCTCTCAGTTAAGTTAAAGGCACCGTGGTCTATAAGAACCCAACATTAGGAGAAGCCAAGTGAAAGACATATAGAAAACGCCTATGTTTAGTTTAAAATTCTGCTATAAATCTAAATGGTCCAAAATAAAAGTTATTTTTCCCCATAGAACGGGGAAGGTAGAAAGAATATTTGAAGACTGGAGAGATGCCTCAGCTGTTAAGAGCACTGGCTGCTCTTCCAGAGGACCCAAGTTCAATTCTGAGCACCCACACAACAGCTCACGGCTGTCTGAAACTCTAGCTCCAGGGGATTTGACACCATCTTCTGGTCTCCAGGGACACATGGGCACCAGGCGTGGATATGGCACACATCCAGACAAAACAATCAAACACATAAAATAAATTAATAAAAATAATTTTAAAGAAAATATATTTTAAGAGAAATAGCGTTGGTTAAATATACTATGTGTGCTGGTCATGAAGCAAACTATCTACTCTGTGTTTGTCTTAATTGCCCCCTAATAATACTGCTGGGTCTCTTGAGTTTCAGATGCATAAAAACATATATTTTAAAAGTGGAGTAGAGCAGACGCTTAAAACCAGATCCATGTGACTGTTACTCCTCATTAGCGATTTGGTTTAACTTTATCAAAAAGATTGTAGAGAGTCTGAGAACCCCATAAATCATATGGACTAACCGGCCAAAGAATGCACCCAGACAAGGAAGCATGCTCCTCTAACCATGAGGCGAAGGTCTCCCACTGTATGCCCCCTGAAGCCAAGATTGCAGAAGAAAGAAGCGAGGCACGGGTGAAACCGACATCAGCCCAGTGCCAGACTCTCCTTAGGCAGAGTTTGTATGAAGACTTTCAGTTCGGTTGGTGCCAGAATTCTCCATGCATTGCCGTGTCCATCATTTTCAATGCAATCTGTGGCTTTGCCTGCCTCTCTAACAGCATCATTTTCAATGCAATCTGTGGCTTTGCCTGCCTCTCTAACAGCATCATTTTGGCATCACTTTGGAGAGAAAGAGGAGAGAAAGAAAAAGTAGATCCCAGTGAGATTTTTTTTTCTTTGGCTGTGGTCCCTGGAAAAGCTTCCCCACCAATGAAAGAGTTAGAGAACCGTTCCACAATAAACACAGGAGAAAGCCACAGCACCTGTCAGAAGATACAAGATCCTCGCCTACGAAATGCTAAGAACACTGGCTCACTACAGCATCTCGGACTACCATGGGAACACGTGGTTCAGGCCGTGTGAAAATCCCCAGTGACAAAGTCAACTGCACTTGGCAAAAAGCCAAAGGGTTATTTATCTACCATTTCTCTGGGCCTCTGCCAAGGCTCTATACAATGCAGAATCACTGAAGACAAGGTGTAGACCCTGTCCCTGTCCACAAATCAGATGATGTCCCATGACTTTGGGGGTTTAAAAAAAATGGGATATTTGCTACAAAGGGAGATGGAAAGAGAGGGAGAAGATTTGTTTCTGAACTAAGTAAGTTCTATCTTTCATAATCATTTTTGTTATTACCTCACAGTGAGCTATTTACTTTTATATAAGTATGGAGTATATATATATATATATATATATATATATATATATATATATGGAGTATAATAATACTCTATATATGTAAATATATTTTATATAACATATTTATAACATATAAATATATTTATATGGATGTGTTTATACACACACACACACACACACACACACACACACACACATATATATATATATATAGTATCCCCAGCACTAAGTGTAAGTGAATGACTGTACATTTATTTACATGTGGATATATGTAAGAAAAATACCTTGGCTGGAGCAGTCTCAGATAGGCTTGGAACTAGTGGCCTTCTAGAAGAAGATAAGGAAACCCAGAGGTGGTCAGACCTGGCTCTGGGTCTTCCTTGCAGGGTCGTACACTTGCTTTCTTCCTCTGCAGATACCCTAAGTAGATCCCTGAGTAGCAGACGCTTGAGTGCTAAGTTATGTTTGGCTCAGCTCCTTGAGAGGCCCATCCTTAGAACAAGGAATTCATCCCTAAAATTAGTTTGTCTGAGGACAGAGTTTGTGCCAAGGGCCTTGTTTCACTATGTGCCCAAACCCAGCAATATCTCTAGGACACAGACCAGTGGGCCATCCTTCCCCACAGACTTTAGAACTCAGTGATGCTGAGCTTCACCCGAGCTAGCGTTGGCGATCGGAACTTTACTGCAGAGCAATCCTATGACCCTGCCTGGGGAAGGGTAGCTGTTCATCATGAGTGGCAGCACCAGCTGCTGTCCCTTTGTCTTTTTATTCGGGGACCATTTGGCCTTTTATTGTCGCCTCTCTTCCCAAGTCTATCCCCCTCCTCTCTCTTGGACTCTTTCTTTCTAAGTCTCTCCCCTCTCCCTTCCAGAGTTTATTCCACTGCTATTTGTGATCCAACTTTCCCTGGCTTCGTGGCTCCCGGAGCAGGATAGCCAGCTGCGCTTTCTATGTCTTTCATGTTTTGAAAAGAAATGGACTACTGATTGGCCCAACTTGGGTCAATCCAATCAGCTTTGGCAAACCGCGGGAACAAAGAACATTGTTCAGACTCCAGCCTTTCATCAGGACTGTTAGGAAAGTCAGGAAGAAAGGGACATGGCAAACTGTCCAAATCCTTACTGTCTCACAAGCCAGGCATACAGCATGCACCCGCACTGCACCCCAGTACAAAAGCTGAGTATCTGCTTCAGATAACATTGAGTCATTCACTAAGCATAAGCCAGCAAAGCTCTCAGACCTCCAAGGGTGTTTCTTCCACTGTTCTGCGCCTTACCTGGGAAAGTGTCCCAGATAAATTAATGCAGATCCTGGAAAGGGAAAGTGGCCAGAGGGGAGGAAGCAAGCGGAAGCAGGTGCTCACTCAACGGAAGGACGAGCAAGGCAGCAGCAGCAGTGGGGTGTCTGTCGTAGTCAGTCTCTTATTGCCGTGAAAAGACACCGTGACCACAGCAGCTCTTATCAAAATAAATTAATTATTTAATTGGGCCTGGCTTACAGTTCAGAGCTTAGTCCATTGCCATCATGGTGGGAAGCAGGGTGGCACACAGGCAGATATGGTGCTGGAGGGGTAGCTAGAGTTCTACATCCGGATCGGCAGAAAGCAGGAAGAGAGTATGAGACACACTGGGCCTGGCTTGAGCTTCTGAAACCTCAAAACCCATACTCAGTGACATACTTCCTCCCAAGGTCATACCTACTCCCAAGGACCACACCTCCAGTAAGGCCCCTCCCTATGAGTTTATGGGGGTGCATCTTCATTCAGACCACAGTGTCTATGGAGAAGCCATCACTTCACCTCTAACCTGGGCTTAGATGAATGGGATCTGAGCTCCTTCAGGCCACCAGGGCAAGCACTGTGCAGCATCCCTGTTTTTCTTGGTCTTGCCTTGCTCTAACCATCATGGGAAGATCTAGTATCCCTGTTTCTCTCGGAGTGGCTTTGCTCTAAGCATTGTGGGGAGAGACAACTGCCTCCACACACTGACAGCAACCGCCGGAGCCTCTTCCCCCAAACCCTTTCTGCATGTCTCTGAGCATACCCGGCTGCCTAAGCTCCTGCCGTGCTTCTCTACCCCAAATAACATCTCACAGCAGAGGGGCTGGGGTGAAACAAAGTGTGGGAGCTAAGATAAGAAACACTCAGGAGGAAACTAGACATAAGCACTGTGAACTGGGAGCCACAATTCTCATCTCTCTGTGACCACCTCAGCACTAAAAACTTCATAGCAAAATATAAACATAAAGGACGTAGGCGGTTGACCTTGATTATGGTGTGATATAAACTTGTGATAATGGAGTGAGGAATAGCACATGTGTGCATGTGTACACCGTATGCATTCATGTAGAAGTGACGTTGTGATATGATTAAGCAACCATCTGACATTCTTTACTGGGTCCACTTAGGGTTGAAACGTCCAGAAAAGCATTCACACTACTTCATACTCAGTCTAAGGCTCCTGCATCCTCGGTTTCTCACGTCCCTTCTCAGCTCTGACACGGCCATCATGAAGTGACCCTGTCACTCTGGTTTGTTTTTCCTGTTCTCAGGAAGGTTGAGATTTCCGATGTGATTCCGAAGCCATCCACAACAGAGGCATCGCAGACCACACGCTCAGGGCTGAGATCCCATGGGGCACCGAGTAAAGCTAGGACGGTATGTCCACAGAAGACACTGCCTGCATCTTGCTGTCTCCTAAAGACTTGCATGGGGAGTTTATTAATTTCGGGGGGTCACCCACACAGCAGCCTGTCTACAGTCCACCTTCCCCAGAGGCCGAGAGCCTTGCAGAGAGAAGCTTACAGAATGCAAATATCGCGATGTCCCCACTGACATCTCCATCCGCTGACCAAAACCCTCAGTGGCTTCTCATTGGCCTTCTGGAGTAGAGAAAGAGCGGAACAGAGGAAAGAGCTACCCGTGAAAGAGCCTCGTATCACCAAGCCTTCCCCTGCCGCCACAATGGAGTGCCCCAATGTCGTAGCCTCATGGCCTTTCCCCAATTCTGAGTGTTCTACCCTGTGCACCACCTTCCCCCACTGTTATTCCCCTTCCCCCGCCTTTGTCCTTCATTCCATACTGCTGCTCTTTCAGGAGTCTGACTTTTTCTTCGGGGCTTTCCCTGACAGTCGGTTAAGAATCGCACTGAAGACTCTAAGAGCACTGGTCCCCTTCCTTGATTCCCATAGTTGGCATTTTCATTCTTCTTACATGATCAGATGACTCTAGAGGACAAGACCGGAGAGTCTGAGCTGTCTCTTTCTTGTTCTCATGTCCTAAGTGACCAGAATGCCTGGAGCAGGGTGACTCACACGGGGGGGGGGAGGATGGGACTGTGGTTCTTCCAGAGAAGGTACTGACTAGCTCCAGACCAATAGCAATGGAGAAGGAGACGCAAAAGGGGGCTGTGCCTGTAACCCTATATCACCTAGAAACACATTTAAAAACAAATCGGAAAAGGAAAGTTCATTTTAACCATAGGGCTTGAATATTGTTGCCCGTGGCTATATCTCCATAATATTGTCATATCGGCATGCGGTCAATATAAAACAAAGATGAGTTGGGTTCTTTTCCCTCATTTGTTCACATGAGTTTGAAGTCTTCAAAATCTGGTATGACAGCACTCCTCAGTTCTGACCAATCACGTTTCAGATGCGCAGCAGCTACAGGAATGAGAGGGAGGAGGCATCGCGTTCCCCACGCTGTGCACAGAGGACTTCTGGGAAGGCGGGTCTCCTTCTCCAAGAGGGCTGGACCTTCAGATGTTTCAGAGGAGTGACCAAACAGGACCTTGGGCAAAAGTCAAGCAGCCTGAAGATTTTGTGAAGCCATAATGTTTTGGTGTTTTAAAATGATTTGAGGATTTTTTTTTAAATGTCTGTTTATATACACGAAAATGTAATAATGTGTCATTACTGAGAGCCGGCCACCACCTATTTGTCTACTAATACCAAACCTGACTCAGGAGATTCCATTAGAGTTAAGTAGGTATTTCTGGCCTGCAAAACCTAAATTATATGTTAAAGAAGTCTCAACTCTTGGCTTCAGGATTTTCTGATAAAACATAAAATGATCAATTGAATTTTTACATTAGACAAAAAAAAAAAACGAGTAATTTGAGTATGTCTCCAAAAGTTCATGGAAAAAAAAAAACCTATGAAATGAGAAACAGGGCCATCAAGATGGCTCGGTGGGCATAGCACCTTCTGCCAAGCCTGTCAGGCTGAGTTTGGCCTCCACACCCAGAAGGCAGAAGAGAACTGACTCTGGCAAGTTGTTTTCTGACCACCGCACGTGTGTCGCAGCACACACAATTAGCTAGTTAATTAAGAACACATAACAAAGGATATTCTTAAACTAAAAATATTTTAAAATACGCTTCAGAAAAACAAAGGTAACTGGGCATCCTGTATATTTTAAAATTAATTATACATTTGTGTGTGTGTATGTGTGCGTGTGTGCGTGTGTGTGTGTGTGTGTGTGTGTGTACATGCATGTGCACACTTGTGATCAGAGGACTGCTTTCAGGACTTCTTTCCTTACTCCGTGTGGGTGGCAGAGTGGAACCCGGGTCTGGTACTCAGTGGCAAGAGCCTTCACCAGCATTCTGTATTCTTATTGGCAAGCCTGGCCACCCTATTTAGATTAAAGTACAATCCTTTACTCACAGTAAAGACCCATCAGTATCTCATTAACATAGAAGAGCAAGAGACCCAGATTGAAACAAAGTATGTCTATCACTGCAAATCGTCAGAGATCGTTCTAGAAAACTTCACTTTAAATCTGAACTCAGTAGAATGGAACTTGGAGTGACAAAGACTGATTAAATAGTTATTGGGAAAATGACTTAAATTTTATAGTACTAATATTTAAGGAGTTGAAATCAATCAATCTTGGGTTGGAAAATCCCACACAAGTTGCTTTCCTGTTGTGCATTAAAACAGTGAGGAACATATTACAGGCACGGGTCTACATGTGCTTGCATGATACTCTATTAATTTTAATACTTTAGTAAAGTTTGAGCCCCGGAGATGGGAAACAGTATCCAAGGAAGGAAATCCAATTTGCAATATTTATACTAGGAATAAAGGGACCCATTTAAAAGAGGTTGGCTTTCAAATATCCTCCCAGAATAAATTGAACTAAAGCCAAAGGTCACCAACAAAAATTAAGTTTAGCTGCTTCAATTCACTGAAAGCTATACAGACTCTTGCCTGGGTAGGCTGGAAAAAAAAAAAGCGCCTGTCTGGGTCGAACATGAACAGGCTTATGTAAGACACGGGTAGGCTCTCCATTACCGCCCGGGCCCGGGGCTGTTAATATTTGATGCGCTCCTCATCATCTCTGTTTGTGTAATTTGTCAACGCCCAACAGGTCCTCTGCCAGCTATGCATTAAAACTATTTTCAAAATATGTCATTGTCAGCCCTTGGCATACTCATTACTTATTAAGATAAGAGGCCGCCGAGGCCGGCAGGAGGTGGCTTGCTTACTTAAACACACTTGACTCAACGGCAGGGGAATCCGCAATCCCGAACTGAGGTGCGGAATCTTACGGTCTCCTCCCCAGCCTGCACTGAGCAGGTAGGGAAACTGAGGCTCAGGAAGTGGAAGGATTTGGCCACGGTCACACAGGGTTTTTTTTTAGCAGAGCTCTGAACAGAACCCAAGTTTCTTAGCTTCCCAGTCCACCTTTCGCACCCTATGGCAGTCCCCACGCTCATTGAAACGTTCTCCTATGCACACGCGTTTTTAAAAGGAGCTCATCTTCTAAGATCGTATCTTTCTGAGGGTGGTATTTTCTAGCTGTTGAGTCCATGCCCCCGTGCTACATGCTGCCTAAGGTGATGTAAGGAGTTGGATAAACGAACTGTTTTTTAAAATGTATGTGTCTGTGGGTATACACACCCACATTTACACATGCCACAGCATACGTGCTGAGGTCAGAATAAATCTTTCAAGATTCAGTTCTTGCCTTCTGTCTTGTTGAGGCAGGGTCCCAGTTGTTTCAGCTGCTGGGTGGCTCACTCTAGCCTAGCACCCTGACCTCCATCTGGGGGTAGGAGTATAGGGATTGCAGATGTTAGCCAATGTATCCAGTTTTATGTGGATTGTTGGGATTGGACTCAGGTCACCAAACCTGCATGGCTGGATGTTTTACCCACTGGGGCATCTCTCTGGCTGAAATATTTGCTTTTGATGCATTATAAACCCCGTTTTGGTGGTTTAAATAAGAATCTCCTCCATAGGCTCTGGTATTTGAACACTTGGTTCTGAGCCAGTGGTCCAGTCTGGGGAGGTTTAGAAGGTACAACCTTGCTGGAGGAAGTGCGTCATTGGAGAAAAAGCTTTGAGAGTTTAGAGCTTCATGCCACGTTCAGTTTGTTTTCTCTACTTGATGCTTGCTGTTAGGGATATATCTTTCAGCTCTGCTCTTACACAATGCCTGATGCTTGACACCATGCTTCCCCACCACAATGGACTCTTATCTCTCCAGAACCATTACGTCCAAACAGATTCTTCCTTCTATAAGTTGCCCTAGCCATGTTTTTTTTTCCCACAGCAACCTCAACAGAAAAGTAACCTAGACAATGGTAATTGGTAGAGAAAGAATAGCAAACCACGAAGTCTGGAAATGTGAATGCTTACATCAGAGCTGAATCATAAAGGGAGTTATTTAAAGCCAGCTTAAGCCAGCAGGGGTTGCACACACCTTTAATTCCAGTACTCCTGAGGCAGATCGCTGAGTCCTTCAAAGCCAGCCTGATCTACAGAGTAAGTTCTGGCCTCTGCAAGTACTTCCACATGTGACATAAGCACACACATATGCATACAAATAAATACACATCAGGCCATCTGACTGATAAACTTACTGATCGACAGAAGTATTGTAGCATGTACATGGCTCACATAAAAGCCAGTCACAGGTTGGTAAAAGCTGGGAGTTTCCTGGCCGCCATCAGCTTTTTTAAATCTTGAAAGTGTTTCTTTCTTATTATACCGGCGAAACAATTCTAAACTATGTAGCTTGCAAATACATTTAATTCTTAAATCAATCATCAAATTCTTACCACAATACGGACAAGTCGGCAATATTGTGTCCATTCCTCGAGAACAGAAAGTTGACGCTCTGAGAGTCTCAGTGAGTAAGATGTTCCAGCAGTGAGCGCAATAAACTATCTCTATTAGAATTGGAAAAAAAATCCAAACACCAAAAATCAAAACCAAACCAGAAAAACACTCCCCAAACAAACAAAAACCACAACAATGTAAATGTAATTATTCCCTAACTAGTGTTTCCACTGATTTATATTTTTATGACATTTTTATTATTCATACCTGTTCAAACACTCAAATCTCTCATGATAGCACTGGAAAAAATACCAAAGTTGATATCAACATAATCAAAGCTCAGTAAATATTAATTAAAACTAATGAATGTGAGCTTTCTGTGAGCAATAAATGTGTATGATAAAATGTATATCAGTGATAAACAACTCTATTATGATATAACACCTAAACAAATGTTATCCTATCAAAACCAGAACATGTTAGACTCTTAACTTGAGTGGTAGGTGTTTGGCTCCCCTGCCTTAGCTTCTGTCTTAACTCCCAATGTTGGACTCTAGCGTCCAAACACTGAGGAGGGAGGAGTCACCCCCAGAGACCATCTCTCACACCACAGCCGATGCAAAAGCATGAGGATTTTTATTAATTCTGTCATGACAGGGTCCCTCAGCATTCGGGAAGCCAAAAGACCCTGACTAGCTGGTACAGGCTACTTTTAAAGGAGAAGGCCATAGAAGCAAGAGGGGTTGTGATTGGCTTATTCGAAAGGGCTGTTACCAATAATTGGCTGGAGAGCTGTTGCCAGATCAGATGAGGTAAGAGGTCATTTTGACCCCGTTTCCCAGGGGACTGAATCAAAACATATGTGTATGGGTAATTGTTCAGGAACTGAGTACGTGCAGGTGTAGCTGTTAGGTCCTTGGTTCCCAGGGGAGGAGGGGAAGCACTATGGCACAGAGGCTGAGAGGATTCAGAATTGTCAGAAATGGCTTCAGAATTGTCTTAAAGTCTTTCACCAAGACCCTTGACCCTGAACTTTTTCACCCCTTGCCCATGACATAGCTTGCTCGTAGGAAATAGAAAGCAGACATTCTGACTGCTCTAGCTCAATACGTTCCCCACCACCATTGTTATGCCTGAACACTGGAGGGCCAGGGGCTACTTCACCAGGTAATTAAAGACAGTGCTAATGGAGAAAACTGCAGACCCAACTAGGGAGTAGGAAGAAACATTCCAGGTTCCAAGGGCCTCAAGTATAGAAGGCCAAGTTCCTTCTGGGTCAGGGCAGTGGCCACACAGCCAAGTACCGGAGCTGACGGTGCTACATCTTGATCAGGCAGTGGAATCCTGTAGACGCAGCTTCAGCATCCAAACATTTTCCTTTATATGAACCTCAAAACTAAGAAAAAGTGGAAGAAAGCTGGCTCTTTGTAGACTTTCTTCAATAACGGATGCTTTGAAATTGTGCGAGGTTCAATGTCAGTGAACCTCCACCTTCCCTGGCCCAGAACTACACCTAAACAATCCAAGCCTACATAGGGTGAACTAGACAGCAGTGAGGATGGCTCCAGCAGGCAGAGGACCTGGTCTCTATGCGCTCTTACCATGCGGTACACTTTAAAGCGCGCACCGGACAGTGGGGTCAATGAAATGGGTGACTGCTGCGTGCTCGCTCACAGCTCCTTTCATTAGGTCACTGACGCTTCGTTAATGAATGAAACAGACCCGTTCTCAAGGTTTGCTCCACTCCCTCCATTCTCAAATATTAAACAGATGCTCTTTGCCTAGCTAGCGTGTGTTGAAACTAACGAAGACCTTTAGCTTTGGTCTTCTGGACTTGTCGACTGACGCTGTCGTGGGACTTTGCCGTTTGTTATAAATGCTTTCCAATGAATGCGCTTATAAAGCAAGTATGACAGAAGGCAGCGGTGGTGCTCACTGCCAAATAAATCAAGTTTCAGAATACTCAGCAAATAGTACAGGCAAGGCAAGGCCTCTCTCTGGTCTTGGTACTTTAAATCCCGACTTTCCCTGGACACTCGTCTTCTTCCTTAAATCAACTTGTGAAAATTCCTGCAGGTGGACTAGCATGCGCAAGACTCCCCCAGGTCTGAGAGGGATATGGTGTCAGCAGGGCTAATGCTGGCTATGTGGCTCATACTCTTTCCGTAGACTCACTATGGGTAGAGAAGATTGGAGCTGGATGATACTCCCTCCCCTGAGACTCACAGACACCAGGGTCTAAGGGAAAATCATTAAAGTTGACTTTGATTGTATTGGTGATAAAAACCTACACAAACCCTCTTCTTACTGAGCTTGGTTGGCCATGCTCACTCAGCCACGGGGATCTTAATTCTTAGGGTTTGTGCCTCTAGAAGTAAAGACTGCTATGATATCTTGACCTTCGCAGTTAGCTGACTTCAAGTTGAGTCATGGCATTACCAGAACCCAAAGTGTTTCATTGAAGTACAATCCTTCATCGTGGTGGTTCTCAACCTTCCACAAGCTGCAACCCCCCCATTACTACAGTTCCTCATGCTGTGGTGACCCCTAACCATAAATAAAATTATTTTTATTGCTACTTCTTAACCTTAATTTTGCTACTGTTATGTATCATAAGGTAAATATCTGATATGCAGAGTATCTGATATGTGACCCCCATGAAAGGGTTGTTCGACCCCCCCCCCCCCCCGCTCAGGGGTCACAACCAGCTGCTTTATTGGCTATGGCCGGGAGGCATCATTTGGGAATCATTTGAACAGAGAAAAAAAAATCTTTAATGAGATGAGATCCATTCATTCCTCAGAAGGACCAGTTGACACAAGCTGCTGGTGTTTGTCCTAGGTCAGACCACCCCTGTGGTGTGCATGGCATCAGACAAATTTATTTTCAGGGCCTCCATAAAATTCATTTGACTTTTTTTAATGTTCTATACATGTCAAAGACTCCTGTGAAAAATGCACGGTTTTTGCTTTCAAGAGTTTCAGTCAACCACCACCCAAAGTATATTAAATGAAAATTTCAGAAATAAACATGACTTATAGATAGCTTTTCATTGCAACATATTGTATTTTATAATGACTCTGCTTTATCATTGTGGATTGGGGAAATCATCGTATTACATGAGAGCCCAGTGCCATCAGCTATTTGGGGGGTTCACTGGACTGTATCAGCTGTGGGTAAGGGATCACCACCACAGTGGTGCCTTCATGAGGATCCTTGACAACCAGCAGGACAGAGACCCATGCTGACTGTGCACGTGGGCTTCCTCAGTAGTGAGGGGACACTGAACCCTCCCATCATGAGTCTCCCCATCAGAAGCTCTCTATGGACCTTGAGCCCAGATGGACCGTTTCTGGTTAATTTCAATCCTCTGCTTCAAGGACAAAGTCTCAGCACAAGGTCTTTGCTCACAGTGCAGTGGTCCCTTCCCTTATTGGTTGAGTTAGAAGAATGTGGATGGGTCTTTGCCTGACTGCTGAATTCCCACACCATCTGTTAACATTGCTTGCAACATTACATCACCCAGGTGCTGCCCATGACAGCTGACTTCCTGCAAATCTCTCTGCTCTTGGTTAACAGCTACTACCAAGGTTAGTCTCACTACCAAGTCTACTACCAAGGTAAGTACTCACTCTGCTGGGGTTGCTGTTCTGACCTTGTGCCCTCGGTTTTATAGGTAAAGAGCAGAACAACACACGTTCCCCTCACGTCATCTTGGGAACTTCACAGTTCGCCACTGTGAGCAATTTTAATGCTGGCTGCCTCTACAGGGTCTTCCACCACGGCGTCATGAATGCTACGTGCGTATGCACCAGCTGACTTTGTAGGTAAAGGCAGAAGAGGTATTTGTACTCATGATTCTGGTTTGAATTCAAGGGGTTGCATCTGGTAAGGATATTCTAGTTGACAGAGTTCTAAGGGGTGCAGGACATAGGATGGTGAGGAGTTTGGGGTGGTACATACCATACTCAGATTGTGGTAGAAGGTGAATGTTCATGCCTAGAGCAAGGGCAATGAGAAGTCACTTCATCACAAAACATGGCTGCTTCAGACTGCTTAAGAACAGCCTTCGAGGGCCTATCTTTGCCACACCCATGGGGCAAAGGAAGAGAACACGGAAGGACACTGAGCTTAGTAACGTCAACTGAAACCTTGATGAAGCTAAGTGTTGGCAGTCCTGAAACCTGGTGGGAAACTTGACCAACTTAGGGGTGAGGGCTGGAGGCTGCCTCCCTAAGTAGCCCAAGGAGCACTTCCGTGGTAGCATGGATAGAAGATCCGGGTGTGGCTTACGTGAACAGCTAAGCTCAGGATCTTCAGTGGAGACAAGTAGCTGCTGCTACATCCCCTCCTGTTTGGTGTGGTCTGGGTGTAGGCTATAGACTCCTATGTGATCCAATGATTCTGAAGACCACACCCATAAAAAAAAAAAAGCAATCTTGTTTTCTTTCTTTTTTTTTTTTCACGGCTACTCTCCTGCAAACAGAGGTATTGAGTGATTCTACATGGAGGTTTTAGCAAAGAGAAGATGAGGAAATTCTCTGAAGGAGAGGAGCCTGGATTGAGCCCGTGGGAATCCTGACTCACCTCATGTGTACTGCCAGGCTAGGCCTTGTGCCAGAGGTCCTTAGGATGGTTCTATCATGATACTCAAAGCAAAGGGAGTCCAGAAGTCATAGCCCAGCAAGGAGCAGTGCAGATAAGGGCTCCCATGAGTAAAAAGGGATCAGTGGCTCGCATAGGAAGAACAGATTCTGCAGAAACAGATGCCTACCAGGAAAACATACAAGAGTTAAGAAAGTTTGCATGATTCTCATGGACTCGCTTGAGTGGTCTCTCCATGTGCAAAACCAGACTTGGGTTTTGGGTCCTGATTGTATGTTCTTCCAAAAGCACATTCTCCAAACAGGAAATTTTTGCCAGCCATCTTTGCCAGCCGTGGTGGCTGCTTTTAGTTAGGTAAGGGAGCCTCTTGGATGTCTTCTGCTCTGTTGCTTCTCAGATATAGTTTAATGTTCTCCTATGTCAGCTCAGCAATCTGAGTGGGTCCCAACAGTTACACTAAGAACCCACAGAAAAGCTAGGCTCACGGTGTTAAAAGAAATATTAGCTTTGAGATAGCGTGAGGATACAGGGAATGCCAAAATCATGATGCTGATTTTCAGGGTACCATGAGAGGAGTTGGGCCAGCTGTTCTCTCTGGTTGTTTATCATCATCACCACCCCTAGCGTGGCTGCCACTGCTGCCACCACCTCCACCACCATCCATCATCCTCATCCAGCGACTTCAGCTTATAATCTTAAATTGCCCTCAGACCAACCCGGCTGCATTAAAGCTCAGGATTGTTATCTCTTGCTTCCCGTCTGAGCCAACTGCTGCCCAGCTTAAATGCTAACCAGGTTGTTGTCGAGTAGATCAATCATAGACGAGATCAAAGACTGTGATTAGATCCTCTATTGATTGGTTAGATCCGTCATCACGGGGACCAATGGTTGTTTAGACAAGTCATTTATCAAGAAAAGGTGCGGATTAGAATCTGATCACACACTGATTAGGTTAGGCCTAATGCAATCAAACTACCAGCAGGATTGTGTAACAGCTTGTGTTTATACTTAATTAGGCCAGCCAGGACTAGATCTGGACGATGATTGGCTCAACCTCTGATCAGGTCAGAAAGTTTCTGATGGAAGCGAAGCCAGTGGTTATCTTGGTCACTGATGAATGGCTGGATGACCAGTTCCCAGGATAAGATCTGGACCTTAAACTCCATGGTCCTCCCCAGCAGCATCTAAGCTCATACCCACGTTTTCTTCACATTTCCACTGTCAGTTAAGAGCAGGAGGCATCTCTCAGCTTTGTGGTGGATGACAATGAGATCCCTTTCGCACGTTCTGCATAAAATCATGAGCATGAAAGACAGAACTAGATGTTTTCCTTGGGCCTAGTGTGAAACCCCTCTGAAGAATTAAAAGCAGATACACGGAATCTAAGGGAACACGAGACACAGTCAGCACTCACGGCTGTGATGTTAGAGTCCTCTTAGCCGCATAATTTCCCATTACATTCTGCGTCCCCCACCAGGGAACACGTTGGATTTGGCAGGCATCCATTTGCACGAGTCTGTCATTAGCAGAGTATAATTTGTCCTTTATTCTGGCATATTCTGTTCCCTTCCGTGTCAAAGCTGAGATCTTCACCATAAGCCTTGCCCCTTTGTGTCACAATGTCATGCTGTCATTATGGAAAGAGAGAAAAAAAAAAATCAAAGTCGTGATGGGGACTGTCCACTCTGGCACCGACGCCTGACTGTATAGGAAGTGCCCCACCAGTGAGGGAGCCTTTGCCGTGTCACGACTGCAGTAAGAATACCCACGGTCAATGGAGCATTTCAGAAAGCTTCTCTCCTCCCAACCTAAGCTTTCTGAGATGCCTCAACCTGTCGAAAAGTTTCAAGAAAAAAAAATCACAAGGGCAAATGATTTGGACTGTGGAATGGACAGGTGCGACAGAATGACGCTCCCAGACAAGCCCAGATTACATCGTTAAATAAACCTGGCCTCGGGATGAAGTGGAAGGGTGACTGCTCTCTCTCACTCATGCTCCAAACATGGGCCTTCATTAAAGGAGTCTCTAGAAAATGATAGATGGGATGAATAGGATTCCAGACCAAATACGCTGCCCGCTGGTTAAGAGATAAACATTCGCCTCCTCATTTATCCTCTAGGTTTTCCCAGTCCTCCATCCCTGGCAGCATCTGGCAAGCTCTCTTATTAAGCTTAATGTTAATAAACAAGTAAATATTGCCCCATCTTTCCAGGCTGTTTGCCCAAAATCTGGATTTCATTGATTGGCACTCCCCCTTCCGTGGGAGGCGCAGCGTGTTGTAATCTCCATGTAATCGGCGTTATGAAATTCAAGAAGAATAGCTGGGCGGCAGCGCAGTCAGTTTAGGACAGATCATTATAAAATTCCATTATCACCGCTACAAGTTGGACTATTTGTCATCACAGAAGAGATGACAAGCTCAGAAATACTACATCTGTTATTATCAGATGATAAATGATATTCCATTAGAACGGCCATACATCACAGGCAAAGCTGCAAGGAAGATATCAAACCTATCAGGACTTGACTTATAATTTAATTTTCAAAAGCTGTCAACTAAAATTCCAAAGGCTAAGCATTTTCATTTTTAAAGTTCATCTTATTTATTTTCCTCATCTGTTAGTCTAATTTTGGTGATATGGCAAAAATAACTGATTATGTGCAATGTATAATTCTCTTCTTTTGATTAGGTAATATATCAGGTGTCACTTAGGTATTAAAAATTAAATGACAGATAATAAAACAAGAGAATCCCATAATGACACCTTATTTTGATTTACTCACACGTTAAAATAAAACAGTAATGGACAGGTCAATATTTGTTAAAGACACACACACTGCAGAAAAGCCTGTTTCCCCATTATTAGGCATTCTTTCATGGTGTGTATGTGTGTGGGGTGCTTCCCATTGGTATTTATAAAGTCTTTTGCTAATTAATATACAACTATGCTTTATTTCAGTTCCGCAGAATCATAGCCACATACTCCCTTCATGTGTTTGCCTTGCTATCATGGTCCTCAATGACATTAAGCACCAGACGCTGGCTCAGACAGGCACAACTCCACCCCTTTCTGCTGATACAAGCATGAAGTTTGCAAATTCCTTCAATTGTGAGAATTCTGGGTCCCCCATAAGCTTTCAGACATATTTGAAAGTGTTTATGGGTCTCCAGATAATAATTCTAGGGATAAATGGGCACATTTGAGAGTGAGGGATATCTCTGAGGTCATGTTATAGAGTCAGAGAAAGGGAGATATGTCCAACGTCACATGGTGAAAATAATGTAAGAAGAATCTATGATTCTCCGCGCCTTATTCTAATCCCTTTGATAGAATGACAGGAACCCATGCTGATTGTGTCTAATGAGAAATGTGGCTGTTACTATCTTCTGAGTATCCTCCTCATAGTTGATGCTTCTTAAAGATCAACAGGATGGACGGATGAATGAATGAACAGACACACGGATGGAGTAGTTGACTGGGCCTCTAATCCTTTATAAAGAAAGTCTGCTTTGTGTAACGTAACCCTCTGAGCACAGCTGAATCCCACCTTTTGGAAATGAGAGATGTAAGATGTATCCCATAATTCTGATGACTGTGCCTGCTACTTCTTAGGATCTCAGAGCATCCTTGGGCACCCTAAACAGCAGTGTGATCTCTGCCCAACACTAAGGGAAAGAAGAGTAGGAATGTTGTTAGTTCACCAGAAATCAAACCAGTTCAATCCAGACAGTGCCTCCTCTTCTTCCTCCCCTGCCCGCTTCTTCCTCCTACTCCTCCTGCCCCCCTCCTCTGCCTACTACTCCTAGTAAAGTGTTCATAAAATTTGCCACTCTAACCTCTTTTAGGAATTCAGAGACATGGGGGATGGAGAGATAGCTCAGTGGTTAAGAACACTTGCTACTCTTAAAGAGGACCTGGGTTCAGGTCACACTTATATAGAATTTCAAAACTGCCCTTATCTCTAGTTCCAACGACTCAAATGCCTTCTTTTGGCTTCTGAGGGTGACACTGTGCACATACACACATGCAGGCAAAACACACACACACACACACACACACACATAAAATAAAGATAAATATTTTTTTAAAACTCAGAGGAATCATTATATTCTGAATGTCATGTAATCTTCACCTTAATTTTTCAACACCTCAAATGGAAATTCTGTGTTGACAAAGCATTAAATTCCATCCCCACCACAGCCTCTAGGTCCTCTGATCTACTTCCAGCCATTATGATTTGTCTATTTCAATTATCTCAACAGGTGGGATCGTTTAGTGGCTTCTCCTTTGTTTGAGAAGAGGTTCTTTTTTTTCCTATGAAACCAAAAATGTAGTTGTATATATATATATACATATATATATATATATATGTTTTGTTTCAAATACATAAAACAAAATGTAAATTTATAACAAAAACTAAGCCTCTTACTCGCTTGCATTCCTCTCTCCCTTCCCTGTGTTAACACTCTCGCACACGTGTGCAGCGTGGTGCCATGTGGAGAGAGTAAGATTTTCCAGGTACAAACAGTTAACGTACAAACGGACTTCTAGAACAAGCGCTGGAATGATACTGAGAAGTTGTGGCTACCCAAAACCTCAGCATCTACATTGTGAGGTGGTCTGGCAGCATCTCTCGCGTAGCAGGAATGTGAATGCAGGGAAGGGGCTACCAGCGCTTAGTGCATTACTGGTAACTACATCTTGCATGGCGTGTCTAGTTTGGAAGACGTTAATGTGAGCATGCGACCGAATTATTCATCGTTATTCATTCTACGCTGTACAGCTTGCTTGTGAAGCTCCTTCTTCAGTGATGCCCACATTCCTACCTCATCCTGTCTTAACTGTTCTATCTAAACGAAGGATCATGATTTGTTTACAAATATATCCTTATATTTTAATCTTAAGAATGTAGTGGGGTTCCTCATCTAGACCAAATACTGTTTCCACAGGGGTTAGTAATACAATTACGGTGCTCTAAAATAGTGATGGTAAGATGAACAAACCGTTTCATGAACTCCACCTGTGCTCTCAGCACTACGTCTGTACTGTCTTTCTGACTCTCAGTTCCTTACTCTGCCTCTTGGGGAATGACCTCAAGGACAGGTAGCCCCACCTCCAGCCCAGCAAATATTTCTTCGCCCTTCAGAGAGTTCTACATCCCAACAGTCATTTGCTGCACCATCTACCAGTCTTCAACAAGACCTGCCCATCTCAGATTGTTCATTTCTTTTTATGGAGCTTTAGCCCCCACAGTGACTAAACAGGCGGACGGAAGAGGCCCAATAAGTGGGGAGTTGGAACATATATTGATTGACAGATGTTAAGTAGGGGAACACTTAAATTGGGACCCCTGAAAGATTTATTCCAAAGGAATATGGGAGATCACATTCTTTACCTAGTTTACTTGTAGTTTCAAGGGTGAAGCTTTGAATCGAGGTCTATTTTCTTTCTAAACGAATGAGATTTCGCCTAGAAACACAAGCAAACAGAAGCACAGACAAAAAGCTAATATACCTTAGGGTCATCTGTTCTCTTCTGCATCCTGGTGTGGAAGGATGGAAGGAAGGATCCTTATTAAGAGGGAGGCCCCGGACTGAAGAGAGGGTTCAGTCCGCTCAGCCCTTGAAGGCTTGGCCCACAGTCGAAAGGAGGAAAGCCCAAGCTGTGGTTTTCTAACCCTCCAGGCAAGAAGCCATTCATATTGAAGCAGGCATAGAATGATAACTCCCAGGGTACTCAAGAGGCCATCTGCCAGGAAGGCTTGACAGTTGTGGTGGTGTGAATAAGAATTGTCCACATAGGTTTATATAGTTGGATGCTTAGTCAATGAGGAGTGGACTGGTTTGAAGGGATTAGGATTAGGTGGCGCAGCCTTGTTGGAAGGGTGGAAGGGGCATGGTTTTGTTGGAGGAGGTATGTAACTAGAGCTGAGATTTAAGATTTCAAACAGTCCACAACTAGGTCCAGAATGAATTTCTCTCTCTCTCTCTCTCTCTCTCTCTCTCTCTCTCTCTCTCTCTCTCTCTCTCTCTCTCTCTCTCTCTCTCTCTCTCTCCCTTCTCTCTCTCTTTCTCTGTTTATATATGTATGTATATAAATATATATATATATATATTTATATATTTCTGCTTAGCTCTCAGCTTCTGCTCTAGCACCACGTGTGCCTCCATACTTCCCACCATAATGGTAATGGACTAAGCCTCTGATACTGTAAGCAAGCCCCCCATTAAATGATTTCTTTTATAAGAATTACCTTTGTTATGGTGCCTCTTCACAGCGATAGACCAGTGACTATGATACCTGTTAAGATTGAGCTCCTACCCTGATGCCCTATGACAGCTGTAGACATGCCTCAGTTAGGGGAGTGTCTGTTCTGCAAGGGGACCCCGAGTTTGAATTTCTACCACCCAGATCAGGTTTGGCATGGTAACATCAGTCGTACTCACAGTCCTGCTATGGTGAGATGGGACGTAGAGACAAAAGAATCTCCAAAACTGTTGGGTCAGCCAGCCTGCCATGTACAACAGTCAACAACAAGAGAAACTAAGTTTCATACACACACAAACACACACACACACACACACACACACACACACATAGCCATATATAGTGTCATTTTCTTTCTAAAGTCCAAAGTAATATTTACCCCATATGGTTGGGGCCATTTATAGAGAAAGAGGTTTGGATGGGGATATAAGGCTGCTGCGGAAGAAACCAACCACAAGCTGTGTGTGTGTGTGTGTGTGTGTGTGTGTGTGCGTGTGTGTGTTTCTTACATGCATCATTCCCAGACTTAGCCAATCCCTCCTCACCTAACAGCCCGTGGCAGTTTGATTAAGATTAGCCCCCATGGGCTCATATCTTTTATGCTATGGCGGCAGGGAATGGCACCATTTGAAAGGATTAGAAGCATTAGGAGGCGTGGTCTTGTTGGAGGAAGTGTGTCACTAAGGTTGGGCTTTGAGGTTTCAAAACCTCATGCCAAGGCCGGAGTCTCTCTTTCTACCTAAAGACAAGCATGTAGCTCTCAGCTACTGCTCGCGTGCCTGCCTGCCTGCCACCATGCTCTCTGCCATGAAGATGGATTAAACCTCTGAAACTGTAAGCAGACCCCAATTCAATGCTTTCTCTTATAATAGTTGCCTTGCTCTTGGTTTCTCTCATGGCAATAGAACAGTAACTAAGGCACTTCTACTTCACAGTTCATCTCCAGACCTGGCGTGTTCTATACTTCTATTGGGATCTTTACTGATTCACTCTTCGTTTATGCCTTTATCTACACATTAGGTGACATGATTTCCATCAACCAGGAGGAAAGCGAGTTTCCATCCCTTCCACTCCACCCGACCTACTCATCATCCTCTGCAGCAATAACGCCAGTGTGTTCTGGAGGTTTTGGTATGGTCAATGCACCTCCTCTACTATCTACTTATTCTGATTATATGATGATAAGGCAAGTCTTAGCCCTCAAGCACCATAATGGTGTCTAAAAGTAGTAAATGTATTATTATAAAGATACTATGTGATGCTATATTATATAAGGCCTATGGTTAAAACCTGTCAAAAAATGTGTCACCTCTTCCCAGAACCCAGGTATAAGAGATGGCTAGACACTTACTTCAAAACAATTAGAAAAACAATATGCTTGTCCTTTGGGTTAACAAAAACTTATACTGTCTCTAAGACCACGAAGCTGAGTTTACATAAGAAGATATGCAAAGGTTAATTAACTTTCTTGAGGTCCAGTCACTAGACCCATGAAACCAGTTCTGAATCCTGTATTCTAAGACGTTGAGGGACCACATTGACTGACAAAGGGCAAACAAATATCCTCAAGACCGTGGGAGATGTATAAGGTGAGTCCCAGGACAGATGAAATATTACAGTTTACCATAGGAGTTGCCTCTAACCTTAGCTCTAAGGACAATGCCAGTGGGTGGACTTCATCCACAGAGAGATTAAAGATAACTGAGGGTCAGGACCTGAAAACCTGAATGAACTGCCCCTCACATTCATAAACATCTCATCACTAGGGACATTTAGACAGAGAGGATGTTTGCTTGTGCCCCACAGTTTTAAGCATGTGTCAGCATAGGAGAAAGATGGAAGCAAGGCCACCAGCAATATGTTTATGACCTAAACTTGTTCCAGGTTCCCTAACAAAGGCAAATATATTCACTATATCCACAGTGGCTCTGTTCTTCCCGGGAGGGAGTATGTTATAGAAGCTTCCAGCTTGGTGGCCTGCATCAGACAGACATCCCCAGGTTTTGTTCCAGCTCTGACATCCCTTAGAAACTACAGCACCACAGTCATGTTCTCAAGGAAGCTGGTGTTTATCTCTGAAACATGGTTTGAGACTGTACCAACTGAGGACATTGAATTAGACAGGCTGCCTCCTCCTGGACTAACATTCTGTGACTTTAAAGACTCATCGGTTAGAACTAGAGGAGAACTTATTTACTTAAAATGGTTTGAGTTTAGAAATTCTCCATTAAAAAAAAATACACTTCCAACATTCTTGGTTAATAACATCAGAGCACAGATTCATATTTTGGTAGAAATCAAGGACTCCAGGAAGTTAAACAAGTTCAGGGAAATTTTAGAATAGAAAGGAGGTAAGGGTTAGCCTGAATTAAAGAATTGGGCCAGTCCTGAGAAGAAAAGGATGAGATAGGACATTCCATAGCCAGTCCTCAGGTTCCGAGTCCTTTAAAGACACCTAAGAAGAAGTAAATAGAAAAGGGACATCCCCAGGGCTTTTCTTGGCCACATCTCCACAATTACAGACAGACAACTTCTTTAACAACCATTTCTTCCCTGGCTGAGTTCTGTCATGTGGAATCACTATTGCTAACTATTTTTCCAGGCCTCTTTTCCCTAGTAGGGTTACATGGTACTTATAGACAAGTTCTGATGTCTGCAATTACTGGTTGTATTAATGTGGGGAAATGTGAGGTATGAAGGTCTAGAAGAGGAGGATGATGGTGCAGTGGACTCTCTGGCTTCATTGAATTCTTCTTCTTCAACAAGACCAATCCACATTCACCTCTCACCCATGACAGCTGAGCACCCAACTTTCTGATTTGCTCCAGGCCACAGAAAGAGTAGGGATTCTTATACAAATATCTGCCCTCCTCAGGAGTCTACCCAGGACCTGTCTGGGGACTGACACAAAGAAGTTTCTATACACACCAGGCGTTTTGTAGGTCATGTTGGGCCTGAACTCAGGGCCAGCTGGGAACGTCACTATTAACACAAGCCCAGCAATAGTGCTCCCAATAAACTGAAGGAGATGGCAAAAGCTACCTCACAACTTCCTGGCCCTTCTGATTCCCTTGGGTTTCCTGAGGGCTTCCTATGGACTGGGACCCAATTATCTTCAGTCGGGACTTGCCAAGGACATACCCTCACTTAGTCTTTTCTTCTCTAGCATGAGCCCTTATGGCTTCATGCTGCTGCCGCCATGAATCCTACTCAACTAAGTCCTGGTACCCAAACCTATATCTAAGGAGCTACCTTTAGAAGGATTGCAGATCTGTGCACGCATTCAACTCTATGCTCACTATTATGGCTGTCGTGGCTCATAGGGAGTGGCACAGTTAGGAGGTGTGGCCTTGTTGGAGTAGGTCTAACCTTGTCGCAGGAGGATTCAAATGCTCGGGTCACTCTATCTTCCTGTTGTCTGCCAATCCAGACGTAGAACTCTCAGTCACTGCTCCAGCACCATGTCTGTCTACGTGCCAACATACTTCCCACCATGATGACAATGGACTAAACCTCTGAACCTGTAAACAAGCCTCAAATGCCTTCCTTTACAACAGTCGCAGTTGTCATGGTGCCTCTTCGTAACAATAGAAACCCTAGATGAGACAACCATCTTGGTCCTTCTGGGCACAGCTACACAACTAGGTCTCTCTCCATGGGACTTACATGAGAAAACAGCCACAGGACCCTAGTGGAAGCAGCTATGAAGAGTGTAGCCCTGGGCACCATGTTCAACCCTCCCACGCCATCCCGTGCATTCATCTCTGTCTTCTTTTTCAAATTTGATTTTAAATATTTACAGCACCATACATCTTCCCCACCAGATATTACTAATGAACTGTTATTGTCTGCAAAACCTACCAGATGAGTGATGGCCAACTTAAAAAGTGCATCAATGTTTTATTCGTAAAACAGAAGCTGGAAGCAGAAAGTGATTACGCGTTTTTAGGCCTTTCATCTTTATTATTATTGATCTCTCAGTGGAAGAGAGGCACTCTGGCAATTAGAAAAATCAAACAGAATTGAAGAATTCACGTGGCACTAGCAAAAATGCATACATACGTATGTGTTTACCTAGGTCTAATGAATAATAGGGAAATCTTCAAGAAAGTGTGCCATTTAAACCTATAAAGTTGAGATTAGACGTGAGTCATCATGTGGCCATTCTAAGAGCAGAAGGTTTGCTGATTGGAAAGCAATTCCATAGATTTGACAGCAAACCCTGTGGCAAAAGTCCCCTTGGCTCACTGCGACTCGGAGTTGAGAAGGAACAGCAGAGAACCCAGTGGATGTCAACGTCAGCACTCTAGAGATGACTTGCTTCATAGCCACATCTTCCTTGACTTTCTTCTCTTATTGCTTGTTCAGGACTCTGAGCCCCAGAGAGAAGCTCCCACTCTGATTCTGGCATACAATTCATGGCAATGGGATTCCAGTTGCCATAGCAACTACAGTGTAAAGCTCAGAGGACCTTCTTAGCTGTGTGATCTGTTGCATGCCAACTACCCTCTGCACCTCAGTGTCTTTAAATTTTAGGTGTAAAGAGAAGATCTAACCTGATGATCTTTATCGAACTGGGTACCTTAAAATTCCTCAATGTTGGTGTCTATTGATTGCTCAACAGCGTTAAGTAAGGACCCCTTCTCTGTTACAGAAGGATGTGCATGTTTAATAAATTGTTTTATGCTGGTGATGGAGCATGACATTCAACCACTGGGATTCTCCTCGAGCCCAGGGACTGAATCTTTAAATGTTTGATTCCTGCCCAATGAGCCTCCTGATGCTTAGCATCCCAGACTGGCAGAGATGAGGAAATTCAAGCGAATTAGGTTCTTACCTGTGAATGTCAAGTTCTTACCCCAACAATTCTCTTCTAAGGTGGAGAGTAACTTAGATGCCACACCTGTCACCCAGCCTCCTTAGAGTGGAGACCAGCACAGCCTTCCGGACTCGCCTCTCCTAGGCTGGAACTGAGAGGGTGGGGACTATAATAACCAAAACAGAGAGATGAAACACACTTAATAAAAACTCAGAGACAGAAATTGGGCTTCACCCTGAAGACCAAAAAAACAAAGCAGTCAGTCACTGGCTCTTACATTGACCTCAGTCCGAAAATGGTGATTCTACCTCCAGGAAACCCGAGACTGAGGCTGAGAACTGTCTCTTCCCATTTTATAATCCTCTCTAGCTCCGGGATTGAGGGTGTGCACAGCTACCGCCCAGTTTCTATGGCAAGCTAGTGTGGCTACTGGGAATAAAGGTGTCTGTCATTGCACCTGATCTGTGAGGCTGTCCAGTGTGTCTGTTTTACATTTCTGATCTTCTGGCAAGCTTTATTTATTAAAATACAGAGGAGATGCTGCTACACGGAGAGAATACCAGACTTGGAGTTGGGTCCTTGGTTCCTCACACACCCACCATCAGGGCTCTTTAGGACACTACAGCCCAAAGCCCCTAAGAGTAGAGCTGGCATCATCGCCAAGCCCTGGCCTGGAAACTTGGCATGACCTCCCTTACTGTCATGGTTTAGAAAATGTCTTATGCTTCCTGGGCTTCAGTTTTCTTGTCTGCAAACAAAGTGCTTTAAGGCATTTTTTTCAGAGCGTGGTGATCTCAGTGCTTGGGCATCATTCTGTGCAGAACCGGATACACAGAGGGCACTCAGAAAACACTGGTGTGTATCTCTGCGCCGATCTTGGTCTTTTTCCTTTAATAGGATGACTCATGCTTGCTCCGGTTCCCAGGCCTGAGGCGGAGCCCTTCAGAGGGCAAACTCATATTTTACTCTCAGAACATCACTGTTTTGTGCCAGATTCTGGAAGCATCTGGAAGACCACACTTCAGCTCCCTGTTCCAAGCACAACAAAGGAACAATACATATGCTATTTGCTTTACATTTGTCCTTACTGCATTGTTACTCACGTACCGGGAACAGATCACCATCCCTACTGCCGTGGCTGATGACAGCTCCCCCTGCTTCTGTTCTACTATGGTTGTTCTGACTTACGTCAATTGTATGTAGAGGTGTGTATCTGCCTGGGGGTATGTGAGTGCATGTGCTCTCAGACTCCAGAAGAGGGCTCGTGGAACTGGAGTTACAGGTAATTGTGAACCTTCCACCGTAAGCACTGGGAACTGCTCTTGGGTTCTCTGAAAGAGCAATAAGAACTCTGAACTGCTGAGCCATCCTTCTAGCTAATGCTGGCATTTTCTGAAACAAGAGAACCAGCTTTTCCTGAAGGAAAGATTCCTCAGGTGGGTCTTAGGCAGAGCAAGGTAAAAAATTAAGGTCTCCTGGGAGAGGGACTGTCCCGTGCCAGGATGTGGAAGGAGAATCAGATGGAAGATGCCAGCAAAGAGGCACAGATATCAGCCATGGCACAGTGAGGGACAGAAGGACACAAAGGCTTTCCGTGAGGGATGAGGCCTAACACAGACTATATTGGTTGCTCTTTGTTTCTGTGGCCAAAATATGTGATGTAAACAATTTAAAAAAGGAGGGATTTGTCTCGGCTCATGGTTTCAGAGGGTGCATCCCCTGCGCTCTCAGGGTCAAGTGCTTGGGCAGAACATCATGGCAATGGGATTGTGTGGTTAAAATGCAGCTGCCTGCTTCCTGATAATTAGGAAGCAGAAAGGAACAAGAAAGGGCAGGAGTTCGACTCCAAAGACCCACCCTTGGCAACCCAAGTCTTCCAGAGTTAGGCTCTGTCTCCTGAAGCTTTCAGAGCTCTCAGAGCACCACCTTATTATTATTATTATTCCACATGTGAGACCGAGGGGGGTTTGCTATCCAAATGATGACACAGACCTGACCAGAGACCCTGAACCTGTCTCAGCTTTGACGCTGATGGGGTGGGTGGAAGGGTGCCAGAGGTTAGGTATCTGCTATGTGTTCCAGGCAACTAAGGAATTTTCCAATTTCCTTGATCCATTCTAGGCCTAGCTTAGGTGTCTCTGAGAACCAAAGATGAGGCCACTCACCAAAGTGTCTTCTGAAGCACAGTGTGCAGTGTCTGGCCAATACATATGAAGCAAGTGTTTGTGTGTTGATGAAATTAATAAATGTGCAGGAAGGTGGGCAGATGTCCGGTGGGCTCTCAGTCTCCTAGCTAAGGAAAATGAAGCATGTGTGTTTCGAGCCCGCATCCACAGACAGTGGTCCCAGATCACTGCTTGTACACCAGCTTCCCCGCCATGAACCCTGCTATGATTTGCTTCAGTTTCTACTGGAGCTCCAGTAGCCGGAATATGTTGCTGCTGAATGGTCTCCAAACACTCAGGTGTTCAGAATCAGAGAGACAAAAGGATGCTAGGGGTAAGACATAGGGCACAAGATGAGTTGAAGACTCATCCTTTCCTGCCACAATCCATAGCTTTCTTCTCTGGCGACCTGTCCCTTCTGTCCCCGTCTCAGTAAGAAATGAACTGTCCTGGATTTCCAGGTGTCAGATCGAGTTACAGCAAAGTCTACTGATGTCAACATGGAAAAATCAAAATAAAAATGGGCCTTTTAACAATGGAACATACAGATGAGAAGGTCTGTGGCAGGCTCCTAGCATCCTGGGATTCCCTCTTCCAGATGTGTCCCCAGATGCCCCAGGACACACTCCCCTTCCAGCCCCCAGGATTCCCATCAGTCTTTGGTTCCGTAACTTCCCATCTGTATTGGAGGAAGCTGGGCTGCCAGCAGCACAGCTCTCCTTGCTCATCTGGGTAATTATAGGATGCCTTTTGTGAGCTAGCTTTGTTCTCCTCAAGGGAAAGACATCCTCAGAGGTGTTTCCTCCCACCCGGCATCCGTACGATTCTGCCCTTCAGAAGCATTTAGACAAGACTTTTTATCTACCTTCCTCATTCCTGGGGAGTTTGGGAAATCGAGCTTTCTTTAGAGTCCTGGGCCCATCAGGGTGGTGGCTGGTAGTATTTATCCTCTGTGGGGTACACCACACCTCTGGAAGATGAGCACATGTTTCCCAGCGCTCAGCCTGCAGCCCCGCCCCTCCCAGCAAACCCTAGTGAACCAGCCACCCTGGAAAACAGATTCAAATTTTTCCCAACATGTCAACACCTTTCTGGGCTTTTTTTTTTTTTTTTTTTTTTTTTTTTTTTTTTTTTTTTTTTTTTTGCCTGACACAGAAAATAGGTTTAATTGTTGTTGTTGTCTTTACACTGATAATCAAAACCAACATGCTCCTATTTTCATAGCGCCTACAGTCTTATATGGAAGCTAGATAATTAGCCAACACTCAAAGATCAAATTGTAGAGATGGGTCTCCGATTGCAAACCTTCAAGGAAATCTCACACTGGGCGGCAGTGTTTCTCCAGTTAATTGAGTCATTTGTTCCTGGGATGTCAGCTTCTGTTGCTGTTCCTATTCCAAACCCCGACTTGCTGTGAATTTAAACCGTGTGTAACTGTGGAGACTTTGGCACCTTTGGCATTCTTTCTGACCCAGAAAAGCGAATTTCAGGACAGAGAGGAGGTGGGAAGACATACTAAGCTCTCAGGCCTCTGCTCTTCACATAAATAACTTCCCATTGGCCCGCTGGGAGGAATCCCTGCAGGTGCCATTTCTTACCTCCTGGTTTAATGAACTATGAAGGCAATGACTCCGAGATACGAGAACCACATGCCACTCCTTGACAAGGATGACACAGGAAGGATGACCTGGAGCTGTAGTTTCCACTCTGTAAGGAACAGGGATGGACCCACGCGAACCTTTTCGGGTCTGGCTTGAAGACACCTCTGCTGTTGACATGCCAGAGAAAGACCTCATGTGAGTCTTCCCGCGTGTTCCCCACACACCTCAGGTTTAATTTCGGAAGTCTTTCCTGATCTCTCTCTTTCTCTCTCTCTCTCGTTCGTGTTTGCAGATCAAGATATATCTCTCTGCTGCTTCTGCAGCACTGTTCCTGCCTGCTGCCATGCTACCTGCCAAGATGGTAATAGATTAAGTCTCCAAAACTATAAGCAAGCCCCCCAGTTAAATGACTTATTTTATAGGAGTTGCCTTGGTCATGGTATCACTTCAGCAATAGAATACTTACTAGGACAGAAGGCGTTCCAGCAGCAAGCAGGCAGCCTCAAAGTCCTGTGAAGGGAGGCAGCAGGCACAGTGCCCAGCGCTGAATATGGGAGGGTGTCATGGCTAGGCTTCCTTGCCTCCTGGAACATGGGCATGGATTTGTGCCTTCTGCAGCCAAGAGACTGTGTGTGAGTGTGTGTGTTTTTAGGTGTGCCGTGCTTGGCTGGGAGCCTCAAAAGCCTTCAGCGTGGTTCCTTGTGCTTTCTTTCCTTCCTTCCCCAGTCAACCATTGCTGATACATCCTGGATACAAAGCCTGAGCAATATCCGAGACTGCTTCTAAACCATCGAGATGTAGGGCTTGTTCACTGTTCCAGCTGGACCTGGCTGATGGAACAGATCTGTTGGGGTGACAGTGAGAAAATAAGGGGGAGAATGGGATGAGACAGGGGAGTATTAAGAAGCCGGAGGCTAAGAGCTTTGCAGGCCAAGTTAAGGAATATTGTTGTCAAAGACACATCAAAGGGAAATGAATGAAGACTCTCTGAAATAACCAAAAGGACCAGAGTCTGGAGAAAAGATGGGAGAGAGGATGAATGGGCAGGGGACAAGAGTGGACAGAGCAGCTGAGACCCTTATATGTAGATTCATCAAGAGATCATAATCAGGGACAGGACGTGTCTCAATAATTAGGAGCACTTGCTGCTCTTGCAGAGGACCTGAGATCAGTTTCCAGCATCTGCGTGCTGACTTAGCATCATCTTTGACTCCAGTTCTAGGGGATCCAGCACATTCTTCTGGCCTCTGCAGGTACCAAGCACACATAGTGAACATCCATTATTTATACACA
Organism: Arvicola amphibius; assembly: GCF_903992535.2. Lineage (NCBI taxonomy): Eukaryota > Metazoa > Chordata > Mammalia > Rodentia > Cricetidae > Arvicola > Arvicola amphibius. The sequence continues at coordinate 9,666,585 of NC_052061.1, read as the reverse complement.
TAATTTAAAACAAACCCTAAAAACGATTTAAAAATATCACAATCATTTTGACTTTGTAGTGGTGACATATGGAAACCCCCTTTGAGAAGTTAGAAGTGATAAAACCTTACTGTTGGACCAGCTATGGCGATTGAAGCAGGAGGGAGCAACCCTCAGAAAGCTCACCTGGCCACATGGAGCTATGATATGATCACAGACTGGGGAGAGTTATGCTCTGATTTGGAGGAGTGTTCCCCTAAGACCCATGCTCTCTCTCTAAATGTGGTGCTATTGCAAGTGTTGAAGGTCAGGGAATGGATATTAGGTCACACGGTGTGCTTTTGAAGAAGGCTTGGAAACAGTCATTCTTTCTTCTGTCCTATCTTTCCACATTACACGCCATCGTTGCGATGCGCTGCCTCGCTCCAGGCCCAAAAGCAACTCAGTCAACACCTGCAGGCATGAAGCCTCCAAAACTGTGAACCAACATAATCCTTTCCCTCCTGTGTTTGATTATCCCAGGGATTTTAATTTGTCACAGTGAATAACTAGAAGTTGATTACCACAAGTGATTAATAACCCAAATCAGGGTTTAAGTTACCAAAAAATAACAAATTTAACTTTTAAGGAAGCTTTAGCAAAATGCTTACACTAACATTAATTCTTTACTCTCACCAGCAACATTTAACTCTTTATGATGGAGCAGATTATACCTTTTAAAAATCCAAGTGGTTAAGCCGGGCGGTGGTGGCGCATGCCTTTAATCCCAGCACTCCGGAGGCAGAGGCAGGCAGATCTCTGAGTTCGAGGCCAGCCTGGTCTACAAGAGCTAGTTCCAGGACAGGCTCTAAAACTACAGGGAAACCCTGTCTCGAAAAACCAAAAATAAAAAATAAAAATAAAAAAATCCAAGTGGTTTTCCATGGAAGTGACAAATGACTTTACTTCCTCAAAAGAACCATCCCTCCACAGACCAACCCAAGGAGAACCATCTAGAAAGTGTTGCTGTCTTTTCTCCCATGTCCTTGTTGCCAGTGCAGTTTCTTTCCCATAATGCATTATGATACACTTATCACATCTATTATTGAGAAAGAAAATAAGATCAGACCCTCGAATTATCATTGTGGGGAGCAGAACAAAGTCAGGGAAGGGTGTGTTTGGAGCCCCGATTTCCATTGACCCCATGAGTGATGTTCAGTAAACTGAACTTTTTATGCCTGTGCTCTTTCATCTGTATAGCCATAGTGTTGACATCTGTCCCCACATCACCCATAAGCGAAGACAACATGGAATACGTAGATGGCTGGAAATGAGTAATTAAACTCCTCCTTTAGAGGGTTCATGGAATACAGACATTGACAGGGTTTTGCTGCAAAGATCTGAGGCACAGTTTAAACTATACACTTCTCTTTCCCTATCTATCCAAAGTGTTCTAAACACAAAAGGGACAGGAGTTAACTGGAAGTAGCGATTCTGCATCTTCTCTGTGGAAAGGTTCAAGGTGGGTTGTATACTCCAGAAAACCGAGTGGAGCTCTTGCTTCCCGATTCTTGGTGCTCAATAGTCATGGAGGAGGATGAAATAAAGGAGACAAAGTAAACAGTACTGGTACCAAGGCCGGTTCTTCCCAGATGCAGCAGCAGGCCATGCGAGGAGGATTTCTCCCTACCCTCTGTAGAGTGAGCCTGTGAGTTCTCTTACAAGTGGTCGATAGGGTTCACTATCAAGATGTACTGGGCAATTAATAAGTCCTATCATTTGTAGCACTGCTGAGTGAGATATGAGATGAATCATATCTCTAGCTCCCTGGGGAAAGTAGGAAATCATAAGGAAATAGCGTGGATTTCTTCTGGTTAACAATCATATAAAATTGTCTTTGTTTCTCACAAACATTAATCCTTGAAGGCTATAGGTGGACGTCAAGGGTTTCCTTGCCAGGCTCTTACTTTCTGCCATGGGGAAAAGGAGGCCCATGTGCTCTTCCTTGGCACTCAACTGGAGGGTGGGGTGCACCCTCCTTCTTACACTCCTACCTCCTTCTTGCACGGTCCTCCTTACACTCTGCCCCGCAGCCCTCAGTGTGTCTATTGCTCCATTCTTGGCTCTGGTGGTACACCGGGACTTAACTCAATTTTCACATGAATGCTTTTTCCACAGGCGGTTGTTAAAAGCCATGCTTCTCAACAGAGATGATGCTAAAACCTCCTATTGTGACATCTTATTTGATGTTGCCTTCCTGGTGGTAGTCATGGTTATTCTCACAGCAATTCTATGAGATGAGCATCCTCACTATTCTTAAACTGGCAAGAAGGAAGATGCATCCTAGGTCCACCATCCAGAAAGAGGTGGTTTGGGGACTAGGACCCATGCTTGTGTGAACCCAAATCTCTGCATCATGGAATTCAGTAATAGCCTCCATTCTATATATTTATCCAAAGACCAGACCCAGCTCCATCGCTTTGGTAGTGGCCTCATTCCAGATAATACAAAGGCAGAAAGGTTCATCCTACCAAGTTCTCAAGGTGCTTAATGTTTCAGAACTACCCAAATGTCGAACCTCTGTGAAGTATTTAAGAATGGATCCTGGCAGGGGACTAACACCTCCTAAGAGCATCACCTCCCCTTTGCCAGCCTCAGAGTTAGCACTTGACTGCATTTAGCTGTTCGATGCCAAGAGAAATAAAAGCCAAGAGCATCTCAGTGTGGGAAGACTTCCCCACAGGTGCTAACCTCCAGGTTAATAACATGCACAAATCTGTAAGCTGATACTTTCAAGGACTTCTTTTCTTGATTTACTATTTGAAAAAAAAATCAAAATACTGTAAACTTTCAAAGGTTGTGTTTCTGATGACAAGCAAGTAGATTAATGGATTGGTTTTTCTCCTGGTTGTTTTGGTTTGGTGTAGATCTAAGAGATATTTTACATCCCTGAGAAATTCCAAGTTGCCCTCCAAGCTCTTATCTGACATGTAACCAATTTTTGAGTCTAGCCGGGCTTATCCAGGATATAGCTACAGATTGTTCATTGTCAGAGAAAAGATTTTTTTTGCCCTGAGAATTGTATATTTATATCTCTCGGAAGATGCTCGGGGAGAGATGATCAATGAAAGAGGGCCGTGTGCTCATTCACAAATGTCAGCACAGCCGTCCTTTCCAGCTGACTGCTGGGTTTCTCAAGAAAGTTAAAAGGAAGAAGAATTACAAGTTCTCATCAGGCTGGGAGTGGGGTTAAACAAAGGTCATACAAATATACTGGTGCATTGTTGATAGGAAACTCCACAAGTTCTGTGGCACACTGTTTCCACTCCTGGCTAATTACAAATGGCCAGTTTGTGCCTCACATTTCAACACAATGCGATAATGCCATTGGTTTATGTCACTGAATCATAATTACCCATTGTCACCTTGCATTTCTTATCATATCAGCCTCCATTCTACCCAAGAGATAAGAAGGCTCTGAAAAAATATGTTAATATATGTTAATAGGACTAGAAAATCATGCATACTTAAGACAAATGGGGCACGGGAAACGTTCTTGACATTGGCCGGTTTCCAAGTGGACCTTCACCTGGAAAGCGAGATGGGCACAGAATCAGAAGACAGGTGTGTTTGAGAGATTAAAGGATAAGAGACCTTGACCATTTTCATTGGTATAATTCATTCTGTTTTCTTTTTAGATAAAAATTGCAAGTTCTTGCCAGAGATGAGCCACTTGGCTCTGATTCGTCCTGGGGAAGGTCAGAGAGTGTAACTCAAAGGCTCCCCAGGGTGAGTCTGAGGTACCCCCCTCCTTCCCACAAGTCAGTAAGACCCGTTTAAGATCACAGACTCATCTTCTAGAGGAACTTGGGAGAAGTCTCATTAAGAGACTCTTCCCAGACCATCAAACTCTGAAATGTCCAAGCTCGGGTCTTTTGTTACTCGGTGTCACTGCATCTTCACGGTACCCGGTCCACGACAGATGCTCAGAAACATTTGTTCAGCTTCAATAATTGAGCATGGGGAACACACACTGACCTGAACTTCTGGACCAGCTATCACAAGATGGATGCTGTCTGCTTCATCACCTTGTTTGTAGACTGGGAAGCTATTCACACTTGGGTCCTAGAAGAATCGAATTCTTCATCCATTGAACGAGAGGAGTTAAGCATTCAACAAATTCCAGGTATTTATGAAACCAAGCATTTCCTCCCTAAAGGCACATTGCTTAGTGTTTTTTACCCAGAATTCCTCTAGCATCATATTTAACAAGCCCCTTCAACTGCACAGCCTGAGAAATCTCATCATGAAATTAACCAAATGTTGCAGTTTGTATCTGAAATACCCGCCTCTCCCCACAGCATTTAGTTGCCAAGTTGAGAGTGCTATTTTGGTAGGCTGTGGAAAGTTTAGGAGGGGACTTACCTGGAAAAAATACTCTAGGGATGAGCCATTGAAGGCTTTAACCTGTATTTTTGGCCTCTCTCTTTCTCTGCTTCCTGGTCTACCATGATGTAAGAAGGCTCCAGCATAGACTTCTGCCACCATGGACCCTGCCACGTCTACCCCACTGTTATTAAGTGAGACACTGTTATAAAACAAGAGCCAAAACAAATCTTTCACAGCAATGAGAAAATAACCAATGCACCATGTTATACAGATACCACATCTCTGTCTCAGCAGGTAATGAGAAGATGGATCAGCCAATGTGGTTCTTCCACAGCCCCCAGGGAAGCTTATAGGTGTTGGTTGAAAGGAAGTAGGTACAGGTATGGGTGCCTTAGGAGGACCATGTGGTCTGCATTTCCTGACCATGCAGACACGCCTGCTCTTCTGCTGGCGTTTCACATGGTCTCCTGTTCCCCTTTGATTAATGGTGTCTGCCATTTGGGCAGCTTTCAGGCTGTTTCTGAAACACATTTGACATTAGCAGATTTGTTCTGTTTCTTCCACGACAAGGGAGCATAACCACCACTGGGAACCTGTTTCAAGCCCCTCTCCTAGTGGTCTGAACCCATCCTTTCGCTTCTTCCCCGACATGAGCCCAGACAGAGCCTGTGGAGGGGAGCAGACTCAAGGTTCATTCCAGGCTCTTGGCTGTGTCTCATTTCTCCCCATCTCTGAAGTCAGGGCCCTGTAGACAGAAAACCCTGGGAAGGATTCATTTGTTCTCCTCTCGCTTATTTCCTCCCATAGCAGCTCCTTTGGAGGGCAAAGACAACCAGGGGCCTTGAATTAAGGTGATGATGGGAGAGGGGGTTAGAAGAAAGAGTGGCAGAGGGGTTTTGTGAAGAAAGTAAGGTTCTCATGTCGTGGCTTTCACACTTCTCCTTAAAAAAAAAAGATTGATTTATTGATTGTATATGTGTGTTCTACTTGCATGTATGCCTTTAAGCCAGAAGAGGGCATCAGATCCCATTATAAATGGCTATGAACCTCCATGTGGTTGCTGGGAATTGAACTCAGGACCTCTGGAAGAGCAGTCAGTGCTCTTAACCACTGAGCCATCTCTCCAGCCCCACTCTGATCCTTTATAATGCAGTTTTGCTGCTGCTCCAGCCAGAAGCAGGGCCTTCCTTCTCCCTTTCCATGTAGGCTGAGCCTGTGTCTCATTCTGAACCCCAGAATGTGGTGGTGTTAGCACTGTGCAGCTCTTGAGGGGAGCCCTCCAAGTCTTAGTAGCTTTTGCGTTCATCCTCTTGTCGTAAGGTAACGTAACCCAAAGGAGCCCAGGGTAGCCCCTCTAAAGAGGAGAAAGTATGTGTGGAGGGAAACCCAGAGACCAGGACCATTTCTAGGCATGAACAACAGCCATCTTAGACTTGAGTGTTGTTGGACCATCAAGTCACTGCAGACACATTACCCTAATCAAATGCAGGGGGAAAATTCCACCTCTGAGCCCACCCAGCTGGTGCTGCATAGACTCACATGTAAGTAAAGCTATAATTGTTTTAAGTCATTACAGGGTGGAGCAATTTATTAAGAAACAAGATAACTAACATAGACCTTAGAGTCCAGCAAAGATAAACAATGTCTCAACGTGTTACTTTATGAGCAAATTTTAATCTGTAGTGATTTCACCATCTCCTAATATCTACATTTTAGACTATTTTTTTTTCAGGAAAGTTTACTACATTTAAATTTAGGGTTTCTCTAAGAGCCCTGGGAGAAAAGAAAGACAGATGTTGGGATGGCAAGGTTGACCTCTGCTTAACAGGAGAAATTGGAGGAAAGGGGATCAACTCCAAAAAAAACTTAACTGGTGTTCCCATGGTGTGCCTCTGCCTTTGGTCCTGAGATTTCCAAACCCCACTCACGAAAACATTCGCAATCTAGTTGGTGAGAAAAAGATAGAAGGACACATTTAAATACATTTTCCTTCAAAGCCACAGTTACCTCCTCTCCGCGAACGCTGTATTGTGGCCTGTCTCAAAACCTCGTGTGTGAGAGCCCGTGGCTGCCCATGCACAATCCCCCTATTGCTTAGGTGTGTTTGGGAGAGTCTCAGAGAAAGAGCTATCACCATAAACCTCTTATGATACATTCATTGAAAAAGCCCCAAGAATTTATCTTCTGTGTGACTTCCATTGATCATGACAGCTCTCATGTGATCTGTTTGTTAGGTCTGGCGTTGCTTGGTGATATTGATCAAGTAGATTCCTTTGTGAAAAGCTACATTGATTAGTTTCCTGACAAGCTCTTCAGGCCACTTGCAAAGCTGTCACTGGTGATATTTGCTGTAGGAAGAGTGGGGTTCGCCCATAATGTCTCTCTGAAAGGCGACTGAATGGAAGACAGATGAGTGTGGACCGCAGGCTCTGTGCTAGGTAAACACCCGGTGATCCATCTCGCGGCTGCTTTTTCCAAGGGGGAGAAGATTAATATCCGGACGGTGAACGCTCCTCTTTGCCCTTAGCCTCTCCATAAGAAAAGCCCACTCAGACACACCAGGCTTATTTCCAGCAGCCATGCCTGGGTACGTCATGGCAGATGCCTTCTCCTCTGCTCCTCCCCAGAATGAGACTGCCCCCAACTCCCACTACAGAGGACTCAAACTCTGGATGGTACATAATAAATATGCACTGTCGTGAAAAATGGAACGTGAGGAGAGGGGAGTTAGAACAACGGGCCCAGCGCTTTCCGGCAAAAGCACAAAGGACACGTGGTGGCTCCCATTCGCTTTACAACTAAAATTCATTAATGTCTCACACATCCGAAAGAGAACGAGAAAGCCTGATCAAACGCCGCTTCTGATAGGCACTAACCAAGGGTCTCTAGCAGGGCATGCAGAGGGCGGGGCAAAGTGCAGACCCCAGAGGCTGACAGCGGCTGAAGCAGCGTGCCTGCGTTTTGGAATCCATTCCTCTGCTGTGGAACTCGGAAGAGTTTTTACAAGTGAATGGGATGTAGTGGGACTGGACCGGTCTGTGTGTGAAATCCCACAGAGGAGAAGCTCTAGGCCAGGTGGGATAGAAACTAGCCAGGCTTGTCCCTTCCGTTCATTTGTTAGGATGGCTGATTCAAAGCAAGGGCCTTTAACTTCGTGTTGAATCAGCATAGCTGCTCCTCTAAGGCCAATGTGTGAGCCGTTCACTAGCAATGTTACTCTGGACAAGCTGGATGGCCCTGCTGGACCTCAGCTTTGAGCATTGCATTAAAGAACATCGTACAGTTAGCTGCCTCCAAATAAAAGACAAATGGTGGCAGTAGATTTGTGTTCTTTAAAGTAGAAAATGCTCCTGTCATTTAGGCAATGCCTCTGCCCCTTAACGAGGGGACAGCTGTGTGTGTTGGGGTGCATAAGCACATGGGAGGAGCATCGAATCAAACATCCAAGTTAAAGAGGAAAAATACTCTGAAATGGATGACCTGTATGTCCCCAGGGAGCAATGAGGACAGCAGAAACAACCCCAGAGAGGCTAAATTCTTGTTTGTTTTGTCAGGGCCTTGTCCCTTGTATTATTATAGGGGACCACAGGGACATTTACTCTGTGACCAACAGACCAGAAGTTTGGTGCGGGTAGGAGGGCTATGGCCTGTTGCTATCACCAGCCTCTGCGCACGCTGTGTGAAGCAGAAAGATATTGTCCCGCACACAGGGATCTTTACACGGGAAGATTGTGGATTATTTTCCTCCCAAGATGGGATAACTGTACAGAAAGGAGAGAGTATTTTGAATTTGTAAAGTTGGGTGTGTATACTTTTGCCAACAGGATCCATTACTTAAGCCTCCCTCTGTGCAGAGTGAGATGTGTTCAGGAGACATTCCTGTCGACACCCCCGAGCTGAGAAGCCGAAGCTGGGGACCTTTATTCAAGACCATGCAGATTGTACCAGGAGGCTCGACACAGACCCTGACTCCAAGCCTAACATTTTATACTATTAAAAAATTTTAAATTCTAGTAAGAATTCAATGTGCTGGGTTGTGGGAATTTATTTCACCTATAGTTTTGGGGTACCAACTGTAGGGTGTGGCTTCTGTCTGTGAACATGATCTCTTATAAGAAAGTAGGGGTGTCTCTCTCATTCTCTTGGGTGGTGGTTGGAGATTGCAGCTTCTATTCATCCCAGGGCAGAACGGAAAACCACTGTGGCTCTCTACCATGTAATTTGTATTTCCTAATAAATCTTTGATATCCTTTTATTTGGGCTCTCATGGTTTCATATGCTTCCACCTCCGTGCAGGTTAGTTTTTTTGTTTGTTTTTTTTGTCAACGCAAGACAGACACATCTGGGAAGAGGGGACCTCAGTAAAAGAATTGCCTCCATCAGATCGCCTGTAGGCAAGTTAGAGGGTTTTTCTCTTGATTCATGATTGATATGGGGGGGGGGCAGCCCACTCTGGATGATGCCACCCCTGGGCAGGTAAGCTTGCAAGGCTGAGCAAGCCATGTGGGGCAAGCCAGTACACAGCTTTCCTTCATTGTCTCTGTTTCGGTTCCTGCCCTTCGTGAGTTCCTGACCTGGCATTCTTGGAGAAGGACTAAAAAATGTAAGCCCAAACAAATTCATTTCTCCCCTACTTGCTTTTGTCATGCTGTTTATTATAGCAACAGATAACAAACACTCATGTTGAAAAAGTATCCAAAACAAAGTAGATTAAACAGTTTGCCGTGAAGTTGCTTGGTTGGCACTGTCTAATCCGTTTGTGAGTTGACAGATGAGTGACCAGACAAGTGAGCCCACGTCAGACTTCATCTCAAGAGAAATCAAGGCAAAGTCGCTGTGACCAAAAGCAGTCACTCTAGGAGTGTCCTGTCACCAGCTCTCACCAAAAGCCTACATCGTCCTCACTCTCTTGGGCAGGATGTTATACCAAACTTTTCTCTACACTTCTGCCTGGCTCTTGAAGGGTTTAAGACAAAGATAGTTTCAGTTGTTGAATTTTGTATGTGAGCATGGTGTGTGTGTGTGTGTGTGTGTGTGTGTGTGTGTGTGTGTGTGTATTTGTGCATGTGTGCATGCAGGTCAGAGGTCAACATTGAGTGTCTTCCTCAGCCACTCCCTAGATTCTTTGCCAAGTCCAGCTTCAACTTGGGTTCAGGTCCTGAGATGAAGAAGGGACATCCCATCCCCTACACAATCTCATTCCAGACATACAGTTCAGCATTTTTACAAGTTTAACTAAATACTGAGCCAGACACAACCTGTTCTTATAGCATTTATATCTGCTGACAGCTACTTGTGGTTACAAACTTAAAAAGTAATAGACAAGGGTACAATGCTTAAAGACAAAAATATTCAAACCCAAACATTTCTTTCATGTCTGCAACATATGCTTTTATACAGTTCTTTTTTTTTCTAGAAGAGGGTCCCATGTCTCAATCTCTCTGTAAAAGGCAGACTTTCCTAAGGTGCTATTTTCCCATCCCACGATACCACACTTCTTCCAACAATATAAGCTCCTGAGTATGATAAAGACGGATCTCTCCATCCCAAATTTTGCATTGTACTTTTACCTTTTGGAGTATACCAAATCCTATATGCTGGTGTCCGGGGGAACTAACTCTCAACAGTTGGCACTACCTGTATTCCTGAGGTGTTTTCCCTATTCCGTGTCTGCATGCCCTACTCTCCTTCCCGGAACTGTCAGACATGGCTAATATTCCAGGTGCTTTCTATATGTACCTAACTATCCCCATTGAGTAGGAAAAGCTCCCAGGATTAGGAGTTGTAGTTAGTCCTTCCAGATAAGAAACTGGAGAAGCATTAACCTCTCGGCTGATTCCAAGAGGAAAATATTCAAGAAAGAGCAGAACTTCCAGGGAAAATTGCAGCTATTGCATGTGTGACGGGCAAAGCAAGACTAAAAACCACCCAAAGAATCACCAGTATAAAGAGAGAGAAAAGAAGCTGTAAACTGCATGAATTCAGCCAAGTCCGGCACAGCCCAGCAGTCCACTGGTCCTTACCAAGTGAGAGCCCATCCTCCACGGGCTTGGCCTCGTGAAGACATGTTGGACAGGCGTGCGTGTGCTGATCTGAGACTAGGCTGCACAGCTCTGAGTGCTTTTATTTTTAGATAAAGTCTCTCACTGATCCTAGAGCTCATTAATTCAGGCCAGTGAGCCCTAGCTATCCTACTGCCTCAACCACCCGAGACATACATTGTAAGCACAGTCTACTGTGCCTGCCTGGCTTCCCATGGGTGTTGAGGCTCTGGACTCAGAGCTCTGCTTTTTCAGTGTCTCTCCAGCCTGAACCTCTGCCCGGCTTCTCCCTGTACTCCAAGAAACTCCATTCTCATATGTATTCTTCATTAATTTACAAAATCGGCATGTCTACCTTAACCCAACAAAATATAAATGAATGCAAGGAACTTGTCAGTCATCATCCATGTGCTCTATAAGGATGCACTATACTCGCCCTTGTTGCTACTCACATCTTGTATTAAACACAAAAACACTGGTATGAGATATTGAAGCAGGTATTGTCACTTTGGCCTTTTTTCGTTCATCAATACATTGTCAACCATCCTCTTGACAACACATGGAGATTTAATTTATCTACTCTGTGGAGCATTGACTATTACACACAGCGCAATACCAGGTTTTCTTCAGCCTTTCCCTCATTGACAGGATGCGGTTTACATACATGTGGTTTTATTGTTTTTGCCATGACAACTTACATGCTTGTTTGTAAAATTCCAGGGGCTACGACTACATTAGATAGATTCCTATAAGGAGTGACTTCTGGAACAAAGTTATGCACGTTTTAAGTTGAAGATACAATGTTCCTTATGAAAGTAAAATCTATGAGAATTTTATTTAAATATGTATTCATTGCATATTTCTATTATCTAAAATTAATATATATGTAAATTTATATTATTTTTTGATGCTGGAAAGTCTCTCTGTATAGTCCTGGCTATTGTCTAGCTTACTATACTGATAATGCTGTTCTTGAACTTGCCTCAGCCTGAGTACTGAGATTAAAAGCATGCGCCATCATGCCCTGCCTTTTAAACCTAAAATAAGAAAATTTGTGTCACACAGAAGAGCCTGCAACAGCTACTCCAAGTCTCTGAATGTAAACCTTGGCTTGTGAATCTAGATCAAAACCAGAGGTAAAGTCTACCTTTGAACTTGGCTTAAGTCAAATTTATAGGTAAGTTCAGTTACATAGGGAGAGAAAGAGAGAGAAGGGGGTGTGGGGTTAAGAGGAGGGGAGGTGGAGAGGGAGAAGAGAGAGGGGACCCAAACTCTGACTAGGAATCAGTTGGACACCAGGCTCAATGAAGCACCATTGTCCGGGTCCCTGGGGCGCAGTCTTGACAATCCACTCATTTTCTCTCAGCCAGGCTTGGCTCCCATGAACTAGCACCAGGGTCCCAGCATGATGATCAGGGCTGATGCTTCCAAGGAGGGACATGGCTGGAGCAAAAGGCAATGGCATGGCTTGGGTCACCTGGGGAGCTTCACTCATTTGCTTGAGAACCCCAAAGAAAGGGATAAGCCCAACTCTCCTAGTTTCCAAAGGAAACTCCATGAGAGCAGAAGGGAAAAGACAAAACCAGACAGGGTAAACAAACACCCAGAGGAAGACTGGGAATAACTGCATTTTTGTGACCTTTTGTTTATTTCAGTGCTGGACCCAGCCCCCTGTACTTGGTAGGCAAGCAAGCTATCCTTGCTGCATCTCACCCCAAGAACTGAAGTGCTTGATTAGAAAAACCTAGTTGCTAGGGATTTGCCAGGGTGGCTTCCTGATGTCCCACAGACCCTGGAGAACACCCACCACCATCCTTCAGGCATTAGAGTCTGACTCTGTCTGGACAAAGGAGGCTAGGAGACCCGTGAAGAAATGTCAGTTCTGGTCTCCAGTGTCTAGCCTTTTTCTAGGGACACTCCCATTTGGCCAGAGTGTGGAGTGCCATTTAAAATTTGAATTAAAAATGAAATCACATCCAAGTCTTAAACCCTTATACCTCCCAATCAATCGTGGGTTTACAAAGCATCTAAAGACAGGAAATTTTTGACCAAATGATCAAAGCGGCACTAAGAATGGGGCTGCTGATTGAATATTGACCTCTGCAGGTACTATAATTGCATCTTATTGGCAGATCATTACGAGTTTGTCTTAGTGATAGAAAGCACAGATTGAAATTAGAGGCACTTTCTTCTCTGGGTCAAGAGAATAACTAGCAAGCAAAACCACTCTGGCCTGTCAACACATGATGGAGATATGGCTCAAGGTGGGGGTGGGGGGATGGTGGCCTTGCTGGAAAGAGTGGCTTGGCTGGTTGGTTTAGCACCTCCCTGTGGCTATGGATGACAGCATCCTCATGATGGGAGCCCTCACACTCTCTTCAAAACATATTTGGGTCTCTTCCCCCACACCAGCCTTGCCCCTTCTGTCAGAGAGAGCACAGTCCGTCAATTAGGAATCCAGGGGCAGGCCATTCCATTTTGCCTTTGCTTTCTTCTTCACCCGGACCCAGTGAACTAAGCACTACTAATTTCCCACCCAAGAAGGGAGAGAAATAAGGCTTTGTTGTAAATAAGCAAAAGTCGAAATGACATTAAGAGTTGAGCATAATGTCATTGTTTGTGAGGCCGAGGGAAGATGATCTAGAATTCTAGGCCAGCCTGGAGTACATATTGAGACTGACTGAAAAGAGAGAAAGAAGGAATAAAAGTAGTTATATATGAAGCCCTGAAACATTTAATAACCGGACAGGGAACTTTCCATTTAACTTTGCCTTCTATTCTTATGGGCATTGGCATTTTTTCCCCCAGAAAGGACCTCACAGTGAATATCTCAGGCTTGCAGAATAAATAAATAAATAAACAAACAAACAAACAAATAAGGTATTCTAAGGTACTCATATTTAGTGAGCACAGAGTCTTCAAAACAGCCTCTCGCCCCATTGGGAGCAGCAATAACACTCACTTTATTTTGGTTTCGCTTGCAAAAGGTGTTAGTGAAACAGGCATACACAGCACCCGATATGTAGCCCGGTACCAGGGGTCTCTGGTTGCTTTGCAGAGCAATAGTCTTCCTATCATAGAATCATTTGGGGTTGAAGTTTTACAGAGTTACTGCTTTAAACTTGGAGTGGTTCCAAGCAGTTAGGAAGGTTCATTCAAATCCTAGAAAAAAAAATGATTTTGTGAAAAGCCTGCTTTTTTGGAAGAAGGCTGGAGATGGCAGCAGAGAGCAGGGACAGCCCAGTCCAGAGTGGATGTGTTAGCAAAGTTACTTTCATTTGGTGCAATCTTCAGGAAAGTTGCTTGCAGATCTGCCTATCTATATCTATCTATCTATCTATCTATCTATCTATCTATCTATCTATCTATCTATCTATCTATCATCTATCTAATTAATCACATATATATAATTATACACACACACACACATATCCTAGTTATTCCTCCCTCCTCTCTCCTCCGGCTTCCCCTTTTCCCCACCCCACCTCCGATCCGCTCCTCAGAGAGGGTAAGCTCTCCCTTGGGAAGTCAACTAAATCTGTCTCAACACCTCATTGAGGTAGGACCACCCCCTCTCCCTGCCCCCTGCCCCGTCCCCCTGCCTAGGCTGAACAAGGTACTTCTCCATAGAGAATGGGCTCCACAAAGTCAGTTCATACATTAGGGTTAGATCCTGGTCCGACTTCCAGTGTCTCCACATACTGCCCAAGCTTCATCATTGTCACCTGCATTAAGGGGGCCTAGTTAGGTCCTATGCAAATCCCCCAATTCTAATTCTTGCTGTAGGCTCTATGGGACACTCTCAGCCCTTCCAATACAGTTCATTTCTACATCCTGCAGAGAGCTGAGTACTAAATGTCACTCCCAAAGCCAGGGCTGGTGTATTACTTCAAAAACACCATGTTTCCTTTTGTGACTTAAATGGAGTTACTAAACGGAAAGTTCGGGAAGGTTCTAATTCTAGGTAAGTGTTTTTATATGTATGATTTGTATATGTCTCTGGATCCTAAAACTCTAGTCCATGATAATAGCACAAGAGTAAATGCTAATCTTGGTGTGAATACAAAATAACAATGTATGTATGTATTACATGCATCCCATGTATGTATGTATGTATTACATCACATATATGTATGTTTGTATGTAAAAATACAAAAGGTAGGGTGGCTAAATACATTTCATCAATTTCAAATTATCTGATGGAAGCAGCTCCAGCAGAGAACTGAATTGGGAGTACTTTCCTGTTGGATTATCTGTCATCTTCTGAACTCAGAAAACATCTTCTGCCACGCATTTAGTAAAATTGCAAACCACCTGAAAACACCAGGCTGCACTTCTTTCTTAGACAACTTTTTAAAAGATAGTTTTTAAAGTTCTTCTCTCCTGTATTACATCTCCAACACAGTTTCCTTTCCCTTCTCTCCCCGCAGTCTCCCCCTAATCTCCCCTTTCCGCCAGATCCATGCCCCCTCCATCTTCCCTCAGAAAGGAGCGGTCCTCCCAGGGACATCAACCGAGCACAGCACAACATGCTACCACAAGCTCCCTGATCTCTGCTCGTCCCATGAGTGCTAGTCAGGTGAGTCTATAGGCCAGGTTATCATGTGTCCCCAACTCGTCTGGTTCCTCCAATCCTTCCTGCCCATGGGCCTTCAGGAAATCTGGTGCTATACCTAATGCTTGTCTGTGGGTCTGTATCTGCTCCCATCAGTTGCTGGATGAAGCTTCTCTGGTCTCTTTGATGAGGATTTTGCTAGGCTCCAGGCCCAGAACACTCAGGCTGGATAAACTGTAGATGGTTTTGTGGCTGGGTTGGTAACCAAACACTCTACTTGAAGCCTTGCCTGGTTACAGAAAATGGTGAGTTCAGGCTCCATGTCCCCATTATCAGGAGTCTTTGCTAAAGTTATTCTCATAGATTCGAGTTTTCTTTGCATTAGATTTCCACCTCGCCCCTGAAATGCTCCTCAATTCCAATCATTTTTCTCAATATTTTCTGACCCCACCCCCAGTCCACCCTTGAAATCTGTATTTCTTCCTCCCAGGGAGACCCTTGTGTGGCCCTGTAATTGCTTCTTGATACCTAGCCTCTCTGGGTCTGTAGGTCATAGCATGGTCGCCTTTCATTTTATACCTACCACTCATTTATGAGTTAGTACGTACCATGTTTGTCTTTCTGGATCTGGGTTACGTCCCTCAGAGTGGGTTTGTCAAGTTCCATACACTTGCCTGCCAATTTCACGATGCCATTGTTTTTAACAGCTGAGTAATGCTCCATTGATGCTTGAATTAAAATCTTATGTTAGTTATTTCAACCGACGAAAAGCAGCCTGCCATAGCAGCCCAGTATTCTCAACTGTCAGCATTTTTTTTTTATAACTCAGAAAGCAGTTAACACAATTTCAAGCAAAACTCATTTTGATATATTAGAAGAAAATTGACACGAATATGCTAACCTCAAAGAATTCCTCCTTGTAAACCAGGTGAGTTATCGAGGGGCTGCCTCTGTTGATCCCAGGCTAGCATTTGTAGAATTTGATAGCAGCATTAATATTCTAAATTAAAGTCTCATGGCTATCCCTTTGCAATTTATTACCCGATATTACCTAATATGAAAATTAATAACCGGTGAAGTTTGTTTAACCCTAACTGCTCTACACACATTGCTTGAGTCTCAAAGCCAGCCTCTGGAATATATTTATCACTATGTCCCCTTTATAGATGAGTCCAGCTGGGGGAGGACCTTACCTCTATTGCCCACATCTGTTACCCACAATACAAATGTTTTGACTCAATGATCCTTCTTCTGGCCCATTTGTCTGCATACCTGTTTGCAAAATATGAAATTATTAATGCACAAGAACATGCACTTCGTTGCTTTTGGAAAAGTAATAGTGTCGATGGCACTGTGTCCTAAGGATAAATGATGGGCAGTTAAGTAAAAAATGCTACACAGGAGGAATAAATAAAAGCAATAAAAGGACCGGTATATGCAGATCGAGAAAAGTCTCCAAGATAAATGTTTAAGTGACAAGGTTAGATGCAGTATGATGTATGCAAAATGTCACCATTCGTGTAGACCATGAGTGCCTGACTTTTGTCTTGAATGTCATAAGATAAATCTAGAATACATATAAGACATCAAGGACAGTGATCAAGGACCATGAGCCACGCAGATAAAGAGCAGAAGGAAGAGAAGGCTATTTCCCCGTTTGGAATTCTATAATGAGTTCGCTGGGGCTTGACTTTTAGGTGTCGCTATGAGAGTTGGCATGAAGGAGGAAGAAGATGGTTTGAGTGCAGATTGACAGGCAGGGGAAGCAGACAGAACCGCACAGACTCTCACAGCCAGTGACGGTCCCTCCCAGGCTTCGACCCCCAGTAGCCTCCTCAGGTTGGCTTCCAAGTTCTTCCCAGTCCTGACTATGGGCCTCCGCAATCATTCCATGGCAGAACTGTAGAAGGGCAGACAGCCTGAAAACCATTCTCCCACAATGGCACAGACGTTAAGGCTGAGGATACTGCTTCCCTTGAACTACACCACTCTTTGAACTACACCACAGTCCCGAGCCCAAGCGGAGGCTGCAGCTGCTCCCTACAGGTCCTGAGGGGTTGACTCTGTCAAATTGTTTCATTTTCCCATAGTTCATGTTTTAAGGTTAATTATAAAACAAGCAGGACATTTCTTAGAGGAGACACTCATTCCCTTTAGCTACTGATATGAATTACCTATAGCCCGGCGGCAATACCAGCATAGCCTTATTATCTGCCAGTCCTGGAGTTCAAGGCAGGGATATATCCTTTTAGGAGACTCCAAAGAGAACATGTTTTCCATCCATTTCCTTTCCTAGCTTGTCTACATTTCTTTCATCTGCAAGCCAGCAAGGTCACATGGAGCCACCAGATCATTCTCGGGTCACATTGGCCTATTCCCATTTTCTACTTCCTATCTTTAAAAAATTAAATATATATTTTAATTGAAAGAGAATTATTTCACTTTCCTCCCATGATCCTCCTCTCCAGTCCCTTCCAGCTACACTCTCTTGAACCCTACCCATGTCCCACAATTCTCAAGTTGATTGTCTCTGCTTCTTTGATTATTATTGTTATAAACATATACACATATTATGTTTATATACAAATATATACCTACATACACGCACACATCCTGCTGGGTCTGTTTTTGCCATTTGTGTTTATTTAACTTTGAGACTAACCACTCTAAAAACACTAGGAAACACAGATATTTGCATTATGACTCATAACAGCAGCAAAGTTACAGTTATAGAGTAGCAACAATATTATTTTATTTTATAGTTGGGGGGTCACCACAGCATGAGGAAAAGTATTAAAGGGTCTCAGCATTTGGAAGGTTGAGAACCACTGCTCTAGAGAATCCTGACTAATACAGACCCCATGAAATTTCCCCTCCACATTAACATGTCTGCTGATACTGCCGTTGTTCAAGTCTTGTTCATGCGTTCATTTCTAGGAGAGACTGTTTCACATCAGACTGTTCTGGCTCTAACAATCTTTCAAGTCCCTGATGCTCCCTGAGCCATAGATGCAGGAGCTGTGACATAGATGAGTATGTAGGGGTTGGCCTGGCCATGATCTAATGATCTCTGCCTTGTGTCTAATTGTGTTTTTCTTTAATGGTCTCCATTATGAAGAAAGACTTTTCTGATAAGGAGTGATAGCTGCACTTACCCAGGAAAGCTGGTGTTCATACCTGTTTCCACTTTCTTTTTGCCTCTCTGACTCTCTTTTCTGTTTCCTCCTCCATTGTGTGTATGTGTGTGTGTGTGTGTGTGTGCACATATGCACACATGTGTGTATGCACTTGTCCATGTGTGCAGGTGTGGAGGCCAGTGGTTCATGTTGGGTATCTTCCTTGGTAGTTTTACATCTTAATTTTTGAGACTGGGCCTCTCACTAAACCTGGGCCCCTTCTTTTGTGCTACACTGACTGGGCACTGATTCGGTGGGATGCCCTATCATTGCCTCCTAATACTGGGGTTAGAGGTATAGGCCCCAGGTCTAGCTTTTGCATGGGTACCAAGGCTGAACTCAGGTCCTCAACTTTGTGTGGCATTGTACCCACTGAACCATCACCCCAGCTCCCCCTCATCCATTTTAAGGGTCCTGTTACTACATTGAGCTCTTCCAGATAATTCTGGGTCACAGCCTTATTGAAAATCAACTGACCAGCAACTTCACCCCCATCTGCAACCTCAATTACTCTTCCCCACATGAGATAACATATGCACAGGCTCTCATGATTATGATCGGGGTATCCTTAGGCATTAGTCTGCTTACCACAGTGTCCTTTGCAAGTTGAAGCACGTCTGTGTTGAGTGATGTGATGTGTTCTGTAGAGTGTTATTATCCTGAGTTACTGATGGGTAATACATAAAATAAACCAAACATTCCCTTGTCAAATAACTTTGAAGAACTTGTTTAGACCAAACTCAGGTTACTTTCCTGTAGAATTTCAAGATGTCTTCGATGTTAGTACCCATGGTGAATTGCCAAAGGCTGGCTTCCTGGACAGATGGGACTCTGTGCTCTCCTGACCACCATCTCTCAACACTGTTCTTTTCTGGAACTTGGAGGATAACACCTTTTTCTTTCCTTTGTGTAATTGGAAGTTTTATTATTTTAACACACTGCTGCATTCCCTTTTTGAAGATGGTGGTGGTTTTTACTGGAATCTTTGTTTATTTCTGGTTTATTATTTTCAAGTAGGATTTTCATTTATTTCCAACCATGTTTTGAAAAGAATTTAAAAGATTTTCCATTTTCCATTAATTGAGTAATGGAGGTGTTAGCTGCCCCCAAGCATTTAAAAACCTCATAAAACTATTCAGCCCTGAATATTGTATACATAATAAATAAATATTTTTTTAAAAGGAGGGAGCTGGAGAGACGGCTCAGAGGTTAAGAGCATTGCCTGCTCTTCCAAAGGTCCTGAGTTCAATTCCCAGCAACCACATGGTGGCTCACAACCATCTGTAATGAGATCTCGTGCCCTCTTCTGGCCGTCAGGCATACACGCAAACAGAATATTGTATACATAATAAATAAATATTTTTTTTTAAAAAAAAAACTATTCAGCCCTGGTATAGTTTTTAAATTTCTTTGCATTTTCTTATAAACATTTTTAAAAATTAATAGGCTTCATTTATAAAGCACTTTTATGTTTACAGAGCAGCTAAGAAGAAAGAGTAGAGTTCTCTTCAGCCTCCACTGCCCGCTCTAGTCCGGGTAGGTCCCCGGATGTTCAAATCTTGCATCACTGTGGTATTTCTAGTATTTCTGTTATTGTGCTTGCATCTTGCATCACTGGGGTAATTTTTTTTTTGGCATCAAAGAGCCACTGCTGACCCATTATTATTAACTGAGTTTGATTGTTCACATTAGAATTTGGTCTTGAGCAGCACATTCGATAGACTTGACAAATACTTGGTGACATGTATCCATCATTGCAAGTTGTATGAAATAGGCTCGCTGACTAAACCCCAACCCGTCTGGCTATCCCTTCTTAACACTTTCCCTTCAGCCCCACTACCAGAAAATATCAATCTTTTTATTGGCCTTTCTAAAACAGTCCAGAGTTGAGTCATACAATACCCAACCTTCATGGACTTGCTTCCTATCATGTAGACACATGTAATATGGCTCTTGTATGTCTTTTCATGCTTTGGGAATCTGTTTGTTCCCAATCTTAAGCACTAATACAGCATTCCACATGTTCCTGATGCTTCACACCCTAGGGTAGCAGTTCCTGATGCTTCACACCCTAGGGTAGCAGTTCCTGATGTCCACATCCTAGGGTAGCAGTTCCTGATGTCCACACCCTAGGGTAGCAGTTCCTGATGTCCACACCCTAGGGTAGCAGTTCCTGATGTCCATACTCTAGGGTAGCAGTTCCTGATGTCCACACTCTAGGGTAGCAGTTCCTGATACTCACACTCTAGGGTAACAGTTCCTGATGTTCACACCCTAGGGTAGCAGTTCCTGATGCTCCACACCCTAGGGTAGCAGTACCTGATGTCCACACCCTAAGGTAGCAGTTCCTGATGTCCACACCCTAGGGTAGCAGTTCCTGATGTCCATACTCTAGGGTAGCAGTTCCTGATGTCCACACTCTAGGCTCACACTCTAGTGTAGCAGTTCCTGATGTCCACACCCTAGGGTAGCAGTTCCTGATTCTCCACACCCTAGGGTAGCAGTTCCTGATTCTCCACACCCTAGGGTAACAGTTCCTGATTCCACACCCTAGGGTAGCAGTTCCTGATGTCCATATCCTAGGGTAGCAGTTCCTGATGTTCCACACCCTAGGGTAGCAGTTCCTGATGCTCCATACCCTAGGGTAGCAATTCCTGATGCTACACACCCTAGGGTAGCAGTTCTCCACATACTGTGCAGCATTTGGTACTATCAAATTTCAGATTTTAACCTTTTAATTGGTGTGCTGTGACGTTATTGGTGTGCTTGGTGTTCAGTATCTCTGGGTGCTTATTTAACATCTGCTCATGCGTCTGCTGACCAGTCAGGGACTTCTGCAGAGTACACAGTCTGTGATTTACACTGAATAATTGTTTTAGCTTTGTCCTTCATATTTTCTCCTTAAAAACATGGTTTGATAATAGAGCCAAGAATGAGGCACTTTTAGAAATGATATGGTATTTACAGACTGATAATAACCAACTAAAAGGGAAATTCAGCACTCTGGAGAATACAACCAATTTGACAAAACTCAGCCAATGACAGAAGGTGCTGAAACATTGAGAGAATTCATACTGTTGAAAGTATTAATCGAACTCTGTTGAATTTGAATGGTTACGACAGATTGACTGATAGAATGTCTCTCCAGGAAGGTAATATGCTTGCTATAAAAATTATGTCCAAGGATGAGACATTATCTTTACTGGACAGACTTCACACTTTGGAATCCTTAATGGGGGCATTAGAACAGAACATTGTACAGGAGATCCAGGCTTGACAAAAGGCAGTGGTAAAAGGATTTGAAAAGATTAAGGAATTTGTCAAATTTGATGACCAGGGACAAAAGATACAAAGACAAAATGTAGCCTCATCAGTAAGTACCAAACTCTGGGATAGCTTACCCAGAGTTCTACCTGCCTTCTCAGTGATATCATCAGAAAGAGTATCTGGCACCAAATACCCTAAGGTAGTCAAAGATTATACATGGAAACTCATATGTATTACTGGCCTAAAGGAAGTTAAACAAGCAATTGTATCTTATGGAATACATTCACCCTTCACTAGGGAAAAGGTCAAAATGTGGGCTTCAAGCAACAAGGCAACACCACAAGATTGGATTGAGTTAATCTCAGTGGATCTAGAAAATGGACCTCAACTGCTTTGGAAGTGTTATTACAGGGAAGAAGTGAAAATTTTAGAGCAACAGGGGAAAGCAAAAGGACTTGAGATTTCCCAAGGTTAAATTCTGGGTGAGGGACATTACTCTGTCCTCAGAGTCAGGCTCCTTATGATGAACACACCTTGTCCCTATATAGCACCGCAGCTTTAAATGCTTTGGACAGGATTCAGGAACTAAGAAATAGAATTGAATCATATATTAGGGTTAAATATGGTCAGAGAGAACCCTTTACTGACTTTTCACAAAGATTAACTAAGGCTGCACAGATAGGAGTGACAGACCCAGAAGCTAGATGTGTACTAATTGAATCTTTGGCTTTTGAGAATGCCAACTTAGAATGCAAAAAGAAAAATCCTTGGGCCTTTAAAAGTCAGATCAGCACCAATGGATTAATGGATCTTGCATATAATGAATATTGAGACATTTTACTATAGTACTGAAGCTTGGGTAGAAGAAGCAATTTCCAATGGTATAAGGAGACACCAAAATACCAAATGTTTTAATTGTGGTAGAACAGAGCATCTGGGAAGGAATTGTAGACAAGAAGTTCTTAGGAATAATGTCTCTTCTGGGAATGGCAAGATTAGGAGGACTCAGCCTTCAGGTGTATGTAGGAAGGTATAGCAAAGGCCAACATTGGACCAAGGAATGTAGGTCAACAAAAGACAGACAAGACAACCCGATACCATTGGGAAACTCCTTTGGGGGCCTCCTGCAGGTCCCCATGATGAATATGGTCCAATCATTCTCAGTTACTGTGGAGAACGTTTCACAGCAGGAAAATTAAAAAATCCAGTGCCTGCTGTAAAAAACCATACTGGTCTGGATGATGGAATAGATGTGGAGGATGAATCAAAAACTCCAGTAGGACATAAGAAGCATATATTCTGGCAGACTTCTACAAATGACCAAAGCTAAGAGTATATATAAATGGCATTTTTATTGAAGGCTTACTAGACATGGGTATGGATGTAAGTATCATTACTCCAGAATCTTGGCATCCGAATTGGCCTCTTCGAGAGGCAGATGTTCTGTTCCTAAGAATTGGAACCCTATCTCAAGTAAAACAAGGCACCAGACGGATTGAAGGCACAGGGACAGAAGGACAGAGAGGATTTACTTTGTCAACAATTGTTTGCCTACAGTGCCAGGCAAGACTTTACCTTTGGTAGATCACGTGAACACCTTGACTCGTGTACAAATGCTAAGGAGACATCATATGGAAAGTAGCCTTCACAGAAGCTTTTCAGTTTCAGGAGGTCTTATTTGTTAATTTTTCTCTCAGTGTCTGTGCTGCTGGGGTTCTATTTAGGAAGCTGTCTCCTGTGCCAATGCATTCCAGTGTACTTCCCACTTTCTCTTCTATAAGGTTCAGTGTGGCTGGCTTTATGTTGAGGTCTTTCATCCATTTGGACTTGAGTTTTGTGCATGGTGGTAGATATGGGTCTATTTTCATCATCTACATGTTGATATCCAGTTATGCCAGCACCATTTGTTAAATATGCTTTCTTTTTTCCATTTGATATTTTTTGTTTCTTTGTCAAAAATCAGGTGTTTAAAGGTGTGTGAATTAATATCTGGGTCTTCTATTTGGTTCCATTGGTCCTCCTGTCTGTTCTTATGCCAATACCAGGCTGTTTTTAGTACTGTAGCTCTGTAGTAGAGTTTGAAGCAAGGGATTGTGATGCCTCCAGAAGGTCTTTTATTGTTTTGGCTATTCTGGGTTTTTTGCTATTCCATATGAACTTGAGTATTGTTCTTTCGAGGTCTATGAAGAATTTTGCTAGGATTTTGATGGGCATTGCATTGAATATGTAGATTGCTTTTAGTAAGATTGTCATTTTTACTATGTTAATTCTGCCTACCCAAGAGCATGGGAGATCTTTCCACTTTCTGGTGTCTTCTTCAATTTCTTTCTTTAAAGATTTAAAGTTCTTGTCATGCAAGTCTTCCACTGGTTTGGTTAGAGTTACTCCAAGTTATTTTATGCTATTTGTGGCTATTGTGAAGGATATAGTTTCTTTTATTTCTTTCCCAGTCCTTTTTATCATCTGTGTATAGGAAGGCTACTGATTTTTTTGAGTTAATATTGTATCCTGCTACATTGCTGAAAGTGTTTATGAGTTGTAGAAGTTCATTGGTAGAATTTTTGGGATCTCTTATGTAAACTATCATATCATCAGCAAACAGTGAGAGTTTGACTTCTTCTTTTCCAATTTGCATCCCCTTGATGTCCTTTTGATGTCTTATTGCTCTAGCTAGGACCTCAAAAACTATATTGAATAGATATGGAGAGAGTGGACAACTTTATCTTGTTCCTGATTTCAGTGGAATCACTGGGAGTTTCTCTCCATTTAGTTTGATGTTGTCTGTTGGCTTGATCAACAAGACAAAATGAAAGCCTACAAACTGGGAAAAGATTTTCACTAACCCCACATCAGACAGAGGTCTGATCTTCAAAATATACAAAGAACTTAAGAAATTGAACACCAAAAGAACACATAATCCAATAAAAAATGGAGTACAGACCTAAACAGAGAATTCTCAACAAAGGAATCTAAAATGGCTGAAAGACACTTAATGAAATGTTCAACATCTTTAGTCATCAGAGAAATGCAAATCAAAACGACTCTGAGCTTCCATCTTACACCTGTAAGAATGACCAAGATCAAAAACACTGATAACAACTTATGCTGGAGAGGTTGTGAGGAAAAAGGAACACTTCTGCATTGCTGGTGGGAATGCAAGCTGGTACAACCCCTTTGGATGTTAGTGTGATGATTGCTCAGAAAATTAGGAAACAACCTTCCTCAAGACCCAGTAATACCACTTTTGGGTATATATCCAAAGGATGCTCAATCGTGCCACAAGGACATGTGCTCAGTTATGTTCATAGAAGCTTTGTTTGTCATAGCCAGAACCTGGAAATAACTAAATGCCCCTCAACCAAAGAATGGATAAAGAAAATGTGGTACATTTACACAACGAAGTACTATACAGCAGAAGAAAATAAAGACATCTTGAATTTTGCAGGAAAATGGATGGAGCTAGAAAACATTATTTTGAGTGAGGTAACCCAGACACAGAAAGCTAACTATCACATGTACTCACTCATAGGTGGGTTTTAAACATAAAGCAAAGAAACCCAACCTACAAACCACAATCCCAGAGAACTTAGACAACAATGAGGACAGTAAGAGAGACTTACATAGATCTAATCTATATGGGAAGCAGAAAAGGACAAGATCTTCTGAGTAAATTGGGAACATGTGGACCTTCGGAGAGGGTTGAAGGGGGAGGGGAGAGGCAGGCAGAGGAGCAGAGAAAAATGTAAAACTCAATAAAAAACAATAAAAATGTATTTGATAGTAAAAATATAAAATTCAGTAAAAAAGCTCCACAATTGTATTTCAAATGGTCACTCTAACTGTATAAAAGTTAATTGAGTTGTATAGTCTTTGGGTCTAGTTATTTGGGTGTGTGATTTCTTTTTATCTGCATTAATTTTATAAAGTTTACAAAATAAAAGATAAAGTTTTGTCTTAAATCAAAAGGTAGATAGACACGTTTTACTTTTAACCAACATCTAATAAAATAAATCACTTCAAAATCTGAATTTAAAAAAGTAGCCTTCTATTCACATGAAGAAGAAGAAGAAGAAGAAGAAGAAGAAGAAGAAGAAGAAGAAGAAGAAGAAGAAGAAGAAGAAGAGAGCAGCTCCCGACCAGTCTTTAGCTTTTGTAGGCACATGATGTTTTTAAACATTGAGCTTTGCGTCCTTGTGGATGCCTTCTGGTCTGATCCAATCTCAAACCACACATAAGCAGCAGATGTCAGTGTTGTGCAACTTTCAGGCTGAGTGCTCAAGAGGCAAGCCATCTTTGTTGCTTGGAGACAAAATTGACAGTGATTTTATGTACACAGATGTAACACTCTTAGATCCTGAGTGAACCTTAGATGTAACACACACACACACACACACACACACACACACAAGTATGCTCAAGTACGTGAATGCACACAGGTATATTTGAAAAATTATGCATCCCTCCTTCTAAATATGCAGCTGCAAATTAGGGGCTGGAATAGAAGAGTCCAGAATAAAGAGTAGACCTTGTTAAATTTTGGTGGCCCAGAAGACATGGTGACATCTAGAAAGCACTGGGGTGACTCCTTTGCCACATCTCTTTTGTGTAGAGGAAGTAAGTCTAAGTCAGCTTTGTCTGAGGAATGGACAGTGTTCTTACTTCACTATGGTTCTTATAATCACTAAATAGGCTAAGAGACTTGCAGAGTGTAATCTCATATGAGTCTAGATGATGCTAGGCTCTGTCTGCTCTGCTGTAGCCAGAGGCTTCCGCCCAGCACTTGTGGATGCAAACCGTCATGGACCTCCTTTACTAATAACCACAGTGGAAATTACATATGAGTAATTTGTTTGAAACTTATTGCATAAAAGAGAAGTGATTATAGGCACAATGGAGAGAGACAAATGAGTTCGGTTTCTTCTGGAATATGTAATCAAAGAGGGGGAAATTCAGGCTATTTTTCTTTCTTCCACAAGATGGCGCAAGCAGAATGAGCTGAACTACAAAGGAGTTAGTGGTTGTCTTTTCTATGTCATGACAGCCTGATTCTGTCAGACCAGAAAAAATGAAGTTGATTTTGAACTTGCTTATAGAGCCGGCCAGCATTTCTTGAAAGTTTTAGCCTTGTATAGGCAAAGCAGAAGAGAGAGCATAGACCATGTAGGAGAGCCTGGGGGCCCTGCTCATTCCATGGTGATGTGAAAAAGAGACAGCTCTGCTTCCTAGACTCCCAGAATTTCAGCCCCGGGGTCCCCAGCTCAGGAACAGCTGCTGCAAAATTGAGCAAATTTACCATGCGGAAATATTTCCTCATAATGTATAATATGATGATTTCTATTTTGAACCGGATTATTTTAATATGCCAAATCACAGTGAATGAACTCTGCCTTTCAGTATCTTAGTCTGCTACTTACAGCCTGCAATGAATTCATTCTGTGGAATTTTCCATTGCACATTAAATCAGACCCTACATAAAATAATTATGGCATTCGAGTTTTACTAGTCTACCTCTGACCTATTTGTTCAGAAGCTTCCCTGGCTCTACCTGGCTGTAGATCTGTAGCAGATCATTATAAATTTATGTCTAGAAAGAACTTGGGGAAATGGGCTTGGCAATGGCTTATAGATTAAATTCATGCTCTTTTGGAAATATTACTTGTATGGGATTCTTTGGTTACTGTTCACTTTAGGCTATGTTATGTGTTGTTGTTGTTGTTGTTGTTGTTGTTGTTTTAACACTACTCTATCGCAAGTACACATTGCTTACTTACTCAAGTCAACATGGAAGAAAGACACGGAAAGGTATGGACATGGGTGCTTGAACTCCAGTTCTCAGCCTCCCAAGGGTGAGAGAAGGAAAACAGCAAACAAGAGGAAAAGATTTACCAAGGGATCCAGCCTGCGCCAAATCACATCACACAAAAGATCAGACTCAAACTCAAAGATCTGGAGTAAGAAACACTTATTAGCTCACAAGATAGGAAAGGACAGAAGTTGATCAAGAAATGACATCCTAGGCCCAGTCCTTTAGATCCTAGTTTGTCACTGGTTTCCCTGGGTAGCTTCAGTGTCCTCTTGTGCTAAAATGGTAAGGTCAAGGATCCAGTCCCCAAGACCCACTAAACCACACTGTCACGTGGTCCACGAGAAAAACTGGAGCTGTCCTCTGAAATGCCTCACTGGTGACTCACTCCTCATTGGCTCAGACTGAGTCATGTGACTATTTCTGCACCAGTCTCAGCTGGGAAGAAGGGCATGGTTTATCAGTCTAATCCAATCACAGTCCCTACACTAAAGCCACTCAGACAATCCCTCCTCCCTGAGAGCTGCCAGTAGCATTGGCTATAAAGGGAAAGTCACAGGAGGGAAGAAGGAGCTTTGGGAAAACAACACAAATATCTGCATTTTTCTGGAAATTGACAGATTCTAAAACATTGTCATTTTAATAAATAAAACTCTTTCAGCATTCCAGACCTATGTTGGTTGATGCATAATTCTGGGAAACACAAACACACACACACACACACACACACACACACACACACAATTTAAAATATTCTACAGAAAGTCTTGGACATTAGCTTCAGAAAGTTCAACAGCCAAGTTCATAGTTAACACCTGAAAGATACCCAGTACTCCAAAAAGTAGGGGTTCACAAGGTAGCCCCAGAGAGTTCAGACCTCTAGAGCAATGTTAAGATGCTACAAGAGGGAAAACAACTTGAACCAGAAAACTCACTTGGCCTAGAAACTACTGATTCATCATAAAAGCATCCATGAAGCAATGAACTGCTGTAGGAAGTCTTACAGTTAGTGATTGCCCGCCTACTAGGGCACAGCCTCTTATACTGTGTATGCTGATACAGAGCCTGTGTCCACCCTCTTTTCTGGCCTCTCTCTCTGTTCTGGTTGCGGATTTTGGTTTCTGATCTCTGTTTCAGCAGAGAATTCTGATGTGTGAGTTTACCACTAAATAAATAACCACCTATTTCTCAATTCTGAGTTAGTGTGGGATTTCCTTTAAGTGTCCTTCATCATAACAGTACCCCCAAACAGCAGGAAGCAGTATGGACAAAACTAAACCCATATTCCCAAATATTGTTTATAAATGTTCTTTTACATTTAAAGAGGGATAGGCTATAAAGATTTGCATTGATATGGATCTTGGTTTATTGATATAAATTTAAGGTCAATTTTATTATATGTATATGTATTTCTGATCTTCATTAAGGTATTGTGATATTGTAGTTTATTTAAAAATGTAATGTATAATTAAGAAATATAGGTTAATAAATAATCATCTATAATAGTCAAGATTGTAGTCATGTTAGTTAGATTTTCTAGAAGTATAGAGATATATTTCAGCTAGTTAGATATTCTTCAAATATTTCAGAGACCTTCAGAATATGACATTTAAATGTTTAAAAAAATTTAGGACTTTTCATGACAATGAGACATGTCTGCTCCTGGCAGCATCAATCTGCTCCAAGAGGAAAATGGGCATCAAAGAGTCTCCTTAGTTATTTGGGCAAGAAGCTGCTCTTGCCTGGACCACTTCACTGGACACGTAGTACCCACAGAGAGATGACTGCTGAACTTGCCTAAAGGTGAGATGGTCCTTCCGGGTTCCTGCTTCATGAAAGAGTCTGTGAGACATTCTGTAGGACACAGAAGAAAATGACTAAACTGTCTTTAAAATTTCCTGCTTCATGTAAAAGTATGCTGGATACTATGGGCCTGTAGGCTGAAGATGGATGCCCCAATGGTACAGAAGAACTTTGAGTGACTATCCAGGCAGAGAGATGTCTCTGTCAATTCTAGAGTTTTGGAAGTTGCTTATATTGCACTTCCTGTTTACTTAAGTAATATTGTATCCTTCTGGAGTCTTCAATGGAGTTGAAGAATTTATAGTTATAGTTTTCCTTAGTTATGATAAAAGATAAAGTAGATATAAATATCTACTTGTAACTGTAAGTCTTGCTTAATAACTGTTTTGTTATATGCAATTTTACTATGTTACAGCCTTCCTTTTGTTTAAACAGAAAAGGGGAAATGGTGTGGGAGGTCCTTTTGTACATGTGCAGCTTTCATTGGTTAATGAATAAAGAAACTGCCCTGGCCTTTTGATAGGGCAGAGCTTAGGTAGGCTGGGAAGACAGAACTGAATTCTGGGAGGAAGAAAGCAGAGTCAGAGAGACATCGTGGATCTGCCAGAGAAAGATATTGGGAATTTTACCAGGTAAGCCACTGCCACGTGGCGATACACAGATTAATAGAAATGGGTTAAATCACGATATGAGAGTTAGCCAATAAGAGGCTAGAACTAATGGGCCAAGCAGTGTTTTAATTAATATAGTTTCTGTGTGATTATTTTGGGGGTCTGCACAGCCAGGATGAACAAGCAGCCTCTCCTTGCAACAAGGAACTGTTACCCATCAAGTGTCTGAGCTTATTCTGTCTCCAGCCACTTGTGCCTCAGAGCCATTTCCTACTTAGTGCAAGGGGCCAGGAGCTAAGGCTCCTTCTCTTACAGATCTTCATGAGAATTAAAGGCAACGATGACATGCATGTAACTGCCCACATGTAACGTCCTCAGTGTAACTTCCCACAAAAGTAAGAATTCCATGCATAGTTTTTAGTTGCCATGTAAGCAGGATAAGCCTTCAGAAAGCAGGTTCTACAATGAAGGCTCAATCCCCTCCCCAAATGAGTAGGAGTCAGTGACGTACAATCCATGGGCAACAGTATTCTATTAGCTCCACTCCACCAACTCCAAATATCCCAGAAGCACAATGGATGCATCCCACACTGGGTTTGCTAAACTTTGTGTGTGTACACACTGCGTATGTGTGGATCTGCATGCCTGCTTCAGGATGAGGCTCATTGGCTCCCTTTACAGAGGAAACTGTCACTAATTTTCCAGCAAAAATGCAAGATGTTATTATACTTTGTTAAAGCTGAGTTTAGAAACATTGCATAACAGAGCTGAATCAGATGGGCGGCGGGGGAGAGAACACTTAGAAATTCACTTCTGTGATGGGAAAACAGTAGTAGCAATTCTGAGCAGGTAAAAGAAGAGCCATGCAAAAAGGCAGGCTTGATAAAGGCACAAGTCCGCCCTGGACCCCACTGCAGGGGTATGTGTATGTGTGTGTGCACGCACATGCTTGACCATGTAACCACATTTCCAGGCAGAGATTGACATCAGGTATCTTCTATAGCTGTCCACCATAGTTTTGACGCAGGTCTCTTACGGAAATGGGAACTTGCCTTTTTCTCTGGACTGATTGACCTGAGGGCCTCAGGGATCTCCCTGTCTTGACTCCTTCACCCTCAGTGCTGGAGTTACGGATGGTTGCCACCATGACTGACCTCTTGCACGGACAGTACTGATGGGAATGCAGGTCCCCATGTTTACACAGTTCCTGAGCCATCTCCCCACCTCCTGCCCTTCAGCACAGCTTTAAGCACTGTTCAGATACCAACTTAGTTTTTATTTATGTAAAGACAAATGAGTCTGTAATTAGCCCATTTTACAGGTAAAATAATTTGTGAATGAAGAAAGTTGCCTAAAGTCATCCAGAAAGTAGCTAGCGTGCTCTGTCTCTGTCTCTCTGTCTCTGTCTCTCTGTCTCTCTCTCTCTCTCTCTCTCTCTCTCTCTCTCTCTCTCTCTCTCGTGTGTGTGTGTGTGTGTGTGTGTGTGTGTGTGTGTGAAGACTGTCATGTGGAGACCAGAGGACAATTTGTGGGAATCAGTCCTCTCCTCCCATCACAGGGTTCCAGGAATCCTACTCAGGTTATGAGGCTTGGCATCAAGTGCCTTTAACCTCTGGGCACTTACGGTAGTCTGAACGTACTCTCTCAGGGAGTGGCACTATTAGGAGGTGTGGCCTTATTAGAGAAAGTGTGTCACTGCAGAGGTGGATTGTAAAATCTCATATACGCTCAAGATACCCATCCAGCATCACAGACCATTTCCTGTTGCCTGTGTATCAAGATGTAGGACTCTTAGCTCCTTCTCCAGCACCACGTCTGCCTTCACGCTGCCGTGTCCCACCATGATGATAATGGACTGGACCTCTGAACTATAAGTGAGTCACCTCAATTAAATGTTTTCTGTTATAAGAGTTGCCGTGGTCATGGTATCTCTTCACAGCAACAGAAACCCTAACTAAGGCAGCTCTCTCGACACACATGGATCTAATCTACATGGAAAGTAGAAAAAGATAAGATCTCCTGAGTCAATTGGGAGCATGGGGACCATGGGAGAGGTTGAAGGGGAGGGGAGAGGCAGGGAGGGGAAGCAGAGATAAATATAGAGCTCAATAAAAATCAATTTAAAAAGTAGACAGCTTTCTCTCTCTGGCCTTAGAACTGATACTTTTAACCTATCCATTTTTCTCCAAATTCTACGTTCTAAGTAGTAAAAAAAAAAAATAGTCCTATAAGAGTGAGGAACTGCCATCATGGTTAGTAAAGCAGAGACATGAACTCTCATTCTGATCTGTTAGAGATATAATAATCTGCTTATGTCATAATTATTTGGTGTGAAGAGTAGCGGGAACACTGATCTACACACAAGCCAGCGTCTACAGTGAAACCTGAAGGGTATATGATCAAGTTAACTAATTAACAAGTTTATCCATTATTTTGAGTCACATTTAACATCGCAGACAAATTAAGGAGCTGTTGAGGGCAAATGGGGAAATATGAGTTACTTTTCAGATACAATGCAAGATGATTTTTAAGATGAAAGTGTGCCATCTTATTTATCTGGAAATATGAGAGAATGAACGTTTGTTCCTTAGGATTCTTTCAGCTGTATGGAACTGTAGCTTAAAGAAACTTGGGGAATAATGGAATATACCCAAGGCTCATTTGCACAGTGGATCGCGTCTCAGAAACAGGGGCTGTAATGCCACTAAGATCCTTTCTTTTCCCTAGCTCATTGCCAACTTTATTCTTTCCTTGCAAGCCGGCTTTTTCAACACACACACACACACACACACACACACCACACACACAAACACACACACACAAACACCACAAACACACACACACACACACACACACACAGGGTTGAGACCAGCTTCCTAAGCCTCCATCACTAAAGCTTCCTGTTTCTTTTCCTATTTCCAAGTCTAAGTATTCTAGGGAAGATTCGCTGACACTGGATCCCACCTCCAATCTCCAACTCGGCAGCACTCAAGTATCACCAGGTGAACAAGGCCTGTTAAATCATTACTGCCAGAAGGAAATGTTTGTAGTTAAAAGGAGCTGCCAAAATAAAAGAGCCCATTTCTAGTGGCAATTCTGAGCAGATGAAACAGGGTCTGCACAAAAACATAGGGTGGATAAAGGCATGACTCTGCCCTGACCAGCTGTAGGCTAAGACCAGCCCAAATTCCCCCGAGTCTCCAGCTTATTTACTGTATACTTAGAATAATCATCCCGCCTAGTCTATCAAAGGGTTGTAAGAGTTGTCTGGAATGTACATGCACATGCTTAGTAACTTGAGAAACAGTACAGAATTTCAAGGTATGACTGTTGCTATTATTCTCCATGTAAGTCACTAAATTTCCCACTTTCCCCACTGACGCCTGGAGTCGGACTGACACAGCAAGTAGTCTGAACAAATTGAAGCTCATCTCGCCCCGCAGGCTGCGAGTGTACTTCTTCTTCTCCAGCCATATTGCAGTCCAGCTGTGCGTGGAGATTATGCCAAGTTCATCAAGAGAGAGTCGAGCTTCTCGGGGAGCAGGAGCAGAGGAAGGCAGAATGAGGCTCAGAGGCAAGCAATAACTCAACCAGGAAACTCTGCCGTGCCTGCCTCCCAGAGGTCTGCCTTCTCGCGCGCGAGTTCTTACTCACCGCTTCCTTGTACATGAAGATGAAAGTGAGGGGGGAACAGGTCGGTCATGTGATGTGCCACCAAGACTAAGTCAAGTAGATGGTTTAAAAGGTAACAATAATATGCTATCTGTCCTTCTGGGGATGCTGTCACTTGGGTACCAACTTCACCACTGAGGAGCGATGGGATGCTACTTACAATTTAACATGATTGATTCTATGGCAACTTTCTCTTTATGATATCCAAGGAAATACTCTCAAATAATAATACAACCAGCCACCTATGTCACGCACTCTAAGTACCTAGTTGTGTTCCCATGCAGCTCCCGTCTAAACTGAAGCACCTATGAGAAATACTAGCAAACTCGGGAGCCTTAAGGACTTGCTACTCTACTAACATAGTGACTTTGGAACGTCTTGGCCACTCCTTTGTCGTTTGTGAACCTGGTGCCTTTGGAAGCCAGAAGCGAGCATTGGATCCCATGGAACTGAAGTTACAGATGGTTGTGAGCCTCTGTGCGGGTCCTGGGAACTGAATCCGGGTCTTCTGCAAGGACAGCACAAGCTCTCACCCACCAAGCCATTTCTTTATCCCTCCTGCATTTGGAAGTTAGAAATAGTGGATTTCTCCCAGTGTTTTCACGAGGTTTAACTGCAATGAGTCCTGACAAGCGCTGGGTAAAACAAGTGTATTGCAATTGGAGTCAAGGAAAACTGAGGACTTTGCTGTTGGCCCTTAACTGCAGTTGACAGAGTGTTAAAGTCTTGGCCAGTGTCAGGCTGTTGAACAGTGGCAGTGGGGCCTTCGACCTACTGTGCTACCTTGCCAATGGCTTACTAGAGGAGGATGCCAATACTTTATCTTGAAAATGTATCTTTTGCTCTCCTGTCCTTTAAGCTAGGAAAAGAAAACGCAATTGCCACAGTTTGGATTTGGAAAGCTGGTTAAGTGCCTATTGCAATAAAAGCTTGGCCCCAAGCCTGTGGTGGTATTAGAAGGGTGTAAAAATCTGGCTGAGGGAGTTAGGTGGTTAAGGGAGGACGCACCCTCGAAGGGGACAATGGGATCCAGACCCTCCCATTGCTCAGTGTTTCCCAGAAACCATGAGTTGGGCAACCCTGCCATACTACAGGCTTTGTGGTGATGCTCCGCCTCCCCAGAGGCCAATAGCAATGGAGTCAACAGTCAACGGTCTGAACCTTGGAGACCTGACCGTGAATAAACCTTTCCCATTATTAAGCTGATTTATACCTGGTATTTGTCACAATGGCAAAAAGCTAACTTATACAGAAATTAGTTCCCAGCTGCCACTGCCCAGCATTCGGAGAGACTTTTAATAACACACATCGCGATCCCAGAAAAAGATCAAAATTTAAAGCGGCTTCAGCTGAGTATCGTTTTCTCACCATTAAAAGTCGGAAAATCATGTATTAACCCCTCTAACTTGAAGACCGTATTATAAATCATACCTAGTATATAGCTTTCTGTACATATATTTGCACATACACATGCGTGGGCATTATGGTATTTACACCAGCAGAGCAATGGCACAAATTATAACTCAAGAGATAGTTAATGCTGCTCTTCTTCGCTGAGCTGGTTGGAAGAATCTTCTCCATACAGACCTAGCACAAAGGTATAGTAAGCATTTAAGTGCATGGCTTCTTTTGTTTCTTATCCACTGAGGATTAGCACAACTTATTCAGATAAGGGCTGCTGTGTGTTCATCACCTTTGCTTGGAGAACCTATAGATTCATAGTTTGTTGCCAAGCTTCTACCTCTGTTTCCCATGAGTCACCTTCAGAATCTCCACTGACCCACAGTTGGGACTTTGCAAGCACCTGAGAAACCACCAAGTCACACTTGACTTTCCTCTAGTTAGAGAAAGAAAAGGCGAGACATATCTCTCTTAGCTCTTCACCACCAAACCAGAAGGTTACGAATGCCAGCAGATTTACAGTGGTCTCTAAAGCTTTAATACAATTTTGTTTAGAATACACCCACACGCACAGAATGTATGCCTGTGGGGGTCGGAGGGCAACTTGTGGCATTTGGTCCTCTCCTCCCACGAGGCAGATTTTAAGGCTCAAACACAGGAGGTTATCAGGCTTGGAAGTGAGTGCCTTTTCTTGCTAAGCTCTCTCCCCCGCCCTGGATTTGCAATAGTCTGAAAAAAGGTGTTGAGCATATGAGATCTTCATCTGACCAATTTTGTTAAACGCAATTCTGGCAGGAGCTGCAATTTTGTAGCTAAAATTAGGCATGCGGTTTTCCTGGCCTTCTGCCAGTAGACTCCTCCTTGGGGTTAGGAAAAGAGACAATAGCAAGATAAACCTGAAGCATGAAGACCCTCCATTGCTTCCTTGAGGACCAAACACCATTGTCTAGCTTGCTTGTGGTGGCATGGAGACATCAGAAAAAGGCCGTCAGAGTTCCAGAAGGAAAGGCAGAACTGCAGGGCTAAGAGAAGCCAGCACTGTGTGGGTGACTGCTGTCTTTTAGTAGCTAAACCAGCCCTGGCCTTCTGAAGCCTGCTGGTGAGACCAAAATCCTTGGTCCATGTTCTCAACTGCCAAAGGGCAAGCTAAGAATTCTACTCCAGACTGTGGTTGCCATGGTTGTAACTTGAAGACAGTCCCCCCTCGGCCGCCCCCCAGTCCAACAAGAGGCCCTGCGTAAATTTCATTTGTCATGGAATCAGTGTTGGGAGGGGCCAAAAGGCTGTTTTTTCATTGTCCCAGTATTTGCGCTTGACTAAACCGTATCCACGGGCTGAAGGCGTTTTTTACTTGCTCGCTTGTTTTTTTATTTATCTTTCCTGAGATGAACCCGATGTGCCTGCCTAGAGTGGTAGGCAGAAATCGCATGGAAGCTATAAAGTACAAAGAGCCCTTTTTGAAAAGAAAGGGGCGGGGCGGGGCGGGGCCTGCCGAACAAAGCTTCTCCTTGAAGACTTGGGGTTCTAATTTGGAATATTTTCTCACTCCCGCTTCCAAATCTGCATCATTAAAGCACGGACAAGGGAAAGGTAATAATTGGGAGCAAGCGAGTATTTCATAATGATTTTCTGTGTTACATCCAAAGAAAATACGCCAAATGCTTACTCAAAGCTGGGGCGGGAAGAAGGGAGGGAGCTTGGTGTTTTTTTTTTTCTTTTTTTGCAATTTCTTTTTCTTCCTTTTTCACCCTATAGTCTTTCTTCGTCCACTGAAAGTGTCTATAAAATTTTTAAAGGAAAGTAGGTTGCTAAAATGTACTTAATTTGCCATGATAGATTGAGTCCATGCTTCAGTGACTGTAATTGAATCTGTGACCTATTTCTTTAGTAAAGCAGAAATAGTCTCTGGGGTTTTTGTCACTACCATCTAGTAATGAAATTCAAAGGGACTGTCAAAATGTCTACACTTTTTCCGCTGGCTGTTAATTTATTACTTTACAATTTGTTCCTTTTTAATTAATCTTAATAAATGTGTACAGACTCTACCTGGCCACTGGAAATGCTAGACACTGACTCCATCAGCACAGCAAAGTTAATGGACAGGAAGGGAACAGCAGCCAGCAAAGGTCTTGAGGTATTTTCGTTCCACTTTGAAAAGATACCTTAAGATCTCAGTTTAGAGAATCTACCCTCAGAAAGAACAGGTCATAGAGCAAAAGGTTGAAGTGCCACCCACCCCCAAATGCCCCTGCCACCCCCATCCACTACTTCTAATGCTGGTGCTACCACTAACTGCTGTGGCTTTGCTGAGGGGCTGTGAACGTGGCAAGCAGACAGCCCGGGGGAGCAATATTTTATTGACAACATGTAAGAGAAAATATGTTTGCCTGCTTTTAAGCAGTGGTGTAGGAGGGTGTTAGAGAACCAGATGGCCCAAGTTAGTCTTCTATTTGCCAAGATGCTTGGGAAGAAATGCCTGCTCTGTAATTCACATGGTGGTAGCCACGTTGCCCATGGGCACCAGGCTCTAGTTTCCAGGGCTAACTGTTCCTACTGAGTCCAAGGGGACTCAAGGCTCAGGGACAAGGAAGTAGTCATAGGATCATCTCCTACATTATCCTGGGTAGAATGAGAGGCATGATGGTGTCAACTGGATAATTTTCAGACATGATCTCATGATACCACATGATACCACACGAGTCCAGATCTTAGCCTGAGCACCCTCTGACTTGCTAAGTCTGAAGTCCAGAAGTAGTGGCCATCCTAACTCAACAGCTCTGCTATTCAACCAATCCTGTGTCCCTCTGCTGAGGTAAATGAAGGAATGACGAAGGTTCTGGCAAAAAGCCAGGAAGAAGTGAGCTGGGTGACTTACATTGGGGTCAGAGAGTGAAATATCAGGGGTGCTCTTGCTACCTAAGTGCACATAGGGCTTTCCCCCATCTTTCTTTGGTAGCCCTTTCACTAGAGCAACGGTCTCTGTTTTCCCCACTTTGACTTTTCCCCATCTCTCAATTCCAAACTCTTGCATTTACCAAAGCTATCTGAAGGGCTTCTTATCCTAAAGGCATCTTTTCCAGCTCTACCTCTGGTCTTACTCCACTGGACCATCTTGGAGGAACCCTGTATCATCCGTGTTGGGATACAGGAATAAAGATGAGGCTCGGAGACTTTGAAGATGGGAATTTCTATTCAGTGGGAAATGTGGGCAGCAGTCAGCTAATTTATATTGGCTTGATAAACGCTCCAATTCTCATCTTTGGCAACCAATGCCAATTTCCACTTTTAGTCTACAATGGAACTCCTTGTCAGAAAGTTCTGGAAACACAATGAATGGGAAATTGCGCCAAGAGTTCATTGTTTTGAGATAAAATTTAGTCTTTTTCCTTAAAATCAAACATTTGTACCGGGGAGAAGAGCACATGCTAGCACCCTCCCAAGTATGACAAAGAGGAGGCATGCATCAGGACCAGTGTGAGCACAGAGAAAATCTTCCTCTTTCTCTCTGAAGCCACAAGGGTAGGGTTTGTTGGAGGAAGTGTGAAATTCTTGAAAGCCCAGGAAGAACTATATAGGAGCATTCAGAATGGAGGATGTATTCTGCATTGGAGGAGGTGTGCTTGGGTTATAGAGCTCTAAACCTTGTAAATAGAAACTTCTAGTCAGCTGCCAAGAGGTAGGGTAGTGCATTGAAGCTGAGGACAACATCACGGGGACCATTGTTCAGGCTTAGGAGTCTGAGCTGTATTGTAAAAGTCTTGGAAGAGGCGAGATAGTGGCTAGATTTACATTTTAAATAGCTCATTTGGCTCCAGTGGTGAGGAAGGTTGGAGGGGATGAGGCTGGATGGTGATAAGGGAGGACAAGATGAGCCTTGGGCATTTGCAGATTTCCCAAGGGGACCCAGAGTGGGATTCACTCTCAAGCCAATTAGAACAATGAGCACTTCTCATTATGAGCAAGACTTGAGTGGAGTATTGTTCTCAGTGAGACACAGCAAGCCTTGCTCTTGGTGAATGAAATGGTAGCCGGGCTAGTGGAATGGAAATAAGTTCATTTTGTAGGAATGACCACACTGTCCTGCTCACTGGCCCATTCCCATTTCTAGCCTAGAAACTTGAACCTAACAGGCCATAATGGCTCCAATAGACTTCAATAATCAGTTATTATTACACTCTCCTCAGGCACTAGGCAAGCAGACTATAGCTGTTGTTAATCAGACATGCCATCTACATTTTTATAATTTCCCATTTGCACAACCAAATAATACTGATTTTTTTCCCTACTTTCCTACAGAGCATGCTGGAAGGAAGAAAGATGTCTCACGAGTACTGACTCACCACATGTGATTGTGACCGTAACATGGCCATGTTATTGCTTCGGAGTCATACCAGTACTAAAGGGTAGTTTGCTCCCACAGTCAGTACTTCATAATGAGGTGATAGCTTTATTCAGGGAGAAATGTGGAACCTACTGATTTACCTTTACTTATTTTATTTTAAATTGATTTATTGCGAGAGGGTATGTGCATGGCCAGGCATGCATGTGAAGGTCAGGGCAGCTTGGGAGTCTGTTGTATCCTTTCTCCATGTTCTGGGGAACAAACTCAGCCCCTAGACCTTGGTGGCAAATGCCTTTATACATAGAACCATCCCTCCAGCCTTAAAGGAGGAGTCTTGAAAAATCTCAACACTCAGTGTAAAACTGACGTTTAATAACAACCCTAAGATTTTTGCATTGTCCTCCTGGTTTGTCCCAGGAGGCCCATGACTTGTGGGCATCATCCCCAGGAGTTCAGGTTCAGTGTCCATGGTCAAGGTGACAGGAATTGGAAGCTCAGAACTGGATTCATGCTCTATGCTCCACATCACCCTGGAGTACAATGCTTTGACTTGGACTGGTTGGAGGATAAAAGATGCTGCAAGCATGAAAGAGGCTGAGGAAACCGACGACAGAAGAATTTGCATTGCTATGGCTACCGTCCCCTTTCTAAACCTCTAGCCCCAAATGCTCGCTTTCCAGAGGAGCAGCGGGGATGAAGATACAAAGCCAAAACCTTACTCTGTGTTTTGCTGGCAGTAAACCATTACCTGCAGGCATTCTTCACTATTTGCCCACTGATAAACCTTTCTGTCGCTTGCTTCCCTCACATCCCATCAGAGGAGAGAGCAAGCAATCCAGCATTTGAGGACTGAAGGATCATTCGCTACTAACCGTTAGTGCTACCTCAGCAATGAAGAGGGGTTTCGTCTTTAGGCTTGGGTGTTTTAGTAAGTATAAATGTGTTGGTAGATGTACTACAGAGATACAGGATCTCTGTCTTTGTGGGTGAAGTAAGACAGCTCTCTCTCCACAGCTGTCCCTGTGATGCTTCCACCCACTGGAACATTTTACATTTAATCTATTTGATGTTTGAATCTCTTCTTGGAGGAGAAGTTTGAAGATGATGGTGTTTAAGACACTGCATCAGTCTTCTGACTGTCTGTTCCTCAAGTGCTGGGAACTTGGTCACATCTGTTCAACTGTCCTGCGGGGCATGAGTCACCAAATCTCCAGCCGGGGCCAGAGTTACTGTACTGCTTTTGGGGCTGATCTCTTGACTGTTTCCTAGATAGATAAATTTCCTGGCTAGCTGAACTCTTAATAGCAGAAATACCTGGAGCTGGTAAAAATCCACCAGTGTAGTGAGAGCTGCTGGCTGCATTCCTGCCGCCCAGCTCCCAGCCACCTGGCTAGCTTATGCCCCGCAATAACAACACACAAACTGTATTCATTTAAACACTGCCTGGCCCATTAGTTTCAGCCTCTAACTCACATCTTGATTGATATATATCTAGTTGATACATATCTAATAATCTGTGTAGCACCACGAAGTGGTGTCTTACCGGGAAGATTCTAGCGTACATCCATCTTGGGCCAGAGCTTCATCACGTCTAACCCAGAGAGCAGAGGCATGGCGATTTATTAACTTCTCTTCCCAGCATTCTGTTCTGTCTACTCCGCCCACCTAAGGGATGGCCAATCAAACGGGCCAGGCAGTTTCTTTATTAACTAATGAAATCAACTCAAACAGAAGACCCTCCCACATCACACCAGTAACTATGTCCGTGTCTTGAAGGGTCTATCTAGTTCAGTGTTGAGCCCACAGCAGACACTGAGCAAGCTTGTTATATGGAGACCAATGTTCTGGAATGTTCTAAATGACCAAAAGATTGTTTGTAGTATCTGCTATTCAACTGCCCTCTGCGTTCCATGGAATGGAAGTGTGGATACAGCCTTAATTTTATATGTTGGTTAGTCTGTTTTGACACTCTTTTATTATAAACAAATATGTCCCAGAAAACCTTGAATAAATAGGGCTGCGGCCTCCACAGACCATGAGTTGAATAACCAGCTCCATTGGCTACTTCTATAAAGAAAAATATAGCTATTAAACTTAAAATTGTCTTTGAAGACATCTAAGTTATACTTCAAATTATTCTTCTCAGCTTTTAAAAGTAAGGTGACAGAGCAAGAGAGACAGAAGCTCACGCACACAGACACACACACACACACACACACACACACACACACACACGAGACAGAAATGAAAATAATGTCTCAAACTCGCTCCAAGTAGATAACATGTCAATTTTTATCTTCACTTCAACCGCTGTCTTGAGGACTTTGGGGAAATCAAGGGATGAGCACAGAAATGGGAAACAGGACAGAGAATAATTTTTGTGTCCTATTGTAGATTGTCACACTACTTCAGCAATTGTAGAACACTGTTTTGGAAACTGACAGCTGGATAACCCAGCACAGAGAGGGCGACGGAGACTTCTGCCTCCTAGGGATGGTACCGCCTTTCCCTTTTCCTGATTTCTAGCTTCATGGAATTAGAAGGGCAGCTGCAGGCTTGGCCGTTCTGAGGCTATTCTTTGGAAAGCCTGAATGCCTGCACTATTATGTTACTGGGTGAAGGCTTAGCCTTTTCTTTTGTGTGGGTTGGGCTGAAAAAGAAGGTCATGGAAAGCTCCAGTACCCTCCAGAGAGGACTGACTGCCTGACCAGAAGGGAATCAGCGGCCCATTGGGTTCTACATTGTGGATTTTTTAAGAAGGTTTTGTCAGGGCCCACCCTCTCTGTAGCATTAAGTTCCCTGCCCCTGGGTTCCAGCCCTCCTTTCATCCCACTACTGTGCCTGCTCAGTGGTCCAAATGTCTCTGTGGGTTTTCCTTCAGTACTTATTAGGATGTTTGCTGCTGGCCATGTGTGGTCTTTGGGAGAATACCAAGATGTCTTAATTTCTCATCTGACAGGAAGAACTCAGCTGCAGCTTCAACCACACAGGGACTTGAGCATGCGCAGACCCAGCTACCAGGATACAGATGCAATTTTCTTCATGATCTCTTTTGTAACTCTCTGTCGACCTGGCCAGGTACGCACCTAACTACAAAAATTAGTAGATCTGCATGGCGCTCTCCTCCGGTTTGCGCATGTCTGCATAGTTACCCTACTCTAATAGTTAGACTAGCATGTTTTTGCCTTAAGGTATTGAGGGAGTCTCAGAGGTGGCATTCTGCATCCTTCCCACAGTGATCCCATTATATATGTGTAATTTGAGCAAACAATGAGACTCTATTGGATTACATTCCTCCCTTTAAATTAGCCTTAATACAACAAACAGAAAGGGAGGAGAAAGGGCTCTTTCCCTTAGAGATCGGGTCATTAATTCTTAAGCTCTATGAAATATTGGGGGGAATCTCGAAAATGAATTTGCAAACAATTAGAAGAGCAGGCACTAAAACAATGGTGTTTCCCAGGGAAACAAGATAAAGTGAGTACCAGACCATCAAATTTTTCAGTTTCCTGAAACTGTAAGACTGATGTCCACATGAGCAAGGTGTGGTTGCAGTTAGATGGTAGCAGGACACATTAATGGAGTGTTGAAGTTTTGCTCTTAGAAAAATGTTGAAAAATTGCTCTTAGAAAATGCATTCTAATATATATATATAATATATATAATATATATAATTATATATATATCCCAATTATTAAATATATATATATCCCAAAGATGATTTAACATCATCTTTGATGTTTCTTTGTAATGCAGACATTGTAAGTCTTGGTCATAAAACATCATCCTTCTGTAGAACAGTTTGAAACAGAAGTATTTTGAGACTAAACTTCTATTCATTAGAAGCCACACAACTAGCACAAACCCTGAGCATGTCCCAAGGCTGAATCAAGTTTTATCATTTTATCCATCACTTCAAAGAGATGCTAAATACATAAGCTTACACATACTGAGTGC
Source organism: Arvicola amphibius (assembly GCF_903992535.2). NCBI lineage: Eukaryota > Metazoa > Chordata > Mammalia > Rodentia > Cricetidae > Arvicola > Arvicola amphibius. Next base: position 9,623,610 of record NC_052061.1, on the reverse strand, counting down.
TCCAAAGGTCCACAAAAGATTCCGGTGACATCACCAGTATGGGAACACATCTCCCAGAGATGATCTGGTTTCTTCTATATCATTTGCAACTGCTTTGAATTGCAAACCTATCGGTCATATTGCCATGCTTGAGCCCAGAACCAGGTTTCTCAACACTTGATCTATGGACAGTTTGGAGAGGAAAAATTCTTTGCTGTGGCACACGCATGGGATGTTCAGCATCTCCTTTCACCCTAACTCAGTAGGCCACTAACGTGTCTAGAAAGAGCCAATGCCACCCTTGGAACACAGGAGTTCATGACACAAGTAGTGGCCATCCACAAGACATCTGTGGAACAGGAAAAGATACAACATGTGCAATGACTTACAGTTTTTCAGTGGTAAAAGGTCAGGGGACCAAGAGAAAAATAAATTATAAGACATCAAGATAGTCCTGAATTAAAAGGAAGAAAGACCTGACTAATATCACAAAGAACCTTCTATGTTTTGGGCATATATCATGTTAGAGCCTGGTAATAAAATTTAAAGATTAAAAAAAGAAAGGTTTGGGGAAAATAAGGCAGGAAAAGAGGAAGAATAGAAATTAGGGAGGCGGTGCATGGATAACTCACAACTTAACCAAATGAACATTTGAATACCATCAAGAAAGTTCTGTTATTTGGGATAAGTCACTCAAACAAGTCAAAAGGTAGAGCCTGATACAGAAAACCTCCATTTTGTCAGAGCAGTGGGAAATTCTGGACGAAAGCCAGGCACAATTCACGCCAACACTGTTGCTTACCAACCTTCAGTGGGGTCATAAGGTTTCCTAAATGCCCATAATTTGCAGGGAGCATGCCAAACACCCCAGCGGCATGACAACAGCATTTTTAAGTATGGCCCGAAGCATCCATTTTAATCTTCATGAGCTTTCCTCTTTGCCAAGCTTTGGCCTTCCTCATTAAGACTGAGCATCCTGTCGTTGGCACCGCTGGACGTCCCGCTTCTTACTTCTTTTCATCTCGGGGCACGCGCTCCGCTTCCTAACGCATGCTCCGCTTCCTTACGCTGGACTGTAGTTGCTCTTTGTAAACTGCCACGTGTGTTGAGAGTACGGACTTGCCCAGTGTCTATTTGATCTTGGCTTTTTGCTTCCGATGGTTCGCTTAAACGGAAGCTTTTCATGTGAACACGGTCAATTCCTTAAGCTTCTTCTTTACAGTGAGCAGGTGACTCTCCTTCACAGCATCCTGGGAAAGGTCTTGCTGTCACTCTGGGACTGTGATGTTCTTAAACTTCTAAAAGTCGGGTAGCCATGTCGAACAGTTACAGGAATGCAGACCCTTCTGACCCAGTAATCAGAAGAACCCTGGGGAAAGGATGGAGTTTTCTAAAGGGCTAAAGATGTAAAACAACTCTGACACAAACCCAAAGCAGAGCACATGACGTGTGTTAAGTGCAGAAAGCAGCCTTGCCAGGCTGACTTGTAATTTGTGACAAAGAAGAGCACAGACACACACAAAAGTCCCTGCTCAGCTGATCTGCCTTTATGGATGGCACATTACATAGATGCATGTTTATTACATATGTGCTCACTTTGTGCATGTATAGAGTCAGCTCTTGTATCTGGGTGGGGGAGGGAATGTTGCTTCCAAGGTCTATGAACGTATCTTTGGGGGTTTGACTGAGAAATGTCCCCCACAGTCTCAGGCATTTGAATACTTGGTCTCCAGTTAATGACATTGTTTGAAGGGTTTGGGGGGTGTGGCCTTGTTGCAGGAAGTAAGTGACCGGAGGCAGTCTTTTGGTGTTTAGAGATTCAAGCTATTTCTAGTTCATGCTCCCTGACTCATGCTTATAGTTTAAGATGTGAGTCCTTAGCTGTTGCTGCAGCCGCCTACTGCCTGCTGCCTCTGCTCCACAATCATGGATTCTAATTACCTGGAACTGTAAACTCAAATAAACTCTTTCTAAGTTGTCTTGGTTATGGTGTTTTACCGGAGCAATAGAAAAGTAACTAACACAAGAATCAAATTGACGGGTGCAGTCTGTGACACCCTCCCACAGACTTAAGACACCCCAGATACCTCTAGATGACTAAGAATTCTCTACATAGTCCTAAAGTTATGTGGACGACTGCACACTGTGTTGTTTAGAATAATGATGGAGGGGAATGTGTGTGTCGGTGGTGTGCACGTCCATATAGATCCAATATTTTTGAATGGTTTTGACTCATAAACAACTGAGTCTCTAGCTGTAAGACTGAGGGATAAAGAGGACTGACTGCATATACAGAACTGACAGCTTGCTGCTTTAAATAGTCCTTCCGTGTGCCTAGAAGGAGAGGCAGCTCTGGTGGGACCCAAAGTCTTTCCAGTCCAGCAGACTTCAAAGTTCCCAATACCTACACCCCATTACCTTCCTCACTGACTGGAACTCTCAATCTGATTTCCTAATTATGAAATTTTATTACCATCCACTCAATTTTCTTCCCTTCCTTCCCCCTTAGACTAGAAAAAGCCCAAATAGGAGACTTCCTTTCTGGACTGAGCTTCTCTTGATCGATAGTCCTCAGTGTCTGGTAGCACCAGCAAATCCATTATGTGGGATTTCCCTCTGTATGCTATGATTAGCATTGATTAATAAAGGAAACTGTTTTGGACCTATAGCATGGCAGAACTTAGTTAGGCGCGGAAAGCTAATCTGAATGCTGGGAGAAGGAAGAGCGGAGTCAGAGAGAAGCCATGGAGCTGTCACACAGAAGACAGACATGTTAAAAGTTTGCTGGTAGGCCACAATTTTGTGGTGATGCACAGATTAATGGAGATGGGTTAAATTAAGATATAAGAGTTAGCCAATAAGAAGCTGGAGCTAATGGGCCAAGCAGTGATTTAAATAATACAGTTTCTGTGTGATTATTTCAGGGCTAAGTGGCCAGTAACTAACTAGTAGCCTTCCTTGCAGCCAAGCAACTTCCCAGTTACTGCTCTGAGTCCTGAACCCTGCTCACACATGCCTGCAGGATCAGCAGCCTCAGACAGTTTTCCTCTAAGTGTCTTCATCACAACACAGGCAGCTGGACATCAGGACTTCAGTGCTCTGTCAGGGCTCGAAGCCTCCAGGTATTTCATAGTGATTAGATTAGATTAGATTAGATTAGAACTTACTAAACTTGTATTATTATTTTCATGTTGCAAAAAATCTTGCATTTCTTAATTGAGCCTTCATAGCAATTTTATAAAGTAGATGAATATCTATGCCACCATTTAAACATACATTTTTTTAAAATAAAAGTCCAAAATTTTTCTTTAAAAGATAGCATTTTAAAAAGCCACAACAAGGAAAAAAATCTATTTTATACGTAGGAAAATTCCATGGCATTCTTTATGGCAAACTTGGACCTCTCATAGCAATGCCATGGAGAGAGTTCAGACTCTTGTCTGGAACATCCAAAGCATACATGATTAATAATGCTTGCTTCCCACCCAATGCCTTGAAGAACACAGAGCCCGCCCCTCCCCCCCCATAGGGAGATGAGATGTTTGTGGAGAAAAAGTAAGAAGGAATGGAAGCGATGCTGAGGACACAGCCCAAGCTGCCTCAAATACAGAATTCCCAGAATGAGGACCTGGAGGATGTCAGAGTCCCTTCTAGGACACAGATCATCCTGGAGCAACCCTAGAAGATTCTTTATCTTCAGACAAACAGCATTCAGTCTCTACCCAAGGGATAAGGAAGAAAATGAAAGTTGACCCATCCTTTCAAGTTCTCAGATGAACTAAGAATAACTATGCTATGTAAAGTCTTAAAGTTTCCTTAATTCCGCTGAGTTATCATTATTTTTGTGGTGGTTGTTATGTGCAGTCAGTTTTGGATACCCACGGCAGTAACTGCTTCTAGAAGCACTTAGTGTAGTGAATCCCATGGATGCTCAAGCCCTTTATATAAAGTGGCATAGTATTTACGTTTTGCCCTTGCTCACTCTCTCTCCCATATGCTTTGAATCATGCCTGCCTTACCCAGAGTCCCGAACACAACGTAAATGATGTGAAAATAGCTGCCACCCTGCATGGCTCCAATGACGAGAAGGAATGTCTGTGCATGTTCAGGATGGACACGACTTTGCCTTTGAGTGTTTTGGGTCTGTGTCTGGTTGACTCCACAGATGCAGAGGACCCACTGTGCTGCAGTTGCTTTGCTACAGGAAAAACCAGCAAGATTCTCAAAACAAGATGAACTGTTTACTGGTTTTGAAACATGGCACAAAGGGCCAAGAAGGCAATCCTATATTCTAGTTTGCATATATTCATCTATCACACATTAACAATATATTGATAAGTCATTATAAATAAATTATATATATATATATATATTCATCTATTCAGTGGTTTAACATAAATGCATCACCTCAAGGACTTCAGGGTTCAGAATCCCAGCATAATTTACTGATATGATGGTTGGTTTTGATTGTCAACTTGGGATTTAGAATTATCGTGGAAACACACATCAGGGAATGCCTGTGAGGAAGTTTCTTCTAGATTACGTTTAATGAGATGGGAAGACCTACCCCAAATGTGAATGATACCATTCCATGGACTGGGATCTGAGCCAGAATAAAAAAGGCAAGAGTAATCTGAATGGCAGCATCCGTCTCTCTCTGCTTCCTGACTGTAGACAAAGTGTGCCCAGCGGTCTCATGCCTCTGGCACTATGCCTTCCTGCTGCGATGGACTGTATCCCTAAACTGTGAACCTCAATCAGTCATTTCTTCTCTAAGCTGCTTTTATCAGGCATTTTGTCCCATCAATAAGAAAGGTATTTAATCCAGTGCCTTGGGTCGCCACAGGTTAAAAGCAGATGAAAGCTAGAATAGGACATTGTAAACCCTGGAACTGGAGTTACAGATAGCTGTGAGCTGCCACGGGTGCTGGGAACCAAACCTGTGTCCTCTGCAGGAGCAACATGTGATCCTAACCGTGGAGCTGTCTTTCCAGTCCTTTTCTATAATTTAAAACATCCCATGAAAAAGTTGCTTACTCACCTAATTGATGAGTGTTAGTGCTTGTGTATTATCAGGTAGATGTATGAACCTGCTGGCCTCAGACAGTGATGATCTTGCCACCCAGAACTGTATAAGACAGAATAGCTGCCACTTTCTCTTTAACTACCCAGACCCGCCTCCACCCCCCAGCAATACGTGTCTTCTCTGCAAGTTGCGCTTAGAATTCACAAAGATTGCCAGCCAGAAATCAACAGGGTGACTGGCATAAGAATAACATCCCACGGAGCAAAGAGAAGTTCAAGGTCCATGTCTCTGGGTCTCTCTTTGGTCCCATCAAGTTACATGAGTACGCTGCATGTGGGGGTATGTGCAGCTCTTTCTCGGAGCTGTCTCTGCTGCCACGTTCCCAGGGCTTGACGGAGAGAAGGCATCTCCTTCTTGCAACTTCCCATCTCCTATTTCCCATCTTGGAAATGCCCTCATGTTTGTCACTTGCACCATAAACAAAAGCAAGAAACCAGATCTGTCTGCAGAGCTGACAGATCTGAGGCTACATGGAAATGTTAATGAGCTTGCGGAGTGCCAAGAGGGCGCAGGCAGCGGCTGGAGCTTAGAGGCCCCTTCACACAGCACCGTGCTACCTGGCCTATGGAAGGAGCTCTAGGCACCTCTCAGGCAGAAATGGAAGCACCAATTCGATGCCTCCTACTCCCCGTTGGATCTCCTTTCCTTTCTTCAGCATGGCTTTTCTTGGGATGAAGATAGGTGCAGTCTGAACTTACAGTCCCTGGCAATGATTGCTCACAGAAAATAGCGTTTATCCCTTTCCCCCTCCAACAGTTTATATGACAGCACTACTTTGATATAGACAATAAGACGCAATTGCCCCCACCCCCTGGGGCTGAGAAAGAAGAGAACTCAACATCAATATGAACAATGAAGCAAAACTACGACACTTGTCCTTAAAACACAAAGGAGAACACATGGCTTGGCGTTCCTGTCACTACGGAACCAAATTACTTAGTCTACAAATGTCAGATGCATTGGGGCAATTCGAATCACCATGTTGATCCCTGGGTGGGGAACTTGGCAACAATACCATGAATCAGTTTGAAAGATCTTTGGGAGAAAATGGAGTTGGAGCCAATGTCTTCAAGGATGAATTGCATCCCTGAAATCTGGACAAGAGACCTGGCTGCGTTAAGATCTTGTAACTTATGTGAGGAGAGCAAGATTCTAAGGTAGCCCAGACATCCTGGGAAGACTTGACAGGAGTGTTGAGAGAACAGGCATTAATTGTCTACTGCTTTTTTGAATGCTTCTGAAAACAAGGAAACAAACAAGCAAATGTATCAAATTGCATGTTGCGCCATTGTGCATTTATTGAGTCCCAGCCATAAGCGTGCCTTGATTATACCGTTGCCATGGCAGAGGGAATGGTTTCTGGGTTACGATGGCAGCTGCCATATGTTCAGCTTCAAATCAACTGATTCCATCGTGAGCAGAGGAGAGAACAGAGGAAGCCATCCTAACGTTCCTGTTAACTTGGAGCTGTCACGTGACCCTCTGCTCTTGGCCTCTTATTAGATGCGTGCCACCTCTATGATTCTTAGGCATGTCCTTGAGGGACTTTTACACAGTAGCCGTTGGCACCTAATCGACACATCTCTCTCTACACTGAGAATCAGCTTACATAGCTGTTAGAAAACATGTACTCATGAAGGGACGCCACCTCTGGTTTGGTTAGGAATAGGTTGAGACTGGAGTCACTGATAAGTTTTTAAAGTTGCCTTTAAGGCAACAGATCCCTCTATGGCTGTGAATTCTGGTTAAAACAGAATCAAGAAAGGTTTGATTGTAGAAGGTAAATATTGAGTGTGTTCTAGAGTTTGATAAAGTTCGGATCACTTAAACACCAGACGGGATGGATCGGACATGTTCTTGCCCAAGTTCTTTCTCTTCATGAAGCATACTGAGCTGGCATTTTTATGATCTGAGTCCATATGATGATACGACATTGTGCTGCTGGGTCAAACTCAGATGCCCGCATAGTCAGCTCACTAATGAGTGCTTGGAATCGCCAGGAAATTACTTTTTGATATTTTTCCAGTACTGTGAAGAAGTTGGCTGTTTACTCAAGCAGGGATACACTGTTTTCTGGAATCCTACAGTATGCATTATGAAATCTCTGCCACAAGCCAAATGATCCTTGAAAGATTCTCAGTCCTTCCAAAACCATCCACTGATGAAAAAAGGACTCTAGACACTCTGTTATAGCTCCAATGGCCCTTTGGAATGATCCATGTTTTCTTTCCTGTGGAAACCCAAAGGAACGCCAGAACCAGCAAACTCTATGGAGTCAAATCTACATGGATGTGACATCTTTATCGTGGTAAACTGCCTCGAAGCTCCGAGTTCTGGTGCTGAGTATTTTCTGCATAGACACAGTGAAAGAGCTGCCGTGCTGTATCAGGGCCTCAAACCAGACACACAGCCACGACACATACGGGAAGGAGCCGCAACAGACATCCACAGCGCAGTTCTCATGGAGTACTAAGGAATCAAAAGCACGTGACGTCTCCTTTTACATGCAGTAAGATATCACCACACACCCCTAGATTGGCTCCAACCTGAAAGTCTAGTAATAGCAAGTACAGTGGGAGCTAGGGGCATGCATCACTCCACATACTGCTAGCAGAGATAAAAGCTGGCGACCGCACTTTCAGGAAAGAATATTGTTCGAGAAAATAAAGGAGTGCAAATTCCCTGACCTGGCAGACACTCTCTAAGGTATGTAATAGCCACAAACAGAATTTTCCTCTAATACTTGTCAATACTTGAATGAACAAATAAATCTGCATGCAAGTATATAGATTATATATGTGTGTATAAATACCTGTTTATCATCTGTCTTATTCACAGCTCATTAAGTTATATTTCCCATTAAAAACTATTTGAACTGGCAGAAGGACTCAGTGATAGCATGCCTGCCTGAATGCGTGTCCTAAATTCAATCTCTTGTATCGATAATTTTTTAATGTTTCTTTCAAAGAATTAGTATCTGTGGGCTTGGAATGAAGCTTGGTGTTAGGCCTAGCATACACATGGCCCTGATTCAATTCCAGCTACTCTTTTTAAAAATATCCAACAGTGGCCCTCAATGGAAACAAACAATAGTTTGTTTATGTGACGACTTTATCCAAAAGTATGGAATGTACTTAAGCAATTTTCAGTGGCCAGCTGGGCATATGTTTCCCATTCACATCTTTTAACCCTTCTTCTCAAACTGTCTATCAAACGATTCTTTGGAATAATGTGTTTCGTGGAGACATGGGTAAAAGAAGGTTGGACCAGCTCCATGAGATTTCAGAGGAAGGCAGAAAGGAAGGGGGATACTGTGCCGTCCCTCTCTGCTAGGGGGAGTGGCTTGCAGCAGAAGCTCCTCATCAGAGTGTGTCTCCTCTGATGAGCTCTTGTTATGATAATTATTATCACTCCAGAGATGCTGATAATTATATTTAGACAGTTTTTAAAGCAATATTGTATAATATTTTCCCCCATTTGACAACAGCATCGGGGCTGATGAATACGCAGTCAGATGAAATACCGGGCTGCTGCTGTCCACAAAATGTTCCCATCAACCGTGTAAGTGAGTTTTATAATGTATACATTATATTAGCAGGAAAACACACTCCTTGGGAAAGGACCAATTCTTGGCGCATAATCAGTTCCCATTGAATTTAAATGACTTTTGGTCCTCCACCGATGCTGATAAAATGCTTTCAAATGTACAGAATATTAACCAAATGTTTATATTAAACAACTCCTTTCAGGTGGAAATGCGCCCTGCGAAGCGTGGCTCCCTAGAGCAAGTTAGTGAATATTAATGCCTACCAGATCCTAAGAGCCACAAGTCCTCTGATGTGGGAGGCCAAGGGAGAGATAACAGGAAGGTTGGCAGATGCGCCCTGCCCTTGGGGAAGGCTCGGTAGTACCGGACATAACGTTGCTGAGCTGGATACAGAGGTTGAAATGCATGCGATTGGTTGTGAGGGACTCGGAGGCAGATACGGACCTTACAGAGAGGAGTAGCAGGCATCCATCTCTGTTTATATGGATAGGAGCACTGTGATCCAGGATGGCCCCAGACCTGCCCAAGGCACCATCAGTAAATTAATTCCAGGCATGCTTCAGAATTAACCCCAGCCAATCTCCAGTTCACTTGGAGCCCTCAGCTGAAGTGAGTAATGGCTGCTGATCAGAGCCGACTTAGAAGCTACTACTAAGCATGGTAGTGTTTCCGTTGTGTTGAAGCTCGCTGGCCATTTCCAATGATCACGTTAATCTGCAGGCTTCGGGAAATCATACACGTGTGCGGCGCTCAAGAAACGATCCCATGTTTCACAGCATATAAAGTTTTAAGCACCCGGGCTAGGGGGGGACAATGCACTTTCTTCGCTTTTCTGGGAACAGCTGGAAGACCTAACTGGGGAAAACAGGTTCTGTGGGCATTGTTGGGATTTGGGTTAACTAGCTCTCGGCTGGGATCCTGTTCCCCACAACAGAAAACAAAAGCTTTTCCAATATGCAGGCAACGACCGTGATGTTCTGAGCAGCTTGGAAGTCCCGGGCATATAAGCACTTCTTTTGATTAATGATCTCAGTGCTTTGAAATTTAAGCCATATTCATTTCTGTTTGGGTTGTAGTCTACTTGAATTTCTAGGAGATGCTTTTTAAATTAGTAAGGCTAACCTCTTTGACTCCGTCAGGTTCCGGATGAAAAATGGCAGAGGGATGCAGATGACACTGTTCCCATTTTACAGATGAAAGGATTTCAGGCCCGAGGCTCCTCTCAAGATTTCACATCTCCCTTGTAGCTTTACAGATGGCACTCCTCTACATTATGCTGATATGTCAACTCGTTTCAATTTCGGACATTACTTTCTCTTTTTATAATATACAGAGAATCTTCTATAGTAGTATCCCCATATCTATGAGGTCTCATACTCTTCCAGGTTCAGGAGGCATAGGCACTGTCACCCGGCAGCTGTGTTTGGCAGATGAATTGGTAGCAGGAGACCAGTGGTGTAAATGACACACTCAGAATCAGAAGACCTAATGCTTGAGCCAGGAGTACAAGCCCACTCACAAGTGTCTAACCTATGGTGGTCAAGCCCTTCTGGGATTTTTGCCCATCTCCCTCCCATGACTTTCTGCTCAGTTTAAAGGCAGACCCGGGATACATTTTAACAAATGCTGATGGAGTCGTGAGAGGATTGGGACAGATTTCAGTGTTCAGTAGTGATGAGATACAACTCAGCCAAGTAAAGGAAACCCAAACTTCAGGAGGCAGACCAGTGTTTTCCAACGCATGCTCTGTAAAACACTTCGCTAAAGAGGGGACACACATATATCTCTGCACATGCATACACACAAAGAAATGCATGTAGATCCATTGTTGGGTTTGATGTACACCCGTGACTCCAGCACCCAGGAGGCTGACGTAAGAAGATCATGAATTTGGGGCTATCCTGGACCACACAGTTTCATACCAACAAACAAAAACAAATATACAAATAGAAAATTAAAAATAAATGCTGCGTGATCCAAGAATTTGGGACATGTTATACATTATAGAGATACAAGATAAAATTAAGTGATCTGAGACATCCCACCATGGAGAAAACTATTCTTTCCAGCCCTGTGTTTTGCAGACTCATTTGGTTCTAAGACCCTTTTCAAAGCTTTCAATGGGGCCAGTGTGGTGGTGCACCCCTTTGATCCCAGCACTCAGGAGGCAGAGGCAGGCAGATCTCTGGGAGTTGAAGGTCAGCCTGATTCACATGGTGAGGTTCAGACCAGCCAACACTGCATGAGATCCTGGGTTGCTTGGTGTTGTTTTTAAGATTTTAAGTGGATCTGGCCATTTCTTAATAGTTGTAAATTCTACCCACCCTTGTAAACAGTCTCATAAGACATGTTTTGTATCCTAGACATCTTTTTTACCCTTGACTCTTAATCCAGAGTCTGGCAGGTGGTTCCCCGCCTCTGTTTATTAGATTAGCATGTGGTGTGCTTGGTTCTCTGAGGGACCACAGGATCATGAAGCCAGGCTGTGTTCTGTGTGCTCTAGGATGGCTTTCTTGAATGTTAATGACTTGCAAGCCCCCTGGGATGTTGTTAAAATGAATTTCCCGGAGAGTGGAACAGAACAGGTCCTGACGTCCTAGTAGAACCAACATTCCTGGCCCCCAGGTCACACTTTAAAGCTGTACAGAGCTAGAAGCTGCCATGAGATCAAGGGAGAACACCATGAAGTCATGGGACACTTGTATAGATCAAGAGCACAGTGCCACGGGGAGGGTAAGGAAGCCAGGATTGGTTCTTTCTAAGCAGTCAGAGGCAGTGGAGGAACGTCTTACGAATGTCATCCGAAGGAGCTCTTTTGAGGTGAGCTTTGAAGAGAAAGTAGCAGTTTGTCAGATAAAGGAAGAAAAGACCCATGCACTGAGCAAAAGGCTAAGCGAGGCATGGTGTGCTGCATGTTCAGCAAGCACTGAGGCAGGAGCATGTGGGAGAGGGAAGAGAGACAGCAGGAGCCCCATGTAGAATGGATACGAGACTGAATGGCAGAAGGCATTGAATTTTAAAAGACTCGCCATTTAATGATGATTATTCAGAAATAATCACCTGAGAAGAGAGAGATGTGGCTAGATGGGAGAAGGGTGGGTGGAGATCTTCTTGATGCTGTCCTTTTATGAAGCCACGTGGCCAACATGTACACCCTCTGCCCCTGGTCGAAGCCTTGTTTCAAGACATTAATGGGTATCAAATGGCTTTTGCAAACCTCATAACTGGTAAGGCATCGTCAGCCCCTTTCACCGTGTAGAGATGATCGTGTTTTTAAAAAGCACTTAACATTTCAAAGGTTCTTTTATAGACATCCGCACAAATCTATGAGCCTACAAACTTTATTTAGCTGCTGAAGACAGACTACTATTGCTCAGAGGCTTGTATTCCTCCATTCTGTTTTGCATTTCGGTCCAGCTGTTCTGGGATCTTTTATTTTAGAAACTGGAAAATGGGAGCTATTAATAGAGTCGGGCAGCTAATTTAAATCTGTTAATGTGCTGACACTTAGTTGCATACTTCAGCGCAGATGCCCGTGTGTATCGTGTGTATTTATTTTTGTGCAAATGTGTACATGTGTATATATAATTACTGGCAGATATAGTCAACACTTAATGTTTCTCGGGGCCGCCCAGGACTCGGCCTCCATTTCGTAAATAGGACACTCTCTGGCACGAAAGAAAAAAAATCACTTAGGAGATGTCTTAGGCTGTAGATTCAGGGTCAGAATAATTACAAAGTGAGAGGATTAGAGGTGAGAAAGACTGGTAAAACTTCACACGATTTCAGATGAACACTTTCTCATGTACCTTATGAAACAGCCAAGTACGCACTGTTGCCAATACAGGTCTGTGACCTCTTTCCTCTTGCTTCTGTTGCTCTTGTTTGGATTAGATAAGAGTTCGGGATCTGGAATTGCCTCTGACTTCAGGTTCTGGATCTGCCAGTTTGCTAGTTGTTTAACAGAGAGCAAGCCACTCGCCGAGGTGAGATTGTGTCTTTGTCTGGCCCTAGAGACAGCAGCTGAGCTCGCAGTGAGAGCTTTTACAATGGTTGCATGAGGTGATACAAGTCAACACTCATCAATCATATGAAAGTCTAATCTGCTGGGGCAGAAAGAGATGAAGTGAAGGGCTCCAGGGTGTGGCTTAGAGCAAAGAATAAAGAATCTTTCTAAGGTGCTATGGATTGAATATAGAATATTCTTCAATTGAGACAGCACTGGATTTGGAGACTGAAGAAATTTTAGACATTGGGCTAGAAGAAACCAGTCATTAGAGTTGGGTCCTTGAAAGTGTCCGACGCCCCTATTCTCTCTCTCTCTCTCTCTCTCTCTCTCTCTCTCTCTCTCTCTCTCTCTCTCTCTCTCTCTCTCTCTCTCTCTCTCCATGAAATAAATAAATATACATGTCCTCACCACCATCATTTGCCCAGGTTCATAGAGCCAAGCAACCCTGGATTGAACCATGAACCCAAATAAATTCTATCAAGTATTCTGTCATACAATTAGAGATTCTATTGCTGTGAAGAGACACATGATCATGGCAACTCTTATAAAGGAAAATATTTAATTGAGGTGGCTTACATTTTCATCATGGTGCGACACGGTGGCACACAGGCAGACATGGTGTGGGAGAAGAGGCTGAGAGTCCCATATCTTGACTCACAGGCAACAGGAAGGGGTCTGAGAGTCACACGGAGTGAATCTTGAGCAAAGGAGACCTCAAAGCCCACCCCCACAGTGACACACTTCCTCCAACAAGGCCACAGCTGCTTCAACAAATTCACACCTCCTAATAATGCCAATTACATTTAAACTATCACAAGGTGATGAAAGTAACTGATAGTTGTGTAATAAGTTATCTGAAGTCTTGCGTATATGTTTAAAGGTGTGATGATTTTATCCATGGGTGAATCTTTCCTAGCTAGTCAATGGGCACCAGTATTATAGTTTCTTTATCACCATCCAAACTCATGACCTTCTCTGTATGGCGCCCAGTTTCCCCAGCCAGAAGAGGCATCTTCTGTTTTGAAGTTAATCTTACTCTGTGCATATAGTCTCCCTGAAGGAAAGCTCTGGCACTTTGGACATGCTTCTCATCTTCATTAGCTAACTGACCCCTCAGTAAATCATTTCTCAGTAGTCTGGAGGCCACACAGTGTCTGGTGATAGCCACAGCTTTCTCCATCCTTCCACTACATCCTGGGGAAAGTGTTGCCTCAATGCAACCCTACTTGTGAGACTTGTAACACAGCCTAGGAGCCCACTCCCTGCAATCAGTCACTCAAGAGTCCTCTCCGAGATTCCCATAAGCAACTTCCCCTGGCTTTAGCTGTTGCTTCCACATATGTTCATTTTGTTGCCTTTTGGTTTTAGAATTCTAGGCTCCATTTTATCACCTGCACATGCACATATTATTTGTTTTAGATATGTATGTGTGAGGCTGACTTCACTGAAAGCAAGGGGCACAGGTATGCAGGGAGGTGAGGTTCATGGCACACACCTTACACCAAGAGCTAGAACTTGGTCTCTCACATCCTTGGAGACCCTCCTCCCCTGTTTATTTGTCCTGGCTCTTCCTCTGGTATAATCAAGTTCTTCTCCATCCCCCTGTCTCTTCTCTGCTCCTTCTTGTCCTTCTCACCTTGTCTCAGTTAGAGAGGTTCAGGACTTATTCTATTTTTACTTAAGTCTTAGCTCATGTCCATAAACTTAGAATCTCATCTTGAACCCAAGATCTCATTGACACAATTTCCTTACATCAATCAGTTTCCTCTCCAAAATAATGCCGGGGAAGACATTCATTGTTCCAGGCTCTTCAAACAAAAACAAAGAGGGTGCAAGGAATGAAATAAGGAGGGTTAATGACTCCTTAAGAATAAGTTCCTGGTGAAAATCAAGACCGAGGATCCTATGCCTAAACCATCAACCTTGCTGGCTCCAGGATAGACACCATGAAGGAAGCCATACCTTGAAAAGATGTGGGAAAGAAGCTGGGTTAATATGACAGCTTTGAACTTGAAAGAGTCAAACACTGAAGAGTTGTTTTTAACTTTCATTTAGAAACATTGCCCCACAAAGACGGTTTTAAATTGCTGACTCTTCTTTCTCCGTCCAGTAAATAAAAGAAAAAGAAGGATGTGCTTAATGGGAGGACTTTTCTAGAGCAGGTGGGAAGGGGATGTACTTACATCAGAAAGGTCCACAGAGGGGGGAGTTACTGCCGTGAGTGTGTGGCCATTGGGGAATGCTAACTGAAGAAGCCTCTGCCCTGCCCTAAAGTTGGGAAGACATCTTGGAAAAGTATCCGTTTCTGTTAGAGTGTATGGAATTTTTTATTTCTTTTCTTTTCTTTTTTTGCCCCATAGTAAGATCTAGTTTTGTATCTGACCTAGCTAGCTTATTCCAGCTTCGTCTCCAGATCTCTATGTACCTGTGCTTTGAATTCTCTTTGAAGCAGTTTGAATGCATCCTGCCAGTCCCCTCATTAAATGGATCAAATAGGCCTTTGGCAAGTGCTCACTGTATATTTGTATCAGATTCAAGTTTTTAAGTTTTGAAAATTTTCCTTTGACACCTGGTGATAGCAACATGTGTCCAAGGCTGAGAGTCACTACTGCTGAGGGACGTGGAGGTCCTGGGGCTTTCATAGGGAAAGCTCTCTCCATCCCAAGCAAAATAACAGCCATTTCCTGAGGGCCTTTTATGAGGCCACCTCATCATAACAAGAATGAACACTTACAGAGTATTTAACATTGCCAAGCATGATCCTAAAAGGGTTTATGAGCATCATCAACCCCTAATCACCACACAGTTCTAGAAGGCAGCCATTCATCTTCATCTTGGTTTTACAGGTGTGAGAAATAAGACAAAATGTTTAAACAACTCAAACCCCTAACTAGGGTACTGCCTGGCACCTTTAAGCCAAAGGCATGTCACTCTTCAGGGAGATCCATCTTGAGGGTTGTTTACTGGATTCCTGGTCTGAACCTTCATATTTGAAAGTGTTGTTGTTGTTGTTCAAATCAAGGCAAGCCAAAATTTCATACTCTTGCAATTGCTTTTTGGGGAAAGGACGCAACTTCGTTTTCACGAGTCTCCATGTTTGCAATTCACCTTCATGCGTGCAGGTGGCTAGCATCTCCCCATGAGAGTGCGGTAAAGGAATGAGAGCAGGCAGGCAGTAGAGACTGTGATTGGTACCCAAGAGAAGATGCTCATCATTGTGTAGGCATCTGAAGCCCTTGCCCTGTGCTTCTTCGGGTTTCCAAAGTTCAAGAAATGGAAAACATAAAGATGAAAGGGAGAGAAAAGTAGGTGTTTTCTTCTCGTTTTAATCTCATACCCCAAATCGCCATTTGAGCCGCTCCATCAGGAAGCATTTGGTGAGAAAGCATGTGTACACCGAGTGCTTCTAATACCACGGGCAAAGGTCTGAATTGTAAGTAACATTGGCAAGAACAAGCTGTAAGTTAGGATGCAAATCCAAACCGAGTGTGTGAGGTTCTGGCTTCCAGCCTGGTAATTGAATTTCCAGTTTATTATCCTTAATGTTTTTTAATGCGAGCTTGCAATTCAAGGAGAATGGAAAGCTGCTCCCCCAGTTCTTTCCCCTCAAGCACTTCCAGGAATAATTCCTCTCCAGACCCAAGAAATGGTTTGGGGGTCAGGAGGATACTTTAACTCTTTTAAATTCTGGAAATGTCTCTTCTAGGCATGTACTACGCCATGGGCACATAGAAAAACACGGGGTGCAGATCAGAGGTTCGGAGTCCAAGGCTGGTGTTGGAGCTTCTAGAAAAGTGTGGGAAGTTAAGCTCAGGGAGCTGAGTTATGAATTGGCTGGGTGGTCCAAGTGATACTACCTTCTTGTTCAGAGGTGCAGATGGTGTCTGCAGTTTGGATAAAATCAGCTGTCCTCACACACTTGGTTCACACCTGCAGTGGTCTGTGCCTTTTGCCTGGCTCAGCAAAACAATGTCAGAAGCTTCCGCTTATATTACTTTTTCTGTAAACTAATCCTGAAGCAAGGCTGAGGGCAGAATCAGTTTGAAATAGTCTTTTAATTTTTTTTAACATTTATTCTTTGTGTGTGTGTGTATGTATCTGTGTGTGTGTGTCAGTGTGTGTGTATGTATGTGTGTGTGTGTCAGTGTGTGTGTATGTATGCGTGTGTGTCTGTGTGTCAGTGTGTGTGTTCATGGGAAGGACAGAGGACAGCTTGAAGGACTCAGTTCTTTCCTTCTACCATTTTGGTTTTGAGAACCAATCTTAGGTCACCGTGATTGGCGGCAAGCATCTTTACCACACGAACCATCTGAAAGAGGTTTAAGGATGCCAGTGATCTTAATTACGCTACTAATAATGATACCAATACTGATCAGCAATAACCATGGACATAAACATGAGAGTCAGCCATGTTGCAAGTTGTCCTCCGCTTTATGCGTTATTTATACTAAAACTGAACTCTCACAATAGCTGAAAAAGGTAGGTAATGGTTTCCAATTTTACATATGAAAACTGAGGTTCATAAATTCCAAAACCTTTTCCAGGGTGCCATCACTGCAATGGAGGCTTGGGTGGGATGCAATCTGAAATCCCTTTACTCTTTGCTGCAGTCTAAGGACAGAAGCACTATCAAAGCATGCCTGCCATTGTAGGGTATTGTTTTTGTCTTTAAGATTTGTTTAAACATTTGTGTGAAATGCATGGTGCCTATGTGTGTAGAAAAGAAAATGAAAAAGGGAATATCCTCCAAGCCATTGCCTATACGTGCACACGACCTGAAAATGCAAGAACAGACCAGTATAAGGTAAAAATCAATGGCTTTCCACAAATTTCCCCTCTCAAAACTTCTAATATGTTTTCGATTGTTATTACCCAGAACTGTCCTTGATATGAACTGAAACAATAGAAATACATCATCTTTAATTTTCTCCACTTGTTAATATTGGTGCTCTTTATTCGTTTATTTCCTCTCATTCTACTGAGATCAGGCCATGCCTTACTCTAAATTATCTTGTTGCGTGAAGCAACAGTTTTGCAGGAGGTACTGTGTTCCATGAGATGCCATCTTCCAAACAGCTTTGACTCCATTGAAAGGAGGCAGATGGTAGCGTCTGAGCTGACCTGCAAACTACACCCTCTGTTGGGCTCGTCCAGCACAGAGTGATAAATGGCTCATTCCTGGGAGTAAGGGGAGCCATCCGGTGGCGTTTATTAGGATGAGCTGAGACTGTAGCTTCTCAGGGGTGTATTAAAATCATAACTGGAAAACTAGGTAGGCCCAAGAACTTATCAGATCCACAAGACCGAGAAGAGTGGAACAACAGATAGGCAGGTAGCCACGTAAGTCATCTCAATAGTGGGGGACCAAGCTGAGTCAAAGCCCCAGAGTCCCCTACATGTCTATGCCTGATACACACATGCTATGTGTCAGATTGGTTGGCGCAAGGCCCTGCCATCCCATAAACTGATGGACATTTATTGCTTTTTGACCCTTCTGGACCTGGATCCGAATACTCTGTTTTCTATTCTAGGGCTTTTACCCACCAGATGATGGACCCCACGACTTGGCTCCGACATCCTCATCCCAGTGGTTCCAGCAACAGCTCGTTCCTGGCTCCGGTCAGTCTGTTATCCTATCAATACTTGCTCTCTGCCCACTTCTGCAACCTTTTGAACTATCCTATGACCATTACAACTTACATTTACTCTGTAAATATAAGCACATATATACATATAGATATATTTACTGTGTGCTGTGTGAAATGAGAGAAGTGGTAATCAAAATGGGGGCGGCGCTGGAGAGATGGCTCAGGGGCTAAGGGCATTTGTTACTCTTGCAGAAGACTTGGGTTCAGTTCCCAGCACCCACATGGAGGCTCACAACCATCTACAACTTTATTTCAAGTGATCTGAGGCCCTCTTCTGAATTCCATGCATGCATGCAGAGAAAATACTCATATATAAAATAAAAATAAGCATTTTTTTTTCAAAAAAAATCAGAATAAAAGTACCTGCATTGACCTTGAACATCAGAATATTTTGGATTTTATGACCAACTGTTCTCATCGAAGCTGCTGAATCTTCTGAATTTCTTCTTATTGAATAATTTCTATCTTTGTAGAAAGACAACGTGTCCTTCTATGTTTCTGGCACAACATGCTCACAACAAATTTTCAGTAATCATTTAATAGTTCACTATTAAATTATTATTTTTTTAACGATCTTCCAATGGGTGATGGTTTTTTTTTTGCAATTAAAAAACTAGTGCAATGAACATTTCTATCCATGACTTTGGTGCCAAAATATGATTTTCAAAGACATTTGTGTGTGGGGGGGGTTGGCAGTGTGACTTAGTGATAGAGCTCCTGACTACTCTGTTTGAGGCTCGATTCAGTCTTTAGCATTGAAAAATAAAAGTGACTCCTGTAGCTATTTTCTATAAAAATGCTGACTCACCCACCTTCCCACAAGAGACGCCCACGTAGTGCTCTTTATTGGATCCATTCATTTTCATATCTGTTCATTTGATTCTTTCTGGCTCCGGGGTCCTCAGCTGGCAGAGTGTGACTACTACCCCTGTCTAAATGAGCAAGAACTCGGTTGTCCAAATTTCAAATACGGAATTCTTTCTTTGAGTGCATTTTATGTTAAGGCTGCAAAGACAAACAGAAGGTTAATGCCTTCTGTTTTCATCCCTGACAGATGAAGACAACAAATACAATTGGGCTTTGTGGTTCAGGGCTCTGGTATAAGAGCTTTAATCAAGTTTGGAACCTACTAAAATACCACTTACTTAGCTTGGGTTTAAGCCATGACCTTCTATTGTTCAAAGACATTTTCCTTTGTAATAACTTCATGGAAAGAAAAACGACTTGAGAGTTGTATTTATTAAAGAGCCCAAAGGCATTTGAACCTCAATTTACATTTTTCTTCTTTATAGAAAAAAAAAGCAAAGTGTAAATGAATGTCAAACATGTGGCTTACATTTTTCCAATGATGCATGCAGGCTTTAAAAACTAATGAAAATACTTTAGAAGAAACATGTTCCAAAACATGTTAAGTGCATGTGATGTAGGACATTTGGAGTAGATCAACACAGCAGTTGGGGGTTTGTGGCATTCTGAAGAGAAAACAAAGAGACTTTTCCTCTTATGTGAGATTAAGCATTCCCTTCAAGTGAAGACAAGCCTGGGTCTGAACCTAGGACCCACTCCAGTATAGACTCAAAACTTGAGGAGGGATGAATGCTTCAAAATTAAGGAATCTTATATGGTACCACCTTCTCATTCCATGGATACTTCTGTTGTGTGACATTTTCTGGGGAGACTCAGCACACATGTCTACTCACCCCAGATAGGGAACCCCTGACACACCAAAGTATGGATACCACCAAAGTCTAATTTCATTAACCAATGGGTTTTATTGGGGTTACTTACAGGAATATTGGTGAGGAGGGTTTACTCACAGAAATGACCCAAAGACGGCTGTTTTACTGAGTAACAGCTCATAAAAGCTGGGGACCTGGAGCACACAGCACACCTTGCAGGGAACTCAGCATGTCGGGGAGTGTCCTTTCCAAGTAACTCAGTCTAGATCTCTGCCAGCCACGGCGGCTGGTTTCTTCTTCTCCCAGGCCTTGTCTCAGATTCCTCTCTGCAGCTTGGTTTTTCTGAAGGTGACTCTCAGTGATCTTTACTTTATGTTCTTGGGACCGAGGAACCTAGTGAATCTGATCCATTTCAGGGCCTTCCTCCTGAGCTATTTTGAGCTCTTTATTTTCTGACTTAAGGTTCCCTGCTGGGTGGAATGTTTTGACCTTTCCATCACTAGAGACCAGGGTGTTTTGCAGAATCCCAATAGAAATTATGAAACGTCAGTCTATAGGATTTTTTTTAATTGGGTGGATGGTGAATAGATTTAAAGGGTGTATATAATGCCTGGATGTGGTCAGGAGTAACAGAGGAAGGGGCTGGAAAGATGAGTCAGCAGTTAAAAGCACTGGCCATTCTCACAGAAGTCCCAGGTTCAATTCCCAGCAACCACATAGCAGCTCATAACCACCTATGATTCCAGTTACAAGGGCTCCAACACCCTCTTCTGGCCTCCGTGGGCACAGTACACACATGAAAGCACAATAACAGTATACACTTTTTTTTAAAGGACTAGCAGAAGAGGGAAGGTGTCCTCTGAATCGCTGACATGAGCATGAACCCTCAACTCTAGGCACTGACATGATGTCATCGATAAGATACAGTGTGGCCCATTGAAAAGACACCAATTTAGATTCCCTACTTTAAAAAAAAAAAGTGAATAGAGGACTGTTGAAATGAAACACTAATAACTCATCCACAGTATGTTAAAGAAATTGAATAATCTTTTAAGATCAAATGTTAAAGACTCCCAGCAGACTCTATAGGATAAAAAAGGAAACTCTCACAAAACTATATTAGACAATATCACACCCTGGGGAAGATAGAAAGAAATGGAAGCTCTCATTCCTACTGCTGGCTGAAATGTACATTGGTACATCTACAGACTTGATTTTTCTGCGAAAATGACAAAGGAACTCGGGTTTGCACACATACAGTCATTTATTAAATAACAGCAACATGAAAAACCAGATATAATTTGAATACATATTACATTTGGAATATATCAACAAGTTGTGAAACACTCATGACAGAATGAATACTGCTGTTTGGATGAATAAACTAGATCCAATTTTATTTTGAAAACAGATAAGTCTTGCAAACCACGATTTTAAGTATAAAGTTAAGTTGGTGAAAATTTACCAGTGATATTAAAGCAACGCACCATAGTCAGAGCAATCCCGCACAAAAATGGCAGAATCCTCTAATATGTGACTTCATTACACTACAGAATCACAGTGACGAAAACAGAATTCAGCGGGACGGAAGACCCAGACTGGCCTAAGCGACTAGGGCCATCTTGCTTTTAGGGAAGATGCTAAGAGTGCACACGGTAGGAAAGAGTCCGTTTGACAAATGGTGCTGGATATTCACATGTAGAAGAGTGACTCTGGCTCCCTGTATTTCATCCCGCGCAAAGAGCTAGTTAAAACAGAACAAAGGCCTTAATGTGAGACCCGAAACTTAGTGTCACAGTTGATGGAGTAAAACATGTCTAGATGAAAGCATAGAGGGGGGCACTCCGAAAGGGACTCTAATAGTGCACGAAATAATACCAAGAGCTGACAAACAGAATCACAGGGATTCAAAAGGCTTCTGTTAAAAAAAAAAAAAAACAGTTGAGCAAAGGCAGAGTCTACCCGATGGAAAAACATCTCTGCCAGCTGCACAACTGACAGGAGATTTTCTAGAATACATAAGGACACTCAACAAATTAAATGCCAAAAATGAATAATACAGTCAAAAAGGCAAACGAAATGGATGGCTGGTTCTCAAAAGATATATAAACAGCCAATAAATGCGTGGGGAAAAAAAAATGATCAACACTTTGAGACATCACAGAAATACAAACCAAACCAAAAACATCAAGACTCTAACTCACTATAGTCGTATGGCTAGCATTAAGAAAAACAGAAAAATGATTATATGTTAATAAAATAAGAGTATAAAATAATAATAATAACAAAAAAGGAAAATAGAAATAAAATGTTGTTGAAGCTGGTGAGCTCAGGAGAGAAGGAACCCTATGTACTGCTGCTGAGAATGTAAATTAGTCCAGTTACCATGGCAACCAATATGGTGGTTCCTTAGAAAACTAAAAAACATAACTACTGTATAATCTAGCCATAAAATTTCCAGGAATATATTTGAAGGAGCCTAAGTACCACAGTACAGAGATACCTGATAGCTTATGTTTATGGTAGCAATACCAATTGTTAAGTTATAGATGAATTTAGGGATCCATCCACCAATGAAGGGATAAAGAAAATGTGACATATATTTAATGGCATTTATTTATTCAGCCACAGAGAATGAAATTATGTCATTTGAAGAAAATTGGAACTGGAAGTTATTATATTAAGCAAAGTAATCCAGAATCAAAAAGAAAAATAACTTGTATTTTCTCTTATGTCTGAAACCTGGGTTACAGGTGTATATATGTTATATGCCAATGTTCACGTGGGTACATGCACATGTGCAGGCGGGTGTGTGTATGTGTGTGACTGCAGAGGTCAGAAGTCAATGTCCCGTATTTTCCTCAATCACTCTCCCCCTTATTTGTCGAGACAGGGATCTCAGATTCCACCCCCCCCCCCCCCCCGAGCACAATGGCTAGACTGGATAGCTAACAAGCTTCAGGGTACCTTTATTTCTGCCTCCACAGCCCTGGGGTTGCAGGATGTTCTGCCACATCTGGCTTCTGTACATATGCTAGGGATTACCCTCAGGTCCTCGTTCTGGTGCAGCAAGCCCTTTACCCACGGAGGAAGCTCCTCAGCCCCTCGTATTAACAGTTCTTACATTTCATTCATACTTCTCAACTTAAACATGTTTTATAATAAAAAGGTCAATAAGGAGACAGCGAATACTCCTCTTTCTATTATTATG
This sequence comes from Arvicola amphibius, assembly GCF_903992535.2. Lineage (NCBI taxonomy): Eukaryota > Metazoa > Chordata > Mammalia > Rodentia > Cricetidae > Arvicola > Arvicola amphibius. The sequence goes on along the minus strand of NC_052061.1, from coordinate 9,600,451 downwards.
CTAATCAACTGCAGGATGCATTGTTTTCAGTAACTTGCAAGATGGATAAAATAAGCCCCTCTCCCTAAGCGTTCCCTATATGTTCAGGTAATATAACACAGAAGTGGGGACCTTAGTGTGGGACAGATTGAACTGAAATACAGACATAGGAAAATGTGGCTTGACTCTAAAGGCAGATCTTGACTCTGGCGGGCTCTGACTTTGAGAATCTGCATTCCCTTCTGGCTGAGAGGAAGATTTGGCAGAACTCTGTTTGAAACACTGTAAACCCACAGAAGGGGAAGAGATTGGTGCCATGGGACATAGTCTCGGTGCTGATTTTACTATGGCCTGAGCACTCCTGGTGAGTTTTGTCACATAATATGGAGAACATCCTCCTCAATACCTCCCAGTGTGTGTCCCTTTCTGTTAGTGGCTCCATGGAGGAGGAGAGCAGGTTGTCATCAGACACTGCCTGTCCTTGTCCTACTCTGTCGGCTCTCTCAGAAGCACACCCACTTTGTGGTCACAAATGCATCTGTCCTAGTGACTCAGAGGGAAGCCAGGATAAGGGCCAAGCAACACGGAGCAATCCAGAGCATTCCATGATAGATAGTTGACCAAGGCACTCAATGACATTCCCCCACCTTTGTGTCACGACGGAGAGACACTCTGGTTGTGTGAAGTCATGTCCTCATAGTGCCAAAAGGTTTTAAGGTCTTGGGCAATCTAATTTTTCACTTGAGCGGGCTCTCTTGCCACGTGTCCCACATCTGTTGCTTTCCTTCAAAACCGTACAAAGTATTTGATACAATCTTACAAGAACAGGAGTTTCCGGTTCCACTGTAGCCATTCTTGCTAATCACTGTCTTAATAAGCCCTGATTCCGACCACTAACAGCTCTGCAAGCACCGATTATGGTAGGCTATATGTCACATCATAATCCAAACGGCAGATACAAAGCACCTCAGATGAAGGAGATATTAGTAGATAGCGAGGTCTATTTTTCTAGACCTGCCCCTGGGCCCATCCCACATTTTCCTAAATCTAACCTTAAACTTGCTCTGCCCCACTCCAAGGCCCCGCACTTCTATGTAATATTGCCTGAACAGATATGGAAATCTAGAGATAAGGGCATATTGTATTCATCTTACTAGTGTTAGAAGAAGGAAAGCACTCACTCGCCACTAGGATGTCCAAAGAGCCTAAAATAAAAGGAAGCATCTTCTAGTCCTGAAAGGCTATGACCTGGTTAAATTCTAATGGAAGGTGCACATTTTATGTTTGAAAACTGTGTGAAAATCAATGAAGAACAGGATAGGATTACTGACCTATTGGCCACCAATACATTCTAGGAGATGGGGAAAGTCTGTCATGCAGTTGTACACCCACTGGTGAGCCCACCAGCCTCTAATGTTTAATTCCAAACTCAGGGTCACCCAGATGACCCTAATTAATCTCTGGGGGACACTAAACAAAGCTCAAATGAGTAAGTGGGGGGGGAGATTTCTTTTTTTTAAGATTTTATTTATTAACTATACAGTGTTCTGCCAGAAGAGGCAACAGATCCCATTATAGATGGTTGTGAACCATCATGTGGTTGCTGGGAGTTGAACTCAGGACCTCTGGAAGAGGAGCCAGTGCTCTTAACCTCTGAGAAAATCTTTTTCTGAACCCCGGAAAAAAATTTCTAAGGAGGAGTAGGGACTGGTAGGGGTGGGAGGGAAGTAGGAGAAGGTAAGAGGAGGGGAACCAGAGTACATAGTTTGCATGAGGGACACTGTAGACAGACAAAATTCCCTAAAATGAGGGGGCAATGGGGGACTGGAGAGATGGCGCAGGGGTTAAGAGCACTGGTGGTTCTTCTAGAGGTCCTGAGTTCAATTCTCAGCAACTCCATGGCGGCTCACAACCATCTACAGTGAGGGGGCAATGAGGTCTGATTCTTAATGACCCAGAATATTGGATTTGGGTCACCACTCAACAGTTCATAAAACTATTTGCACCTAAAATGTAGTTAGCACCTAGGTCTTACTACAATGTGTGCTATCTGTATCTTTCCACGTGCCGCTAGCTGTGGAGTTTCTGGGACAGCTATTGATGTTGGGAGATTGGTTATGTCCTAGAAATGGAGTCAAGACTGCACGGTGTGTTCATATCACACAGTGCTTCTAACACTGACTTCATCATCGTAGATCCAGCTCTATCCTCTTGCATTGAGAGTTTCCCATCACCACTGCTTGTCCTGCAAGAAACACGACACACAATTTGCTCTCTACCCGCCCCTCCTTCTATCGCCATTCATAGTTCTCAAGGCCTATCTCTGTGATGGGGAAACTATCAACCAATCACATCTAGTTAGGGTGTGGCTACCTGTAGCCCAGGTAGCAAAACTTGTAGGACACAGGCTCGCTCTCTCTCTTTCTCTGCGCGGGTGTTCGTGGGACCGATTGGATTTCAGACCTCCCACTCTTGTAGCGTGAGTTTCCCCCCTTTTCAACTATTAAAAAATAACCGCTATTCTTGAGCTGGTCTGGTTATTTACCGTACCGACCTAATTCGTTGCCATGTCTGGTTTAATTGGTCAGTTTGCAGGAATTATTCTAGAGTTAACTGTATCTTAAAGATACAGTTTTACAATTAGCTAAGTCAGAAGGCTGTGAACACAACCTGCATGGGGCTGAACAAACAACATTCACTCAGCCCTCGCTGGGCTCCCCACGTGTTTGCCTTTAAAACATTAAAGAACCATTTAGTCATCTAAAAACAAGTCAGGCAAGAAAAAAAAATTGGCCTGGTTTATTATTTAGTGTCTGTAAACCAAAGTTAATTACGAACACTGGCACTGAAGATGTGCGCAGTTTCTGCCCTCTGCCGCTTTGACACCGAGACTTGTGACTGACTGAGGGCGTGAATGGGCTGTTTAGAGGTAAGCTGTCGTGGTCCATATAGTTTTGTCCCCAGGGAGCACTCTAACAGCGCTCTGATGATACTTCATGGCCCAACAGCAACAAAGACTGACGTGGCTTCACAAAGGACTTACTAGAAACCAACATTATAGTCTTTCAAGAAGACATGGTTTTAAAGAAACACCACTCACTGCAGATAAAATGTTGGTTTTGTATACTTGAGTGCATTTAACCTTTGGAGCACTGGCTATACTAAAATAACTTGAAAACTGGTGCTTATGTAGTGGCATGAGACAAGAACAAAAGTGTAGGAGGTCATCCTCAAAGTATCATGGATGCCTAAGGACTAGGCTCTGATTGGGAACCTCCTTCAGCCAATGGCCTTTGAGAGGCTGGACCAGGTGGGGCGTGGTTTGGGGGTACCAAAAAGCCAGTGGGACCGCCCTCTCGCCCTCTTCCCGCTCGCCACACCTGGGTTCCTTTCCTGAATCCTTGTTGTGATCCGTGAGTTTCCTTTTCAATAAAGAAAACTTTAGTATACGCTATTTGGTGCTAGCATGGGATTCCTTTATTTGCATTTCCCCCTTCTGGCACGTACCACTTCATCGCGCCCCTCGCTAACTCTGTCTAGAACTTTACTGATACTTATTAGAGGGATTTTCTGTATTTCTTTCTCCACTATTCTCCACGATTTCAGTCAGAACTTAGAAGCTAAGTTAGCAGGATAAGGGGATGTCACTAGGGCCTGGAGGCCATCTAGGAGATTGCTGAACTTGTTCCCTGGGATGGACAAAGAAGTGAAGACCCAGTCAGACATAACGGAAATGAGAGCCTTACCCTTTGGAGATGGAAGGGGCTGATGGTGTTGGGTCCTCTAAACAGACTCTGCCTTGTCTATTTTATAAGATTGCTGGCCTCTCTTGTCCCTATTGCTCCTGCTTGGATCTCTGCCTCTGAACCTTCCTGCCATTTCTCCTCACAACGTCTTCTGGGAATAAAGCCACTGTCACAGGGAGATAGCTTAACTCTCCTTGTCTACCCATGTCCCTTTAACTCTCCAGGAAGACCTGGATGCCATCAGGAACCAGAGAGGTAAGATGTTCAAATGTATGCAGAATGGCTTGGTTCCTTTCAAATCCTTGTAACCGAGTGCCTGATAGAAGCAGTTTAAGGGATCAAAGATTGTGGCTGTCAGTTTCAGTCTCCCACAGAGGGGACGGCATGGCAGAGAAGCCCAGTAGATGGCAGCAGGAAAAAGTGGTGAAGGCTGTTCACATCACTGAAGACAAGGAAACAGAGAGCATGATGGGAATCACAGATGGGATGATCTTCCAAGGACCACCCTTAGGGAACCTCTCTGCCAGCGAGGCCTCACTCCTAAAGATTCCGCAGCCTCTTGATATAACATCACTAGCTGGACAACACACATTCCAAACATGAACCTGTGGGGGTTAGTGCCGATTCAAAGCACAGCGAGGGTGGGGAACGCCTTAAGCCAAAACAAGAAAAACCAACTTATAATGGGAATGAAATCAAGTGGATGAAGGCAAGCACCCTCCGTCACTGAAGGTCCTGTGAGCCAACGATGTCCTAAAAATCATTAATTCACTAAAGGTTGTACTATAATATATTGTAAATTCCACACACACTAGATGCAAATTGAACAAAGTAAATGCTAGAAAGGTTGGGGGGGGGGGGCTTGAGACGAAACGAGGAATAATAACAAAGACACGTTCTCCTCCCTTGCTGTCTGTCTGCTCTCTAAAGTGAAATTGCCTTTGTAATATCTTAACAGAAAAGGAACTATCTCATGTGAACGCTGAAGTTCCTAACATGGTTGGCATCCAGATGTAGTTCTGGGGAGTCAGAGGGACTGCTAGACTTTGAACACCTCACAGAAAGACTGCAAACCCTTTCCACACCCATCACGTCTGTAAGGAAGAGCTAAAATGCACAGCTGTTTACTCCAGCTGGAGGCCCAGTGTATCAGGGAACTCTCATAAGAAGAGATTGAAAGCTAAGGTCTCACAAGCCTTTGCCCAGAGGGCTATTTTAGTGTTTTAGAATGTTCGTGCTTATTACACACACACACACACACACCACATTATTTAATTAAGATATTTCTTTTCAACTGCATAGGGTGAAGACTCTGGGTTATAGGAGCTACACATCGTTTTACAGTATAGATGCCCCTAGTGGCTGTTGGATGAATTGCTCACACAGACCACAGCGCAAAATACAGATCAGAACTTCTGAGCCAAGTGCCATTCATATACCCGTGAATTTTAAACAGAGCTACAAACCAGCTTGTGTAGCCGGAAGCAGGCATCACTTGAGAAACACTGTGAAAAGAAATGGATAAACCACTTTGCCACGCCGGGCGATGGTGGCGCACGCCTTTAATCCCAGCACTCGGGAGGCAGAGGCAGGCGGATCTCTGTGAGTTCGAGACTAGCCTGGTCTACAGAGCTAGTTCCAGGACAGGCTCCAAAGCCACAGAGAAACCCTGTCTTGAAAAAAAAAAAAACAAAAAAACAAAAAACAAAATACAACTTTGCCAGTGTATGCAGAAACGTGGAAGGGCTGCAGGAAGTGGGGGTTTCCAAAGCAGAACCCTCACCTGCATCTCTGTGGGTCACCTTTGGGCAGCAGGTGCGCCAGGAAGCTGATCCACTCATCAGTGGACTTGAGAAAGTCAGAGCCCTAGGCAGGTCTGTCCACACCCTTAACTCATGGCGGCTGCTTTCATGGAGTGGAATGCCCAGAAAACTTGCATACTGCTGGAGCGCATCCTGCCTTCCGCTGCCGTAGACACATTAGGCCACGTTACTTTAAGCTAAACCCGAAGGGATGTCAGAGCACGCTTCATGCTGCCTAACTCTCCAAGGAACTTTAAATCTCTTACCCAATTTGTACCTCAAAACAACTCTGGAAGGTAAAGCAGGTTTTATTGCACTCGCCTGGCAAGAAGAGCAAATGCAGAAATATTATCTTTGTCATTTTAAAATGAATGTACCTTTCTTTCTCTTTCTCTTTCTTAATCTTCTGCCCCTTATCTCCACTTCTGCAAGGAAAAAAAAAATCGAACAAGATGCTCATCTTTTCCCAGGATCATTTTTAATGTGACAGCTATGCTTGTGAGGGACGATCACACACACAAAAGGAATTCCAATGCCATTTGGGGACTTTTAGTCAAGATTCTACAAGTACCAGACAGCTAAAACTAAAGAAATCCTTGTAGCATTGATATAGACTGTTGTTCTGATCACGGAGCTTCCAAACTGACCATTTATTAAAAGACCTGCATAATTAGCAGGGTGCCAAGGTATGTCATGGAGGGATATTTTTAATCTACTCAGTGACAATCCTCATTGCCCATGAAGACTAACACGGTTAAACAAAGAGATGTTGAGGCTGTGTGTTTAAAAGTCACATCTGCTACATCTAGGCATCAGAAAGAGCTAGAAGCAGACAAGTTCAGAATATAAGGAACTTGGGACACCAAAGGTGTTTACCCTACTTATTTAAATTAAAAGCTAATTGGGCCAGAGCTACAGGCAACTCCAAGATCACCAAACAGAGCACATTGTATTTCTCTCCCTCCTGCTTTGAATTCTCAAGAAACACACTCATGTACTCGACTGATTCATATCAAGTTATTAAGTAAATAGGTGAGCAAACAGCTAGAGATGGCTGCTGTGGGGTCAATGGTCTTTTATCCTGTCACTTGCATTATTTTTAATAAAACGCTGATTGGCCAGTAGCCAGGCAGGAAGTATAGACAGGGCAACCAGACAGGAAGTAGAGGAATGGCAACGAGAATTCTGGGAAGAAGGAAGTTTCAGTCTGCAGTCATGACCCCGATGTGCAAGATGTGACTGCCTCACCAAAAAAGGTACCAAACTGGTATGGGACAATTGTCTATAAATCTGTCAATTATATTTTAAATAAACGCTGATTGGCGGGTAGCCAGTCAGGAAGTATAGGCTGGAAAACCAGACAGGAAGTAGAGGTGGGTCAATGAGAACAGGAGTATTCTGGGAAGAAGGAAGATCTTTCCCCAGTCCTATCCAGACACCAAAAAAGCAGGATGTGACCTGCCCTGCTGAAAAAGGTACCAAGCCATGTGGCTAACATAGATGAGAATAATGGGTTAATATAAGTTATAAGAGCTAATATGAAGCCTGAGCTAAGGGGACAATCAGTTTATAACTTATATAGATAGACTTCTATAATTTCTTTGGGACCTACCAGCTGTGGGAACTGGGCAGGACAGAAACCCCAATAAGCAGGACCTCATGTTACACCAAACCACATGGCTAACATAGGCAAGAATAATATAAGACATATTATAAGATATAATATAAGATAATATAATAATAATATAGACAAGGCTAATATAAGTTATAAGAGTTAATAAGAAGCCTGAACTAATGGGCCAATTAGTTTTATAATTAATGTAGACCTCTGTGTGTTTCTTTGGGACTAACCAGGTGGGACAGAAACCTTGGTCAACAGATGGCATCCATTGTTATTAATGGAACTGAGGTTTCAAAGTTCACGTATGCTGTACAAACAACAGGTGAGACCTTGTGTACAAATCTCAATCTGCTACCTGGAGGCAACACCCACCACCTTTGGCCTAGGTCCATTAGCACTTCAGAACATGACCTACATTTTTATTAGTTCCATTGAGTGCAGATACTTTTGTTCTGACTTTGCAAGTAATTAAATAGGCACACCTAATAAAACTGAATTTTCTACCTACCCTAGAAAATGACAATGCATAGCTTTGATGAAAACATTTTGTTTTTCAGCTCACTGGTAGGAGTTTCTGGTCCTGTGATGTGGCAGGATTCAGCTGCCTCCAGTGTCAGAAGAAAAGAGGTACAGAAGCAATTAGCAGCCTACCATGGACACTGAAGAAGGAAGTGGCAAGAGTGGGGGCCACATTTGCTCATCCTAACTGATACCACCTTAGTCCCTGATATCTTCAAATGCTATCATTGGCTATGAAAATGAACCTACACGTTAGCCACCCACGGAGCTGAGCATAAGTGTATAATAGATGCCCAATGTGGAATCACTCATTAAATTACCCAAGTGATCTAGCTTTTCCTTTAAGTAGCTAGCAAAGACTGCAATGTAATAATGATAACAACAGCAACATCAGCAACAATAAAAGCTTCCAGAATGTGTGATGGCCCCCACCCCGCGCGCGCCTTGCTCCTCTTTTCAGAAAGTCAAATTTGAATACTGTGTCTTCTCGCGCATCGTTGAGATTTATTCATGAGTCACAGCTGAATGCTCTCTGTGTTGTATTTATGTGCAAACACACATGAAAAAATAAAAAGAATGGGTTCCATTATCTCAATAGATGTGTGTTTGTCAGCATGTGAGACATTCTCCACCCTGGACAGTCTAAATATTCAGCTACGCTTTAAAAAACATCAGTCAGGCATTGTAAGACACACAGGCACGGTGTAAGCAGTGACCTTTAGCTGTGTCCCTGCTCCTATTAAACACACACTGCAAAACAGAAACAAGCTGGTACTGGAAATCTCTGTGATTACAGGCTTAAAAACTGTTTTCTTTCAAGTGCAATCTATCTCGTGCGCCCATAATAATTTTATTAACAATAACAATAGATTGAGACATTGAAAGAATTTTAACAGGCATCCCATTTACTACATACTCCCCATCATCCCCAACACCCCCCCCCACACACACACATACTAATGAAAAGATGCACAGATATCTTATTCTTTTTTCAACAAAGGGCCTAGTGGACATTTAAAATATTATAGGGGCTGGAGAGATGGCTCAGCGGTTAAGAGGACTGACTCTTCTTCCAGAGGTCCTGAGTTCAATTCCCAGCAACCACATGGTGGCTCACAACCATCTATAATGAGATCTGGTGCCCTCTTCAGGGGTGCAGGTACACATGCAGGCAGAGTATTATATTCATAATAATAAATACATAAATCTTAAAAAAATAAAATAAAATACTTATAGCATTTTCTATTAAGTTCCTAAAAGCTTCCCAGCTATACAGCATCTAAGAAGAGGTATAGTCATTGCAGGAACTACAGACTACAAGCCTTATAATCTTTTACATGGCTCAGCCGCAGTGATTAATTTACCCTTCCCTTCTCTAAAGTACTGAGAAAACAAAGAGGCTTTCTTTTAGGCAAGCATTTCCTCTGGGATTTTTCCTTATGTGTAAGTCACATTGCATCGGTGTCCTGGGCAAACTTCATTCCTACTCAGGTCAGCACTGACTAACACTGAGGCTAGAAAAACTTGGGTGAAGGGGCCTGACCATGACACTCGACGGGAAAAGAATTCTAAGATAATTGGCTGGGAGTTTTGCGATTTGTACAGCTCTTGCCTAGCACGTTTTCATTGTCCTTCACCATAAGAGTCCCCTGCCTTCCCGAGCACAGACTCAGTCTCGTCACTAGCTGCTTGAACAGTGTACAATGCATGCATGGAAGTTGTCATCCATCTTTTCGGGCTAAATCTATAATGAAGCCACAATGGGCTCTACTTTCTGTACCATGCAAAAGCTCATGGTGTAATGATCTTATTGCATTAGCAATTAATTTCCTAGCTCCACCGTGACAAATCAGTAGAAGTTTGTGGTAAACCCAAACACTCAGATCTACTCATAGCTCCGGATTGTGAACTGACTCTCAGGAAACTAAAACCGAAGGTGGGACAAGTCTTGGAGGCTCTTTGAGCATCCTTCTGCGCTCCATAATCCTCTGGCTGTGGTTCTTTCCTCTGTCTTAGCACATCACTCCATGTTCCTCTTGTCTCATCGTGAACCCAAACCTCCCTCTGAATCCTTCTAATACATACACACGTGATTACATTCAGGACATACCTGCATGGTCCAGGCTAATCTACCATCTTGAGACCTTTGATGGCATACACAAAGTTCCTTTGCTGTACAACTGACTGGTCATGGGCTCTAGAGACTTAGTCATCTCCCTCTTAGCAGAGCACTGTCAAGCCAGCCACCACCAAGAAGGACAAAGGATTGGCTTTGCTTTTAAAATTAGGGATGATTCAGATGGCAGACACACCTCAGAAAGAAAATCTACCCTGCGATATCAAGTTCCATTCTAAACATGGCATTTTAAACAATTTTTGGAAATGAATCTGGAATGATATTGTAAATTCAAGAGCTTGGAAATAGGGTTTGGGGTTGCAGGCAACAGCGCCCAACTCTGGTCAGCTCAACTAGAAAATTTCATCAGTGGACAGGCGGAGCAAAGGGAGACTAGGAAACTTCCTATCAATGTTGTTCGGTCAGGGACCTAGAAAGGCTGGGGATATAAAGGAGTAGTATGACTTCCAACCCACTTTGATTCATATGCTTCTGGTGTCTTGCAAAAGACATTTGAAGGTTTTTTTTTTCCCCATGAAACATGAATAGCATGAGAGTTCTCCAAGCACATTTAGAGATACGTATACGACGCACTTACCGCAAGGTGAGTCTGACATGTCCTGTCGACAAACAGAGAAGCCGCCAGTCCCCGCCCTGTGTGTGAACCCAACTGCTGAGAATCTCTCGACTGTGTCGCTTTCCCTCACTTTCCTAAGATTCACACCCATGACTGGACCACCTGCACCCATTCCTCTTGAGCTCTCAGGGAATGGGAATCAGGAAATGTTCTTTGTTTCCATCGACACTGTTACCGATGCTGTTCTTTCAGTCCTGCCTGTGTTGCTTTAATAGAACACCTGAGACTGGGTCATTTATAAGAACGGGAGATGTGTTTGCTGCCCTGTTCCTGGAAGCTGGGAACTACAAGCATGGCACCAGGGTCGGCGTTGCATCATTCCATGGAGGAAGGCAGAAGGGCAAGGGAGTGCGAGAGAGCAGGAGGGGACCAATCCTATTTTTACAGTAAGTACCTCCATACGATAACAACCCACCCCAGAGAAAAGGACATTAATCCTTTACATGGACACACTAAACCTGGTAAATTCCCACCCCTTGATACTATTGCATTGAAGCTTGAGTTTCTGACACATGAAATTTGGGGAATATCATCAATCCATAGCAAGTATATCGGATATGCTGCCGAGTACCACCTCCCTGCAAATTAACAGACTATTTGAGTATTAGGTCTAAGTAAGACAAGATAAAGATAAATGCCTAGTGCTGATAGACAGAAACTGACTCTAGAGAAATAAGAACAATTAAAAGTTCTGCATGGCAGAAGTCACCCAGTGGACCCATCCAGAGGCCACTTGATCATTCACATGTACGTACACTTCCTGTTAGTTTATTTATTAATCTTTTTACCCCTATTTTTATTATTTCACTTGATAGAACTTTAATTCTCAGCTTTATTTCTTGATATATTTTTATCTAAAAGGCAAAAAATCTAATTTGCAAAACACTGTGTATTATGCAGATACCAGTTGTACAGGAAGAATTTGGATAAATCTGTTAAACTGCATACATTTCAGAAATGGAGATAGAGTACATGATAGGCTATAGGAAATGCAATTCTGGTCCACGATCAAAACAAAAATCTACAAACATCTGAAACTTTTTATTGGTTTATTAAGATTGTTGACCTGAAGCAAAGAGAGAAAAAGTGCAGTAGCATTTAATCTTGGTCGTGAAAACACAGGGTATTAAATTGGATTCCTTTTCAGATTCTTAATTTTTTGATTTCTAGAAAGGTAAGTGTACTAATTTGCAGTAAAGCACAAATGGGAGAAAAGCCACCAAATTTTGTATTAAAAGTCTGAGTGATGAGCCCACAAAATGGAGAAGAAGAAGGATTCTTTTTAGCTTGAAGAAACAGAAGTTAATAAAACAGTCCACTGAAGTTGTTGTATTTGTTCTAATAGAAAGACCATAGGAAACAGGCAAAGAAGAAGGGCTGTGCAGCATGGGAGAAAGAAAAGGACTGGGTGAGAACGACTCGTTTGCTGTGGCTACAGCTCATCATCCTTTTTAATACAAAGGTCAAGGGCTCAAGGGGAAGTGCTCAAGTAGAGAACCACACTGCACTGAGAATCGCTAGTCAACGACGGACTTGCTAACTAAGTCAGAGCATCAAAAGGCGCAGACCAGGCCAGGCCATGAGGCCTTAAGCAGGCAGTCACAGAAGCCACAGATAGCATAAGACCAGAAGATTCCTCAAAGGAACAAATCTTTACTGAAGTGTTTCTATGCTTTCCAAAGGTTAACAGACCCGTGTCATGTTTCAATTCTGAGTTTTTGCTTCATTCTCCAGTGAAGTTGGGCACCTTCCTTCATGTTCCAAATAATACCCCGTGCCTCCCTTGGTCATAGACTTTTTATTTTTATTTGGCTTTGCTTTCTCTCCTGCTGGACTGTGGCTTCCTGGAAAGGACATAACACACCAGCATGTACCTGTTGGATCAAAGATCTTTCATCCATATGCTTGCCAATATATTATACTGTAGTGTAGACCCAGGACCCTCCGAAACCCAGAGGGAATAGGAAAAAGACATAGCATAGTAAGGATTCCTTGGGAGCTCCCAACTCTGACATCCTGTCCTTATAAATCCCACTTCTCCCCAGCTCTGGCTGAGGTCTCATCTTCCCTAGGTACTTTTCCCTCATCACCTCAGATAGCAACACTTGCTGGAAAACAAGATGGTGGCCACTGGCATTTCATGGGAGTGGCTGGCTCTCCCTGGACTATGGATGCTGTGAGAGCAGTAGCATTATTTGTACTTAGTGGTATAACAGGCCTTTTATATAAAAGTGTACAACAAGCACTTACAGAAGATAGTATCAGTCAGGGTTCTCTAAGAAACAGAACTGATAGAAGGAACACACACGCGCACACACAAAGACATTTATTAGATTGGCTTACATAATGTAAGGTAGTCTAACATGGCTGTCTTATACTGACCAGGCTAAGTAGAAGTTGCTTGGTCCTTGGGGCTGGAGATCTCAGCAGTTCCAATCTGGTCTGCAAGTCCTGGAGGATTCCAGGAGAGCTGCTAGCCTTCAATCTATGTTAGAAGCCTGAAGAATTTGACTCTAACATCATAACAAAAAGGTAGACGAACTTGCCAGTGAGAGTCAAGGCAAACAGGCAAAAAGCAGTTTCCTGCTTCCAGGTCCTTTTGTCTGGGTTGTTGCCAGAAGGTGCTGCCCTTATTAAGGATGAGTTTTCCCATTTTGAATAAACTGGTCAAGAAAATTCCTCACAGAAATGTCCAAAAGCCTGTATTTTAGTCAATTCCAAATCCAGTCTAGAATCAAATTAATGACCAAGATTAACCTTTACAGGGACAATCAAATTATAAAAATAACTCTTCATAGCAACCCTGTTATTGCTATTTCGGGCTAAAAGACAATGGAGAATTAACAGTGGGGTGTGTGTGTGTGTGTGTGTACATGCTCAGAAATGATACAATTCCATCAAAGAGGGTTAAGTCCTATAAAGCCTAAAGTGTCATAAGTCTAGCAGACCTTGAGATCAACTGGCCAGAGGTTCACGTCAAGAAACAGAGCAAGTGGTAGGGTCAAGAAATTCTGCCATGCATTGTATATGTTTACAAAGCTTGTAGGTAAAAGAATGTGTCTTCCAGCTACCACCACAGTTTCTGCTGGCTGCTGTTGCTGCCCAGTGGACCTTAACCTGCATGTACACATTGCCTTGCTTCTTTGACTAAGAGTCATGTCACATAGAAGAAGCCAAAACCTGGGGAAGCAAGTCGGCGCCCCTCCCTTGTTCCTTATGCAAGCTTTACTGCTGTCAGAGCCACGAGGGCTACCAGTTGCTCACCTTCCCAATGTCCCACAGTTCCCATAGCCTGCAGAAGAATAATAGGAAAGCATAACCAGAGATGGATTAATTTGATTCAATAATTGAGGCATGGGACTCCAGGAGAGTTAAATCTCTGCCACAGGGCTTCTTCTAACCCTTAGGATGAAAGGAACCCTGCCAAGAAAAAGTGTATAATTTGTGCTTCCCCACACTTAACTGATGCCACATTTTTTATTGGATTATCTTGTATATTGAATATTATAGAAAACACATTTTGAGGAATGCTGCACTAATTGAAAACAAAAGAAACAACCTTTAAGTAAAGTATCGCTAGCTGACGGGGCTTTACAACGTTAGCAGACTACGGTAGGGCTGGAAGAGACTTTCGTTCACTATGAAAGCTTTTTCTTTGCGCAGTTGTATCGCATGAGGCGACAGCTGGAAAGCCCTGCAGTCAACAAGGAAAAGCTAGCCTCCGCAGAACCATTTCATCCGATAGCATCTCTGCTGATTTCTGGCTCCCGTGGTCCTCCCTCTGAGAGGATCTGCAAACGCTGGTCTAATTGAGATTTTGATTGCTAGCCAAGTTAGGATGCTGGGACTCTTCTCGAATCAGCACCGGTGGCTCAGTTCCTGGAAGCAACTCACCCCTCCGCATCCATTATAAACAGTGACTCAGTAGCAGGCTGGCTGGCAGGGCATCTGTCCATGAGGACATCATGATCAGGTTTTCTAAAGCGGAAATCCTGTTCGCTGGGACAAATCTAGACCTTCCCATCAAAATATTATGGATTTCTTCTTATGCAAACAGTAGACTAAGAAACTATATTGAGGAGAAACAAAGGATGGAATTTTTCAACATTATCATGGGAAAGCTAGAGTAACCTACGAGTCCTTTGAACTTAGGGCCCGGATGTCCTTCAGAAAGAGTAAACAGCCCCTTTTTAAGGCACCCGAACTCTTAACTCAACTCCAACCTTAACCCAAATACCTTTAAGCTCTGCCCAAGGAATATTAGGGGCAGTGTGTAATATACTCAGATTTGTCATGATAGCAGGTGCTGAGAATCCAAGTTAGTGTCCCACAACAGCCTAATATGTAGAGATACCATTGTGAAATAAATAGCAAGGTTCAGGCTATTATTTCTTATTATATATCATGACTTGAAAAACGGACATCTTCCAAAGTCTTTGAGATTTGAGTCATACCTCAGCTTGTGGGTCTGTATAGGGTCTGTGTTTCCTATGAACAAACATATTTACTCCAGTTGAGGTTGGTCCCTTTCATGGTGCTATTTTGAATTATTTTTAACTATACTTGCTATGGAAATTTCCAGATAAAGCTTAGAATGACATTCTTATCTGATTAAGGAAGAATATACAAACACCATAGAGTGCTTGGCTGCAAATCTTGCATAATGGCAAAAACAAACAGTGTTCTGAAGGAGCAGAGATAAAGAAAAATGGAAAACAAACTTCAAAATGTGTGACAGGGAATAAATTTTCTGCAAGAAATATGCTTTCTTCTAAACCTCATATTTATAACTTAGGAAACACGTTTTATTTCAAACAGAAGCAATATAGCAAATACATTTTACAAGGAAACACATAAACTTATACACAGCAACTTTTAAACTTTATGGGAGTAGTTCCAGAAGCCTGGCGGAAGATGCTGTCGGGCAAAATGAAAGCCTGGGGAGGTATTAATTGGCCCCTCTGGGTCTATCTTCTGGGAGAAAAAAAAAAAGGCATAAGAGACCAGAAAGAGTCTTCCCCAGGCTCATTATACAATTTCTGATGCTGGGTTTTAGTAGTCAACATCATTCCTACATCTTTGTAAAAGGTTTAGTAAGTTTTTCCTATGATCAAACAAGGTCTATCTATGAATATCTGTCTCAGCCTAGCAGTCAAAACCCTGATTAACCAACCTCAGCTGTTCAATAGCCTCTCTCTCCATAGTCTAAAACCTGCCCTCCGTGAGATCTCCACATTCTATCCAATCATGGCTCATCTTTCTACAATAGCTCTCTCCATGCATCTGTTTCCCTCCAAGGAACAAAATCCCCACCCAAGAGAGGCAGCTGTTGTATCACGAAACTAACAAATTCCAAGTTGATTAGGCTTCAGGTGGGGTTTGACCCAGACAACTGCTCTGTGTTTCTATGAGGACCTCGGCGGAGCGCTGCTCTAGCCTGGCTTCCATCTCTCCTGGCTTCTCTCGCGTAGCTGCGGCAGTTCCTGGCTTCACATCTGCACACAGTGCTGATCAAAGAGAGTCAGCTTCTAGCCGCTGTTTCAAACAAGTCTTCCCCTAAATTAATTGTCAGGGCTTAGAGACAGAAATGACTTTAGAGCAGGATGTGTACACCCATGTCTTCACCTAGGGTGGGTACCCAAGGTGATACTGAGATCTGCTGAGAAGAGGGATGTGTGCTATTGAGAAGAGAGGCTGCATGTGCCTCTCTTGGCATCCTACTCTCCTCGTGTTGTGCTTTCCTTCTATTCCCCTTCTAGACCAGATATCACTCCATCGTTCTTAATGCTGAATTCATGGCATGCTGCCTCTTCACAAAGCCTTCCTCTAGGCTTCTAGCTCTTTCCTCTACCCACCCTTTAACACTCACAAGCCATACTGGGCCAGATAGATAGATAGATAGATAGATAGATAGATAGATAGATAGATAGATAGATAGATAGATAGATAGATCTTCACAGATTTCATGGAGTCTCTTTTGATTCCCAGTTATGATTTCATTTGCCCTAAGGTTTTAAAGTATCTTGAAGGTATTGGTCTTGCATTTTACTTCATTTGTTCCCAATTACCCATAATTTCTAGTAAAATACTGGTGTCTGGACATTTCCTCAACAATTTGGGGGTCTGATACCAAAGTGGCTGACAATCTTGTCTTACTTAGAGATGAAATGGGTGCTAGCCATGCATGTTTACAGTGTGATTTTTCACAGGGTGCTTCTTAGTGAAAAATGTGCCTGATGTGTGGCTGCATGACTGGGGAACAGGGGTCCCTCGTGTGGAGGACATGTTTGAATGGAAAGGAACCCTTATACCCCTATGCCACTGTTACAACAAAACTCCTTGACCAAAAAAAGTTTGGGAGGAAATTGTTTATTTGGCTTATAGTATCATTTTGTTATTCATCACTGAAGGAAGTCAGGACTGGAACTCAAACACGGCAGGAACCTGGAAGCAAGAGCTGATACAGAGGCCAGGGATGGCTGTTGCTTACTGGCTTGTTCATCATGGCTTGCTCAGCCTGCTTTCTAATAGAACTTAGGGCAAGCAGCCTAAGAAAGAGCTGGGTCCTCCTTCATCTTTAGGAGTCCACAGAAGTGGATCCACTCCATCTTGACTAAAGGTCAGAGAGTTCAGACCTATCCTAGCTCCTTCAAGGTTATAGGACCTAAGGTGTGACCACAGAATGTCTTGCCCAGACAAAAGGATACTTTGTCCTAGGGTGTGGTTACTTGATGTTTGGAGATGTGAGGGAAAAATTACTTTGTTTTTTGTGTCATGGCAAGGAAGTCTTTTGCCTTCCCCCCTCTTTTGGATTTGAGTATATGAGAATTTTGAGAAATAAACTTAGGGTGAATCACAGTGTTCACTGGATGACCTCACAATTCTATCTATAGTCTCTCATCTATTTCTTTCTTAATCCTCACCCTTGCCTCCAAGTATGGATGAACAAGTCGGGCAGGACCCCGAGATCCATCAATCATTAATTAAGAAAATGTCCTACAGCTGGATCTTATAGAGGAATTTTCTCACTTGAGGTTCCCTCTTTTCAGATGACTGTAGCTTGTGTTTAGTTGACATAAAACTAGCCAGGATGTGCCTACTGTCTAATCCTTGTCCAATCTATGCCTCTCTGGACATCTCTTTTGACTCTGAAAGGAACCTGTGTTCTCTGTGTTGATCCATGGAGACTCTGGACTAGAGACTCTGGTTCTTCAGCTAAAGACTATAACTTCAGCATGCCAACACAATAGAACTTCAAAGATTTCGCTTACAGATCCTCAACTAGGTGAGCATCATCAATTCTTTCTTTGTTGTCAGTTCCTGTGAAGCAACCATGCAGCAGGGTCAGCTAACGGTATTGTGTGGAAAAAGATATGGATCACTTGAAGTGTATGGGAAGTGCCAGGATGGCTCAGTTAAAGGAAGCAACAGAGACTGGTGGTATAGCTCAGTGATAGAGCACTCACCTTGCTTATGCTAGGCTCAGGGTTTAACCCCCTAGCGCCATAAAAATATATATAAATTTAAAATATCAAAGAAATTGATGTAGGATTCCCCTCTGTATGCTGTGAATATGACTGCTTAATAAGGAAACTGCTTTAGACCTATAGCAGAGGAGAACTTAGTTAGACAGGAAAAACTAAGCTGAATGCTGGGAGAAAGAAGGGCAGAGTTGAAAGAAGCCATGTAGCCCCACTGGAGCCGGATGGAACTTTAGCAGGTAAGCCACAGTCACATGGCGATACACAGATTACTAGAAATAGGTTAAGATGTAAGAGCTAGCAAATAAGAAGCTAGAGCTAACAGGCCAAGTGGTGTTTTATATAATATAGTTTCTGTGGGATTATTTCAGGGCTAAGCGGCTGGGAACCAACAAGCAGCCTCCTCCTTACTACAAGAAATCATCTGTCAAGTAGGGACCCCATCCTGCTCTCCAGGGAGATGTCCAGTCCTACTTTGGCCACTTACTGGAGTCATTTGGGTTTGTCTTTGTCCTTTCTGTATCTAGATAACTGCCTGTGTGGTGCTGATCCACCACTACCTGAAACAAGTAAGCAAATAAGTAAACGAGTTGGCCCACAAAGCCTTACACGCACACAATCTGCAGGGCCATGAGCATCACAGGGAGGATGAAGGGATGAGAAGCTCTACAGCTTAAGTAGGAAACCCATGGAGCCCCAGAAGGCACTCTCAAGGCTGGCTCACTTCGGTGGTTCAGATATCTGGAAGTCATAATCTTGCGTCCAGCAGGAGGAAGGGGGGAAGCAACTGATGCTTAATCATTCTTGAAAAAAAAGAGAGAGGGGGGACAGGAGAGGGAAGGGGAGGGGAGGGGAAGAAGGGAGAGAGAGAGGAGGAAGGAAAGAAAGAAAGAACGAAGGAAAGAAGGAAGGAAGGAAGGAAGGAAAGAAAGAAAGAAAGAGGGAAAAGACTAGATCTAATTCAACTCCCAATATATATAAAAATAACACATGAAAAATACATGAAAGTTAAATGTCATTGTGAAGTCTTCATATATACTTCAGAAAGACAAGACACTATTTAATTTTGCTCTCAAATTTCACTTTTACTGTACAGTCTTCTTAGTCATGAATTCATAGCTTTCCTGTTCAGTTCAAATTGTACTGAAGGAAAGCTGAACTATGCACAGGAGAGCCAAGGGAAGTACGCAGACATACTGTACATAGTCGGAACAATCCACACCATGCATCACAGACCAAAGCAACCAAACTCTACATCTCCAAAGAGTCCCAGGCATGAAAGATAACCAACCATCATCAATGCATGGCTCTCGAGAAATAAAATTTGAAGTGTGTTTGGGGGTGCAGGGATCAGTTCTTCATGACTGGTTTGTTTTCCTTGTTTCTAGAATGACTGAAGGTATATCAACGTATGCAGTAGATCGAAGCTCTTTAGGCATGGAGGCAGCGTGTGATGGGAGAATCCTAGACAATGGATGAAAGGTTGAATGGCCGATGCCAAATGCACATGGTCAGGAAAGCGCGATGCTTTTCTCTGACCTATGGCTATGAGGAAACAGAGGCTAAGTGTGAGTTATTTATACCAGAACATGCAGCCACCAAAGGAGGTGTAATCCCAGCCTGTTCTGCCTCCCTCCTTTGCAATAGGCTTCCTCTTCTGAACTTTGGACTGCCCCCATCTGTCTTTAGAGAGTCTCCCCCTCCTTTTTTTCCCTCTCAGAAGTCTCAGAAACAAAAGGGACTTTTTGAAGAAGAAAAAGCCACAGTTGTGAGCTGTGGAGACTGCTTCCTTTAACTCTACGCTGTTTTCAGGATCCCCGCGTTTTGCCCTCTGGTAGGTTGGGGGTTGACAGGGAGATCTGTGAGTGAGGACGTCAATTTACAAACCATCCTACTGGGTGCCTAATAAAATGCAAATCGAGCCACGGGGAGAAGAGAAGGCCTCTGTCCTTCCTTTTACAAATAAAATGTTCCTGGGCCACTCATGGAGATCAGGCGCCCCATGCTGAGGCTACATCTGCTCTTTCTGACAGCTCCCTAAAGAACCCTGCTTCTCTTTTTTTTTTGCAAGCCTGCAAGCTGTTCTTGGAGAGTACAAAAAGAAACCTGCTTCAAGAGGGGGAAAGTTCCTCTGACGAGTGAGAAGAGATTCAAAATCTCTTGAAAAATAAAAAAGAAAGTTAAAAATCTGTGGTGGCCGAACTCAAACGTGTGTGCTTAATAAAGGAAACCTGTTTCAGGATCGAAGAGGAAAGAAGTGTTGTACAGAAACACAATCATTAGGCCTGTGCATGTGCGTGTGTGTGGAGTGAAGTAGCCAGGTGGTCTGGGCAATGAAATCCTTGCACAAAGGACAGAAAACAATGACAAAGTTGACTAGCAATCATAATGCCAAACCCAAGTCCAAGTTCTTCAAAACCATTTTCAAATTCCATCTTCGCTCTTTCTCTAGGAATCCAGTGCAGACTCATCACAAACTCAGAGTTGAGGAAATCCAGCAATGGGTTCGTGATGGAGAAAGGTCTGGTGCATCTCCCAGTTGGGTCTGCCTGGAACATGACAGATTTCCAAAAGCAGCATTTCATTCATTGTGAATAAATACCGGGCAGACACCTACCTGGGACAGAAGGAGAGAGGCGCAGAAAACGAGAGAACACGCCTTTGAACGATGAATGCGCAGGCCATTTCTTGCCAATAATGTACTAATACTGATAGTCAGCCATTGTTATGATTTTTAAGGTTCTTTTTATTTTATGGCCAAAGTCAAATTCCATTCTGGTTGTCTTTTCCTTTCTTGGTTTGTCTTTTTCCAGTTCTCTCTTGTGTGTTTCATTCATGTCATGGACATGAACACTCGATTTATTTCCTGAGTCCAGCTCTCTTTCTGTAACCTAATTATATGCTTTTCAAAATACTACAAGAGAATTCAGGAGAGAAGAGTGGGCAAAAAAAAAAAAAAAGTCAATCATCCCTTATGTTCATGGAGGCTTATATAACTGGGCATGCTCGGTAAGGGAGAAAGAATGAAGGAAAGACACCTGGTCCTACTCCAAACAACAGAGGGCAGGGAAAGGGAACCAGTGTAGAGATGACACTAGGCTGTCTCATTGAGCTTCACAAAGAGGATCTTTAAGCAAACTTTATAAAAACATGCATAGCCTTCTGTCTTGCTGTTTTTCTTTTATCAAATTTGCTTTTGAGGGCTGGAGAGATGGCTCAGTGGTTAAGAGCATTGCTTGCTATTCCAAAGGTCCTGAGTTCAATTCCCAGCAACCACATGGTGGCTCACAACCATCTGTAATGAGGTCTGGTGCCCTCTTCTGGCTTGCAGGCATATATTGTATACATAATAAATAAATAAATAAATAAATATTTAAAAAACAAATTCATTTTCAGTGAATGGCTGTGGTACAACTTGTTTATCCTTTCTACTTTTTTTAAAAAAAAAGATTTGTGGTTTTAATTCCGTCTATGTGCATGTGTCTGTGTGGGTACATGCACATATGAGTGCAGACCCTCAAGTACTATAGAAGAGGGAGCCAGATCTTCTGGAGCTGGAGTTCCAGGGTGCTGTGACACCCAACATAGGCTCTAGAACCAAAGTTCTCTGCAAGAGCAATTCATGAACTAGCTGTTGAGCTATCTCTCCAGCTTCTCATTTCTGTTTGCTTGCTTGCTTGCTTGTTTTGTTGTTTTTGTTTTGATATCATGGATTCTGATGTTTTTTGTATTCTTGCATATGTGCGAGGAGTGATCAGGATTGATACTTCTGATTTGCATGGCTGATATGATGACTATTTCATGTGTCAGCTTGAGTCAGACTGGACCTTCATCTCTTCTGTGTCTTAACCCAGAAATCTTTTGGGCTGGAACTTATTCCATTGGCTTTTCTGGTTCAACATGTCTTTTTGTAAAGGTTGTAAACATCTTTTAAGTGCAGGAGCCATGTGTGCCCCTGGGGAAGCACAATGGAACCTAAACCTAGGTGCTGACTCTGATGGAGACCACTTTGATGCAAGAACATTCCAGAGCAGCGTAATTCACAATGTTACCAAACCAGAAACAAGGAGCTGGCAAAATGACTCCTTTCCTAATAATTGTATCATTTCCTTTTTGTGCTTTGAGAATGCACCAACGTTTGTCTACTTCTTTAACCCCAAGTAACAGATAATCTGATATCTGTCTCCATTTTTTCCTATCCAAATCTCCTTTCCATGGACAACATAAGTAGCTTCCAATGAACAAATACCTTTCCCCCCAATAGGCCAAAGAAATCATAATCCTGGAAATCACAAGGAGTAGAGAAAGGTGAAGTGGACAATCAGGAAAGACTTGCTGATTGCCTTGGAGGATGTTGAATAAATTGTAGCTCATATTTTTCCTTAATAAATGAGCACAGTTCTGATTTTCTGAGTGGGGGTGGGGGGAATCAATATTCTCTGCAAGTAAAATAAGCTGATTGTCATTGTAACTGCAAGAATACTATGGCCATCAATTGATTATCTACGTGCTTGTTATCCACTCTGGGGACTCCCTGTGGCCGCAGATCTCAGTTGGTTGTCCCCATCTCTGGTCTGCGACCCTCTGCTTGGCAGCAGCACTGGAGGGTACACAGGGACGGCTGCCTAATTTGAACATCAGCTGGAGCAAAATGTAATTGGGAAGATAAATCTGTTGCATAACTACCACACAGAGCTTGTTCAATACCAAAAGGCAAGAGCATTATCATCGATTGTTTTAGCTGTAGCCCTGCCCACACACCTTCTGAGAGAAATAGTCACCATTTTCTTAGAAGAAATAACATTTTATGAGAAATACGTAATTTTCCTTAAAAAAATACAACATGACTTAAACATCTTATAGGATCCAATAATCTCTCCTAGTAAAATAAAAAAAAAAAACACTTGCATTTACATAAAGAGCCGCATACAGTTTTACAGTGTCATTACTCCCAATAGCCCCAAATGAAACATACATTTTCTGTAATTGGTCAGTGGATAAACCAATTATGGTTTGCCTATATAATAGAATCGCTACTTGGCAATGAAAAGGACCCCCAAACTTACAACTACTCCAGCATCCATGATATTGAAATGCTCTATCAAGTAAGCCAGAAACCTCCCCTCCTCCCAAAAAAACTACCAAGTGCATGATGTTGTCTGTATTTACTCTGGACAAGGCAAAATTAGAAGGACAGAAAATAGATCAGGGGATATCGAGGGCTACAAGCTGAAGAAACATTCAGCTCAATGGAGTAAGAGGAAGGATTTTAAGGCAATGAGACTCAAATACATGTCTAAGAACTACAGTCACTTGTACAGAAATCTACCAATCTCAAAAAGACAGTGTCTTCAATAAACGGTGCCAGGAAACCTGGGTGTCTGCATGTGCAAGAATGGACACAGATTCATATCTCCTAGCCAACATACAAATCAACTCCAAGTGGATTAAGGATCTCAGTGCAAGACCTAAAACTACAAAAACGTTCAAGGAGAAAATAGGGGGTACACTGCAATACATGGGCACAGGCAAGAGCTTTCTGAACAGGATGCTAGGGCTTGGGAAATAAGGTCAACAATTTACAACTGGGTCATTATAAAATAAAAGAACTTTTGTGTAGCAAAGGGATTGTTCAACCAAGTGAGGCAACCAACAAATAGGAACCAAATGTGGCCACTTGTACTTCTAACAGAGAACTAATATCTAGAAAATACAAATAACTCAAAAACTAAACACCAAAAAAATAATCCAATCAAAAAATAAACCATGAAATTGAACAGATTTTGCGAAAGAAGAAACACAAATGACTAATAAATACCTTCAGAATTATTTGACTTTCTTAGCCAAATAGTCGCAAATGAGAACCACTTTGAAATTCCATTTCACCCTAATAAGAATGATTTTGCTGAGAACACAAAGGCTGCCAGATGTGAAGAAAGAAAGAGCCTGGTTCACTGATGGCGAGAGTGTGGACTGGTGCACCCTGAATATGGAAATCAGCCTGGAGATTTCCCATCAAGCTGGAAATGGAAGTACTATATGACCCAGGCATAGCACTCTCGGGCAGATACTCAGAGGACTCCTGTACCTACAACAAAGATACCCTTCAATCATGTCCCTTCTTATTGTATTAACAGCAATGAAACAATTAAATGAATGGGCCGGGCGGTGGTGGCGCACGCCTTTAATCCCAGCACTCGGGAGGCAGAGGCAGATGGATCTCTGTGAGTTCGAGACCAGCCTGGTCTACAAGAGCTAGTTCCAGGACAGGCACCAAAGCCACAGAGAAACTCTGTCTCGAAAAAAAAAAAAAGTAAATGAATGGGTAAGAAAAATGTGAAACATATACACAAAGGAATTTCATTCACTTGCAAATATAGATAAAATTTTCTGGAAATATTACGCTGAGAGGCAATCCAGGTCCAGAAAGATAAACACTGTATATAATTTCTTGTATTAAGAGTCTATCTTCAGAATTGAAGTTTTCTGTACTTGAGTCATTGTGAGTATTTCTCTTAGTTTGCTTTCTGTTCCTGTGATAAAACCCCATGACCAAAAGCAATCTAGGGAGGGAAGAATTTATTGCTTCTGACAGGTTACAGTCATTCAGCGAGGGATGTAAGAGCAGGAACTTGAGATGGGAACTCAAACGGAGACAATGGAGGAGTGCTGCTTACTAGCTTGCTCCCCATGGCTTGCTCAGCTTGCTTTCCTATAAAACCAGCTCAGCGTGGCACTGTCCACAGTGGATCAGCTCTTCCCACATCGATCATTAGTTAAGAAAATGCCCCATCGGCCAATCTAATGAAGGCATCTTCTCAATCTAGCTTCCCTTTTCCCAAATGACTCTGACTTGAATGAAGTATGAAGAAGAGTCTAACTAGGGCAGGATCTGTAGAGGTTGGAGAGCCATGAAGGAGCTATGAGGAGCGTACATGTATGGAGAAGAGGTCTTGAGTACATGTGTGTGTGTGGATGGGGGTGATAGTAAAACACATATGCTATTTTATATATTTTATATGTTATAAGCATAGGGGAGGAATAGTGCAGGTGGAAAGAGGACAGAAATAGAGGGATGAAGGATAGGTGGGGTTGGAAACCCATTCAAATCTAAGGATATATGAAAACACTATAGAAATATAGTTTAAAAATATGCCAAGGGCTAAAGAGATGTCTCAGCAGTTAAGAGCATTTGCTGCTCTAGCGGAGGACCCAGGTTCAATTCCCAGCACTCACATGGCCGCTCACAACCATTTGTAACTTCAGGATCTGGGGATCCAAAGCTATCTTCTGGCCACCTCAGGTACAACACATAAATGGTGTACATACATAGATGTGTGTAGAACACTCGTATATAAAATAAAAATAAATAAATCACACATACACACATACACACACAAATATTTAAAAAGAAAAAAGACCTTGAACAAAGGTACCCTGCATGGTGGGCAATACTAATCCCAGAAATCAAAGGATTTTAAACCAAAATCGTAGAGTTAAGTGCAAGATAACTCCTTATGAGTTATTGTCCAGGAACTCTCCAAACAATACAGGCTATTGCCATTGCTCTTAGCTGTGCATGGCAACTACAAGAGAAGAGTCTATTGCTAAAGCCAGCACACACAGAGAGACCAAACTTATACCGAGCTGAGAACTCTCTCTATGCTGGCCAGTGTTTATCACACTAGAATATTCTATGCAAACTGTTAGGGGAGAAAAGTTATCAGTGGTCTTACCTGGGGTGGGCCCTGTGTGCTACCTTCCAGGCAAGACATACCCACAGGGGCAGTAGGGGCATAAAGGCTACGGGAATAACTAACTGTTTTCTTTTTGTATTTGATGTCTACCCCAGGGGAGAGAATATATATATATATATATATATATATATATATATATATATATACATATACATATATATATATATATATATATATATATATATATATATCTGGTACTGTAAAGTTTGCCAGAATCCCAATAGCTAGGGTTGTGTCTCATTGCTGTGGCAATGGTTTTAGTCCCTAATGTGGATGAGGTCTAGGTGTCCACTCAGAGAGAACTTGCTTATACAGTGTTAGAATCACTTGAGGAATAAATATTTTGGAGTTACTTTCCATACTATGATACGGTGGGAAAATGGATAAGAGCCAAGGTGATAAGGAAGTAGAAGCTTGTCATATGTTATGTCTGAGGAAAATCAGACCAGGAGCCTAGCCAAGTCATCCAAAGAAAATGTAGCTCCTATTCATCTCAATTTCCAAAGTTCTTAAGGAAACTTTTGACAAGAAGTCAAGTATTCTGCTTGTGTGTCTCTGGAAGGCCTTAAAGAAAAAGTAACAAGTTACCAGATGTGAACGATAGAAAGGTGTAGGTGATTCTCACTTGATCCCCTGCTGTGGAGGAAGAAAGCACGAAGACTGAGTACCGCCCTTCCGCCATCTTTCCTGTAGGCGAGGCCTAAGAATGGTGACCAGAAGCCCCAAGTTAAACTACATATTCATTGGTCTCTTGTGGATGCACTTGAACTTAGAAGTGGATTCAAAGGAGAGATGGCTCAGAGGTTAAGAGCATTGCCTGCTCTTCCAAAGGTCCTGAGTTCAATTCCACATGGTGGCTCACAACCATCCGTAATGGGGTCTGGTGCCCTCTTCTGGCCTGGAGGCATACACACACAGACAGAATATTGTATACATAATAAATAAAGAAATAAATATTTAGAAAAAAAAAAGAAGTGGATTCAAGTGTATCTTAATCCATGATGACTCTCCAAAGCATCAGGGGCAACAGATGGCAGAGAAGGGATATGTAGATAGCAGGTTAGGTGAAAAGACTAAGAGGTGATAATTATTGAGCTGGAGAGATGGCTCAGGGATGGATTATTTGTGCAGATGATCTAAGTTTGGCTCCCAGCACACAGGTGGCCCTACTCATGATTGCCTATAACCCTAGCTCCAGTAGATTCGATGGTTTCTTCTAGACTTGTTGGCAACTGAACTCAAGTATGCTCATTACCACACACATACACAGACACAAATAATAGCTTTTAAAGAAAATCTTTAAGGAAATAGTCAGTTATCCCTGACAGCCATGCTCCGTACATTTCCACATAAGAAAGTATCGTGGAGTAGGTAGAACACACCTTTCATACTACTGAAGAGTAGTGTCCAAGAATGCAAACTAAAAGAGTAGTTGTGTTTGGTGAAATGGAACCCTGCAGGGTTCAGGGACTACTTACCTCATGCACTACCTTTTTAGTGGCCTTGTGAGGCTGGGAAGTTCATGCAGAACGATTGTGGATTATGGAAGTCTCGATCTATGATGCTGTTACTTGGACATTGCTCTTTGGGCAGAAGAGCTGATACAAGTAATGGGATCTTTCTATTCTTTTATATATAACATGAATTAATATTTATTATTAGTATTATATTATTACCTTCTTCACTGTTGAGTCATAAGATAAAACTGCATTTTCCTAGAGTCAATGATAGAGCACTTTGAGAGAGCTTACCCACCTCTGTAAGGTTTTGTTATATAGTAATAACCTCTGGATGTCTTATGGAATTAGAAAAATATCTGGGAGTACAGTAAAAACAGCAGTTAGAGTTTGAGTGAAGGTATTCTACATGCATGAAATAGGGGCATAAGTCTGTTGGGTAAATATCTCAGTACCAGGAATGGGATGTTTTCCCATGACATGTTGGCTAGGAAGGCCCTTGTGAAGGCTATTTTCACTGTTTTTGGTGGCAAACTTAGACATTAGGTTTCTATCTTTGCACATATCACATCCTCCGGTTACAGAACATAGGGAAATCAGTCTGAGTCTGAGCTGAAACTCCCTTCCCTAGGTATCGTTCATAACACCAGATATGCTATGCTAGCTGTCAAGGAAGAATTGTTACTAACAACCTTGTTTAGCTATGGACCTTACATGTCACTCTATCAGCAAGCTGGTCAAATTGTACAATAGAGCAATGGTACAGCACCATATGGGTACAACCAATAGTGTCCCAACCATTATAGATACAACCAACCATTTTCCAATCTGATTTAAAGCCTATACCACAAGAAGGAACCATTTAGGACTGTAAGCCTGAGCAGAAGCATATGACTAGATTGATCCCAGGCTCTAATGGGAAAGCTGATGCTTCTGCTTTGTTAAATTAGTATGATATGCCTATTCTAAACATCTGCACTGGTGCTAGTAGATTACTGATACTGTGTCTATAATGGAAGGAGTTTTGCAATGACTGGTGGTTACTGCAGAGACTTACTATGGACTAATTATGGCTTAAACTACTGAGGATGAGTGTCTTGTGGTCTGTAGTGATTTTGTAATATAAAGATTCAATGTTCAGGCTTTCATGGAAGAAAGAAATCATACATACATATATACAAGGCTCAGGAAATGCCATAAACGACTGATTGGAAAGACTATAAGAACCAGGTAAAGGTGTGGAGTGTTGTGAAGCTCTTTCCTCTGGATTGTACATGACCACTGCATTGTCACATTGAATTAGAGCAACTATGATCCCATCACAAGGCCCTTATAAGATTAGACCTATTAATACCCTTTCATGATGGGAGAGCAAAGGCTCATGGGGCTCATAACTTCATGAACCTTCCACAAGATCCTCACAAGGTTTCTCCCTCCCCAAGGTTCTACAAGAGGTAAACAAGTGACAGCAATTGGGCTCACAGGCAGTGCAGCTGCTGAATACAACTCCCATAGAATATTTTAGTAGTGTAGTGGGTTTTCTTGTGTGTGTGTGTTTGTGTTTGTGTGTCTGTAGTAAGAGGCTGCTTGTATGTCCCAGTTGCTCAGCCCCAAAATAACAATACAGAAACTGTATTAATTAAATCACTGCTTGGCCTACTAGCTCCAACTTCTTATCGGCTATCTCTTACATGTTAATTTAACCCATTTCTATTAATCTGTGTATCGTCACAAGGCTGTGGCTTACCGGGTAAAGTTCAGGCATCTGTCTCAGGCGGGGCTGCATGGCTTCTCTCTCTCTCTGCCTTCTTTCTCCCAGCATTCAGTTTAGTTTTCTCTGCCTAGCTAAGTTCTGCCCTGCTATAGGTCCAAAGCAGTCCTTTATTAACCAATGGTATTCACAGCATACAGAGGGGAATCCCACATCAAGTGTCCACGTCACAATTGAGACACTTTGGTGGTACAGCTTCCTTGCAAATTGCCCAGTCTTTCTTCTGCCTTCAGTTCACCTCTGCTCCTGTTATCAACCTCAGTTAACTCACTGGTTCATCAGGCTGTCCTCGAGCAGACTCCTTCCTTTGGCCTATCAGTGTTCTCTATATGGGGTGAATACACATTTCTTTGTGTCTTTCCAGGAGACGCGTTTCTAACGTGCATGTAAATTAAACCCCACTGCACACAGTTTTAGCACTCCGTAATTCTCCGTTGGTCCTTAGAGCCTCTGTGCAATATCCTAGGGTGCAGAACCTGCCTCGCAGATGCACTGACAAATGCCTTTTAGAGTCAGAGCAAAACCGAGGCTGTCGCCTCCCATTTCGAGTCATGCGGTTGTGGGTTTTCAGGCTTCTCACCAAGGCTTATCGTTAAGCTTCCAGAAAGAGTAATCTAGAGAGAGAGCTTCACTTCTAATGCTCTTTTATTTTAGTGACTTGAAAAATAATAAATTCAGGATCTTTCATTTGCATCAGGCATTGAGTTTGATAAAGTAGCTTAAATTAGCAGAAGAATCGCACACCTGTGCCACCTTAAAGACCCTGAGTCAGGCAAGAATTCATAACCAAAATGATCTCTCGTTTCATCATGCTCATTGCTCTGAAGAAAACACACTGCATTGGAGGAAACAAAAATAAAAATAAAATCAAAGAGGCTGCATTTATGGTGTTTTGCTTACATCTGATTATGCAGCAACTCCCAGGAGACAAATATATGTCAAATTAGCAATGAATATGCATTAGAACCCATCACGAGTCTCTGCTCCTATGTCTAGTCAGTGGAAGGATGGGTCATTTCAGGAAGTCAGTGAAATGCCCCAAATTCTGTGTATCAGAGCACTTTGTGGATAAAATAAGATTCATAGTTGGGAACGTTTGTGACGTGCCAGAACTCGGGGTAGGAAAAGCCCAATGCATAAAAGCAAAGAAAGCTCGGAGATGGTACCATTAAGTTTAGCAGAAAAATCGGACATGGGGAGAACTGTTTGTAACCCAAAGCTCACAGTGTCATCAAATAATATGTCAATGCAATGTCATCTAAATTAACGTCATCTTGATATGGGAGTCATAGAATATGGAAAAATTGGCCGTACTTTCAGTTTAAGATGGAGGTAACTAATCTCTGTGTGGGGAGAATAATGTGAACAGGGAAGCATGCCAGGGGATAAGAGGTAAGAGAGAGGGGGATGCTGTGGAAGATGCCATTCTAAGGGGGGGGGGGGGGCACGGGACACAGTGACAGCAAAGGCAGAGGTGCTTATAAGGAACTTCTCCATTCCCTAAGAGGGAGGAAACAGAGTGATTAAAAGTCAAGGACCAAAGCTAGGCATTCTGGGAGCTTCTGGGAGTCCTCTCCCTATTGGACTGCTGGAGATACAGACTGACTTCGAATGCCATTTTCTTCCCCTGCTAACAAACCCTGATATTTTTTGGATAGTTCCTTTACTTACTTAGGAGGTGACTTAGTCCTCATTTAAAGCAAACATTGCTAAAATTCTGGTCCTCAAGCCCTCAGGAATAGCTGTAATCCGTTTCAGGAGTCTACAGGAAGTTAACTATTTCATAGAAACACTAAGACATTGGCATTTGTCTTTTTGATTGTGATGTAAGAATTAGCTCAAAAAATGCTTGTGCTTAAAAACCCAGGATAGCCAAAACAATCCTGTACAATAAAAGAACTTCTGTAGGCACCACAATCCCTGACTTGAAACTCTACTCTAGAGCTACAGTACTGAAATCAGCCTGGAATTGGCATAAAAACAGACAGGACCAATGGAACTGAATCAAAGACCCAGATATTAATTCACACACCTACAAACACCCGATTTTTGACAAAGAAACAAAAAATATAAAATGAAAAAAAAAAAGAAAGCATATTTAACAAATGGTGCTGGCATAACTGGTTATCAACATGTAGAAGAATGAAAATAGATCCATATCTATCACCATACACAAAACTCAAGTCCAAATGGAACAAGGACCTCAACATAAAGCCAGCCACACTAAACCTCATAGAAGAGAAAGTGGGAAGTACACTTGAACGCATTGGCACAGGAAATAACTTCCTAAATATAACCCCAGTAGTGCAGCTACTGAAACAAACAATTAATAAATGGGACCTCTTGAAACTGAAAAGTTCTATAAAGCAAATGACACAGTCAACAAGAAAAAAACAGCAGCCTACAGAATGGGAAAAGATCTTCACTAACTCCACATCAGAAAGAGTTCTGATCTCCAAAATATACAAAGTACTCAAGAAATTGGTCATTAAAAGAACAAATAATCCAATTTAAAGAATAGAGTACAGACCTAAACAGAGAACTCTCAACAGAGGAATCTAAAAATGACTGAAAGACACTTAAGAAAATGCTTAGCCATCAGAGAAATGCAAATCAAAACAACTCTGAGATTCCTTTTTACACTTACTTATAAGAATGGCCAAGATCAAAAACAGTGATGACAACTTATGCTGGAGAGGTTGTGGGGTAAAGGGAACACTCCTGCTTTGCTGGTGGGACTGCACATTGGTTCAGCTGCTTTGGATATCAGAATGGTAATTTCTCAGAAAATTAGGAAACAACCTTCCTCAAGATCCAGCAATACCACTTTTGGGTATATATACAAAGGTTGCTCAATCATACCACAAGGACATGTGCTCAACTATGTTCATAGCAGCACTGTTTGTCATAGCCAGAACCTGGAAGCAACCTAAATGCCCCTCGACCAAAGAATGGATAAGGAAAATGTGGTACACTGACACAATGGAGTACTACACAGCAGAAAAAAATAACAACATCTTGAAATTTGCAGGCGAATGGATGGAACTAGAAAACACCATATTGAGTGAGGTAACCCAGACCCAGAAAGACAATTATCATATGTACTCACTCACAAATGATTTTTAAACTTAAAGCAAAGAAAATCAGCCCACAAATCATAATCCCAGAGAACCTAGACAACAATGAAGACCCTAAGATAGACTTACATAGATCTAATCTATATGGGAAGTAGAAAAAGACAAGATCTCCTGAGTAAATTGCTAGCAAGGGGACCACGGCAGAGAGTTTAAAAGGAGGGGAGAGAAAAAGAGGGGAGCAGAGAAATTTTATAGCTCAATAAAATCAATTTAAAAATGCTTGTGCTTTAGAATGACCAAGGAAGGGTATTAAATTGCATCAGGATCCAAGTTAACGTCATCAACATTTACTGAAAAAAAACAAGTAACAAGCGCTGTTCATACATTGTCTCTTTCCAGTCTTCATTCTTGGCCACACATCTTTTAAATGTTTTATGTGATGAAATAAAACGTGCACATGAATCTCTTGAAGATGCACGCAAGGACCATGGCTCTCTCAAGGAAAGGAACTGTGCAGCTGTCTGAGTTGTGAATCAAACTAGCCACTGCTATTAGGCAGCATCCTCTCACTCAGAAGGATGACTGACAAGCCATGGCTCCTCAGACTTGGGTATTTGGCAGGCATTAGGACAGGTATTTGCTAGCCGTGACAGAATGTCAGCTCTCAGGTGAAAATTAGGTTGTGGGGAGACTTGGTCACTGCTGAGAGCTCAGTGTCTTCCCAGTATGCAATGACTTCAGTGATGAGGACAGAGGCAACACTGATAAACATGTTTTTAACTCTTATTTTTACATTTTTACATTTACTTGTTTATTGTGAGTGGAGGTACAGTCTGGAAAATGTAAGTCAGATTAAAAACAGTAATATTTTGAGGTTTTATTATTATGATATTCCTTTTTAGCCCCCTCATTTCTTTATTATCTCATAGGATACTATTCACTTTCTCCATACACATGCACACACACAAATGTACACATGCACACAAATGCACACACAGAGAAATGCACAGACACACAAGTGCACATGCACACAAATTCACACACACACACACACACACACACACACGAGTCAGTCATCTTACTGGCCCAGTGAACATGGATTTTATATCATAAAGTGAAAGATAAAGTTTGAAGTTCTATATAACTCATCAAACTGACTACTATCAAATATCAAGTAAGTGATATCACAGAATCAAGATGCCCTCAAATGATTAAAAAAATGACTTGAGAGGAGGCTAGTAAAACAAAGTAAGAAAGTATCTATTGACATAGCTTCAGATTCTACACTGAAATTAACTTTTGAAAATTTACCCCTGGGAAAGTATGGGTGGGCATAATTCCAAAGATGATTCATGAATATTTGGGGGAAAGTCACTACTGAGTTCTCTTCATGTTCTTGTAGAACAAAATCAACACACAGCCATAGTTTGAATACAAAAGCAACCTCTAAGGTGGGGCTCTGTCATTTTCTTCATCTATCGTCAGGTGGAGGTTCTATGGTGATATGCAAGAAATTCATCAGTATGGCTCTGTGGGAGCCTTCTCAGCTTGGTCGATCACCTTCCTGGACCTGGGGGGAGTTGGGAGGACCTTGGTCTTAGCATAGAGTGGGGAACCCTGATGGCTCCTTGGCCTTGAGAGGGAGGGAGGGGAGGTATGGGTGGAGGGGAGGGGAGGGAAGGGGGAGAAGGAGGGGAGAGAAAGGGGAGAAGGAGGGGAGGGAGGGGGGAGGAGGAGGGAAGGAGATGGAAATTTTTAAATATAAAAA
The DNA here is from genome assembly GCF_903992535.2 of Arvicola amphibius. Lineage (NCBI taxonomy): Eukaryota > Metazoa > Chordata > Mammalia > Rodentia > Cricetidae > Arvicola > Arvicola amphibius. The sequence continues at coordinate 9,566,720 of NC_052061.1, read as the reverse complement.
AAAATAAACCATGAGAAAAAAAAAAAAAAAAAAAAAAAAAAAAGCAACCTCTAACAAACAAGATATTGAAGAATTTTAGAAAAACACTGGACACATCTTCCCTTCTAAGTTTGTTGTTTTGAAAAAAATATATAATAAATAATGTTAACATGTATTTTGTTATAATTAATAAATTCATCTAAAAGTATTACACATTTTAAAACGTAATTTATTTTCAATAGTTTCTTAGGTGTACATAGTACTCCTTGTCACATTGAACTGCTCCAGTGATGTGGGATTTTCCTCTGTATGCTGTGATTACCATTAATGAATAAAGAAACTGCATTGGACTTAAAGCAAGGCAAACTTAGCTAGGCAGGAAAAACTAAGCTGAATGCTGGGAGAGAAAAGGCGGAGTCAGGGAGAAGCTGTGTAGCCCCACAGGAGCTGGATGGAACTTTACCCAGTAAGCCACAGCCACATGGTGACACACAGATTAATAAAAATGTGTTAAATTAATATGTAAGAGTTAGCCAATAAGAAGCTAGAGCTAATGGGCCAAGCGGTGATTTAAATAATATAGTTTCTGTGTGGTTATTTTGGGGCAGAGCAGCCAGAAACTAACAAGCAGCTCCCTACAACACTCCACCCTCTCCCATCCCCCACCTCCCCACCAAAGTCCTCTGCCCTAGTTAGCTTTAATTGTAAACTTGATGTGGACAATTGTAGAACTCCAGCACCATGTCTGCCTGCACACTGCCTTCCTTCCTGCCATGTTGATAATGGACTAAACCTCTGAGCTATAAGTGAGCCACCCTCAAGTAAATCTTTTCCTTGTAAGAGATGTTGTGGTCCTGGCATCTCTTCAAAGAATAGAAACCCTATCTAAGACTACTGCCTGAAAAAAATGAACTTCATCTGACCAAGGCTGAGGGCAGAACTACTTATATGTATAAACATAAACTTTTAGAAGGCAGTTTGATAACGTGAGCAATAAACAAAATAGAAACAGTAGGTTCATGCCTAGAGCTTCTGCCCACCCCAGCCATGGCTTTGTCCAGGTCCACGGTACCAGGCACAAGTTCCCTCATTTATACCATGTCAGGGACCATTTTCCTAAGGATAGATTTGTCAGGGACCATCGTCCTTACAGGGATAGCAGAGGTCATTGCCCTAAGGATGTTTACGGAGATCCCACCCCCATCCCAAACTATCTTGAGAGCTATCGTTAGTTAACGGAACCCACCCCTTACTCCAATGCTAATGGATCACATCTGTTAACGGAACCCACCCCTTACTCCAATGTTAATGAATCACATGCTTCGGCTTACACCAGGTGCTGGCTGATGACCTTCAGTTACCCCGGCAGAGTTCCTGCCTACCCCTACCTCCACCCCATTCAAGGGTATATAAGCTGTAACTTTCACCCCAATAAACGGAGACCTTGACAATAGAATCTTGCTTGGTCTCCTTCCTCTTTTACAGCTCATGTCTTGCAGGTTAGCGCCCCTTCAGAGGACCCTGAATAGCTGACCCTGCCAAGCGGGGGTTACAATACCAATAATGTACTGTCAGAGAATGAAATTATGAAAAATATTCCATTTACAATAACTCCATTAAATGTAAGTACTTAGGACTATATCTGCCCAAGAAGTAAATAAGCAGCTCTACAACAAAAACTTCAATATAGTAAAAAAGGAAATCACAAAATATGTTAGTCCACTAGTAGCCAAAGCAATCTAAATAGTGATAACAACGCTGAAGTTATCACAATACCCAACTTCAAATTGTGCTATAGAGCCATAGGGATAAAGGCAGCTTGGTAACTAGAGGGATAAACGTGGGTAGTGGGATAACAGCAACCTGGTACTAGCATAAAAATAAGAAAACCAATAGGAAATAGGAAAGTGGACCCATAAAGAAAATAATTTCTGCTTAATTTTTGACAAAGGCAGCAAAAATATACATTGGGTTAAAGATGGCCTGTTCAACAAATAATGCTGCCAAATCCAGATTTCTACCAAGAAGAATGGAATTAGATAATCTTTCATGCTGTATAAAAATCAATTCAAAATGGATCAAAAAAACATCATTTAAAACCTGAGACACTAAACTTCTAGAAGAAAACATAGCAGATTTCAATATATGGGGGAGAGAGGGAGGCAAAGGACTTTTTTAATAGAATACAACCAGCATAGGAACTAACCCCGGTATCAACAGATGGGTTAAATGAAAATAAAAGTTTTTGTAGAGTAAAGAAAAGAACAGAGCAAAAAGATGGCACACACACACGGGAGAAAAACTCTAGCAGCCGTACTTCAGACGGGGGCTAATACCCAGACTTTACAGACAACTGTAGAAATTGAATACCAGTAAAATTAAACTCCCACTCAACAGATTCACGAATGAACTAAAAGGATTCCTTTTGATAAAGTAACCCTTGCTACAGACATTTCTGCACTGCTTCTGATTTACGGTGGTATCATCGTGGAGAGCATGGAATGGTGAAGTAGGAACTAGGAGACTGTGGTCCGCTGTGCAGCTCTTCAGACAGAAGCCCTTCTCCCCCCCCCCCACACACACACACATACTAAAGAAAGAGTGCACATTGGTAGTCACCCACGTGAGAAACCAGATGATGAAGCCTTTGAGTAGATGTCAGGAGCAAAGGGATGGCGTGAGGTAGGTGCCTGGGCTAGGAGTCTCGCAGTGAACACTAGGACTCAACAGTAGAAACCCCTGGAGAAGCTATTACTGGACATCTTAGCAGGAAGAAGGATTTGGAGTTGGACTCAGATTGGAAATTTCAGCCCTCTATTTCCCTGCTATACACCCTAAGCTTGGGTGTCACTTGCTCTGCGTTCCAGTGCTTCATCTCACACAGAACAATATTCACACAGAAAAATCAAAGCTATAATGTTAGTATGAAATTACAGATAATGTTCAGATGATTATTATGAGGACTCTATCCTCCTGTGGTACCCAACTTCTTTGCCATGGCTTTGGATTGGCCTCAGAGGCTGTTTGTTGTTTCTACTAGCCTTAATGACAGATACCTCTTATGGTTTGACTTTCAACGCTCCCCACAAGTTCATCTCTTGAAGGTTTTAGTCCTAGCTTCTGGGGCAATTTTAGGAGGCTATGGAACCTTTAAGAGGTTGAGATAGAGGAAGTAAGTCACTGGGGGAGGGCCTTTGCAGTGTATACCCAGCTGCTGCCCCTGGCTCATTCTGCTTCCTTGTCCAACATGATGTGATAAGCCTTCCACACAGGTTGCTGCCACAACGGACTGAGCCATTCCTCCATGCCTTTCCTGAAGTGAGGGACTGAAAGTCTATGAAGCTGTTAACCCAAACAAGCCCTTCCTCCCTTAAGCTCTTTCTGTCGGGTGTTTTGACCACAACGACATGGAAGTAACCACTATGAAATCTCTAAGGACTGAGGACATTTGGTCTGGAAAACATGAAAATGTCTTGAACATCAAGGCCACCACACAAAAGTAGGACTTGTCTCGTCTATAATTCTCTCTAGTTACCAAGATGGTTCCACATGTCCTAGGTCTCCATACAAGCCAGAAGCTGGGGATGGGATTACAAGAAGGGAGAGTTAAATACGAAATGAAAATGAGGTCCAGGACCAGAGGACTTTGTAAGATCCAGAGTGTTCCTCGCCTGCTGAAGCTGAGGCCGAGCCACATCTAGAGGATGCTGGGCAGTTGGGCCTATATCCCCATAGTTGCCAATATTACCCGATGTTTAGTTCAGAGTAACAGTCATGAGCATGAACAGCCTGCCTTGATTCGAATTCTGGTCACATCGTGAAATAACTGTGAGACCTGAACAAAATTGCTTAACTTCTCGAGCCTCAATTACCAACCCACCAAATACTTGTTAGAGCCAATAGTTGTTTGTATCTAAGAAAATACCCAAGACAGTGAGACTTATCACCTAAAGCAACACATACTTACCATGCCATACATATCTGGACATCTGTTAAAGGGAGTCATAGGAGTCTGAAATATCTCAAAGCATGAATATTTTATTATTTTTCAGCGTTTTCTACTTGCTAAAACATTAGCTAATATATTAGTAAATATCACTTGACCAAACATTTAACCACCTGGTACGTGCTTTCACCTGCTCTTTCACCCGCTCGTTCTTTATTTATAGAGAGAACGAAGTGTGGTAAAGTGTACTGAGTAGCTTCCATCCACAACATATCATCTGTCTTCTGCACTGGGTCTGCTGCCTCTCCAAAGATGTCACTTGTGATGGACGGCGTGCACGGTACTTAACAGATCAAGAGATTCAATGTGGGCGTTTAGTAGTAAATCCATGGTCCATGAAGGGGGGATTTTCTTACAACCCTTCTCCCCCAAAAGCTATTAATAAAAGTAACTCAGAGGATATAGTTCTACTAAACCAAGATTCCTGGGATGGCAACCCTTCCCTGAGTCATGCTGAGCCTTTTATCCCCACTGAGAAAGTCTGGGGTGACTGATGAATCCTGCCAAGAGTCTGTCAGACGCTTTGCCTTGCGCCATTATGTGTATTTCATCCACTGTAAACTTTAATGTGGGGATCTCTCAGGCTCTACCCAGAAATGTCCGTGCTTAAAACAGACCTTTCAATTTAGTAGCTCTGAAATTCAAGTCCCCTTTCTGTGTCAATCCTGAGGTCACCTAGTGAGGATGGTGACAGACAGCCATCTCTCATGATATCTAATACCCAACCCAAACCCAAGCCCGTTGAGTCCTGTAAACTCAGCCTCCAGAAACAAAAGTCCAGAAAGCTGGTTCCAACAGCAATGTCCCCAGTCATGGTTCATATGGGAGCCCTCCATAATTTAAGAAAATGTTGAACTCATTTGACCCAGAGATATAATTAGCAATCATTTCACTGCTTGGGTGGACTATAATGAACAAGTGGGGGTTTCTATCAAGACATAGCCAGTGGTTCCAAAAATAATTGACATCTTGTTCTAAAGCTAGGACTCTTGAATTTCTATCAAAGGACTCATCTAGACAAGAGAGTTGAAGAAATGAAAGGTGTTACCATCGAGTGTCCAGAGCTCAGCCAGTTGCTGTGACCAAGTTTCTCATACTTGGGCAATTTATCTTTAATAAAATACACAAAACTTTCATTTAATAATCTATAAAGTTAGATTTTGGTGAATGCACAGACACTAAAATTTATTTGAAGTATTGGCAAAACTAAAGACATGCTCATGGATTAGCAGTGAAGAGCACACATTGCTCTGTTAGCTGGCCTGGCTTCAGTTCCCACCATCCACATTTGATGGCTCACAAACTGCCTAGAACTCTGGTTCCTGGGGATCTAAGTTCTAGTTCAGAGTAACAGTCATAAGAATGAGGGCACCTGGATTTTTTTATGGTCATTGTGGGCCCCTGAACTCCTGTGTGCATGCATGCGTGCACAAACACACACATAAAATTTGCAAATAAAATTACCTTTAAAAATATAATTAACCAACTAGCTAAATAAAGAAAGATAAGTTTGTTCATCATTCTTTCTAGGGTCTAGGAATGAGATTTCCTGATCCCTATCTTGGCCTGCCTTGCCGTGTCTTTAGAAATGGTAGAAGTTCTTCTGTCTTGGCTTTAAAATGATCAGTCTTGTTTAGGACATGGTGACAGGTGTAGGCTCTGCTAATTGAGTCCACCTTGAATAATTCACTTGTCGCCTGGAGCAGAAGGGAGGGGACATATTTATGTTTCCACTAGAGATTCCCTCAAAATGAGTCCCAGTCACAAGAGAAGACACTAATCATCTGTGTCTCCAGAAGCAAAAGGTGATGCCGGAGGTAGCCACATTTTCCCCTGTATTTGAATGTACAATTTTCCCCTAGGCCAAAAGAAATTGCTCCCTGGCTGCACACCTACCCTGGAGAACCCCTGGGAAATATTTTTGCTTTCAAAATCTATAAATACCAAAAAAAAAAACTTTCTTCCGAAGATCTAGACCCAGAATGATCGGGAGGACGGTATGTTAGAGTTTTTCCTTGCTTAGAATTACATTTTAAAGAAAGCATTTTATAGAAAGTAAAATTGAAATAAAGTTTGAGCAATCCTAGAAGCCAGGGACTTTACCTAAAATGAAAATGACTCTTGTGTGCACACTGACTCTTTACCTGTGGGCACAAATCAACCCGTGTTTTCTCTCTTCTCATGGAAAACCACCCTTAAATGTATAAAAGCCCTAACCCACCATGAATTCAACCAAAGTTGGAGCTTTTGGGGAAGAAGATAGAAACATGCCTACATGCTTTTCCTCCTGTCAAGCTTGGTAATCTCTGCAGTTGAATGGGCAAGGCATGCTTTGCCCCATGATGAAAACATGCAATGAATTTCTATATTTTTTCTGTGGATTACCTGACTCTAACTGGTATTTCTAAGACCTATCTGGATAGCACGTTTTTGTTAATGGACTCCTGCATTTGATGCTGGTGGTTTAGATGCCTTAGAAGACAGGCTGGGAATTCTGTTTCTAAACTCTTTAGTTAGTAACAGAACCAGAAAACTTTCTTCTAAGGAAGGAGTGCTTTAGGTTGACATATGAAACAGCTAAGAAGAAAAGTTTCTGAGAGCAGACAAAGCTAGAAATAAGAAGCAAATCATTCTCAAGGAAACAAAAGTGGATTTTTAAAAAGGATTCACATCCATGAAGAAATGGCAAAGGTCTGGGACTGGGGAAGGAAAATTCAAAAGCAGCTTAGAAAACCTCTTAGCAGCAGATGAGAAAATGTTAAAATACTAAACAAAGTAGACACATGTGTTGTGAAAATCTATGAGACTCTTAATCTCAGTGGCTTGGGTTCATGCCCCATGTTGGGCACCAAGTGTTGAGACAATCCATGAGAGTCTAAAAGAGGCTCAAAAGAACTTATTTAGATGCATAATAGGGGTGAATACTCACTGATAAAGGACAGGTTAGATGTTGCTCTAGTTTTTCTGCCCAAGGGAAAAGAATACCAACAGCAAGCCTCCTATTCTGTTCCTAACATCCATGCCAGCAAGACAGCAAGAGAGAGTGATCCCCTCCCTCTTTCCTTATAAAAGATCACATCCACAGAGAAGAGAAGTCATGCCCTAAGGCCAGTACCCCAAATCCATTGGCAGAATTAATTCTCACAACACTCATGTACTGGTTAATTTTATGACTTGACACAAGCTAGAGTTATCTGAAAGGACAGAACCTCAATTGAGAGAATGCCTCCATAAGATCTTCTTAATTAGTGATTGATGTCGAAGAGCCCAGGCTATTGTGGGCGGTGTCATCCCTGGGCTGGTGATCCTGGTTCTGCTGGAAAGCAAGTTGAGTAAATCATGAGGAGCAAGCCAGTAAGCAGCACTCCTTCATGGCCTCTGCATAAGCTCCTGCCTCCAGGTTCCTGGCCTGTTTGAGTTCCTGCCCTGATTTCTTTCAATAATTGAATATGGAAGTGTAAGCCAAATAAATCCTGCTCAACCCACGTTGCTTTGGCCATGGTGTTTCATCAAAATAATAATTCTGACTAAGACAACACAGAACATCAGCGAGCATGAAATATACGAAAGGGTCACAGCAACCTACCAGAATCTTCCAGTGGCCCAAGCTGGCACAACTTGCAAATAACACAACATATAGGATTATAACCTAAGTAAGAAAATAAATATCCTTGTGTCTATATTGATAGAAATAAGAACTTGAGTAAAGAAGAGAGAGAGAGAGAGAGTTAAAGTTCTTGTTCTAAAGAATTCCTAATGAAAGGGGAAGCAATCTCATACTTCCTGGGCTTTAGTGCTACGCTCTGGAAGCCAACCCACTCACTATTTCATGAACCAAGGGATAAATGGCTTGAATGATGATGTCCTATCTGGTAAGCCCACCGCATCTCGGGCCTTGACAAGGGGAGTGCTAAAGAGTGGGCATGTTTGGCCAAAAATGTCTTTCTTCTTGTGGACAAGTGGATGGACCCGCATGAGGCACTCTGATTTCCACTTCCAAACAAACGTATTTCCTAGACAGCCCTCGGCACATGCAGTCACTCAGCAAGTATGCAGGGCACTTCCACGTCCCAGGAGTGATTCTAAGCAGCTGAGGGTGCAGCTGAAGGCAAAGCAGGCATCCCGTGATGGCGCTCTCCTTCCAGAAGGAAGCAGCAGACAACCAGGCACCCCACCAGTCACTGATCCCCCCAGTCTCCCTCTCTGCCCATAACTCTTCACCTTCCACCTGCGCCCACTTTTCTTGGTTCACACGCATCTCCTGTAGGCAACTAGGCATGATCTTTCATTCACTACTTGGATTTAAAGTATGAATCTCTTTGTGCTCTCTTTGTAAATAAATTTGTTTGGGGGCGGGGCGGGGGAGATGACATTTTTTTCGAACAGGAAATGTTAACCAAAAGGAGCTATTGAATTCACAACTCAACTTAATTATTCTTACAGATGAAGAAATTGGGGAAATTAAGTAACCAACATGGTCAAAATCTGGATCCTTAAATGAGCTATAGCTGCTTCTTTCTGCCACCTCTCTCCTCTCTCTCTCTCCTCTCTCTCTCTCTCTCTATATATATATATATATATATATATACATGTAATATATTTATATGTGTATGTGATAGATGTATATGTAATATATACTACATATATGTACATGTAAATAGATTTACTAAAACTTACATAAAACTATAAGACAAGTAAAGCAACCATGAGATCAAAAATATGTAAGTATGTGTATAGATATAAAATCTACAAAGGCATGCTTTCATTCCTATGTTCCACAGGGTATCTGTACAGACATTCCACCTCTAAAGAGCTCCAGGGAAGTATGCCAGACAGCAGACAGCATCTCCTCTACATAGGCATCCGAACAGGACTGGTTCCCACCCAGCCTCTTTCTGCCTGTCATCAGAGCAGCGAGGAGCTAGACATTGAGCAGAGGAACAGATAAGGGAATTCTCAGACCATGAACAAAGTATTCTGCGTATTTCCCTTTTAAAATGTTGTGACACCGTTTCCATGGTAGGAGCCTTCCCTATGATTGCCAGTAATTCAATTATTTCACCATGTTTTACAGCAGCGAGCAAATGTAGGCGCTAACAAGAGGAAACGCTGTAACATACTCAGAACTCACTCACCTTGCAATGCTTTAATCAATTCCAGCGCTGATGGTGGGCATCGCTGGCAGGGCTTGGTGCCTCCGACCCCCTGGCCTCTCTTAATACCTGATGCTATTTTATCTCGGAATCTAATTCAGATTTGCCAGTAATTAAAATGCATGAATCTGTGTCCACTACTAACCTCGGCTCTCCCTTTCTGAATCCCTCCTTTGGAAAGCTCTTTGACTCAGAGAAATGTCAACGGCTATGTTGGCTGTTAGATGTGTGTAGCCTTAGCAACAGAAAGAAAAGATGTCATATTCCATAACGCCATTTTAGAGACAGAGATGAAGAAATAACCAGTCAGCTAATATGTGTTTCATGAATTTCTACTCAACTATCTCTGATCTTTTTTTCTGATAAAAACAGATATTAGGATGGAAATAAACCAGCGTAAGACACATCTAAATAATACAGTTCGCATGTGTGAGAAGTGATATTTGCAAAGATTGTGATACTATGAAATGCAGTTGAAGACACAAATTACATAGTCCCTTTATCTGGACCTTCAGGGCTCGTGGCATCCGGTACCTTTAGTCAACCAGTCTAAAAGTATTACATGGACAAATTCTTAAAATAAATAATCACCAGATCCTTAATGGTGTGCCACTTTGACTATCTGCTGAAGTATTTTCCTAGCCTATTCATCCTCCCCAGGATGGGAGTCACTCCTCTGTCCAGAGTATCCACCCTAAGGCCCATCAGACATTTCCAGACTGCCTGCCCTGACATTTAGAACTCATGATAAAGGAACGTTTTTAAAATGTGTCTGTGTCTTTGTCTGTGTGCGTGCATGCTGTGTGCATGCAAGCATCATTGGAGGCTAGAAGGGGTGGCAGAAGATACATCATAAAAGGCTAGAAGAAATCATACACAATAAGGATATCTCACAATGGTAGATTTTTATCTGACTCTTGTTAGCCTGAAACTCATGATGCTCTTTCTGTCTTAGCCTTTCGAGTGCTAAGATTACAGGCATGAGCCACGATACCCAGTAAAAAGCATTTTTTTGAAGATTAAATTGATAGATAATAGAATCCTAGGAGGTCCTAGCATCCTGAAGTCATGAATTCCCCTCGCTACACTACACAAACCCAGCGTCTGTGCCCAGGTCTGCCTTTCCTTGTATGCTTAGGAGAGAACTGGAGTAGCCTACTCAGCACTGAGATTTCCGGAGGTATCCTCTTGCGTTCCACCTGGGACCTCACTACAAAGCAGGCTGCTGCCTAGCTCTGCCTGCTCTAGCCTACCCAATGGCTCTGCTCGGCACTCTTCCCCCATCCTCAGACAATGACTACATAGCTGGTACCTATAATAGAGTACATTATAAATCGAGAAAGCGTTTCCTCATGAAACTTAAGGAGCGAGCATTAATTAAATACATATTTTTTTTACACGGGATCAAATAACATTTACTGCTGAAGTCATTAAGGATGAAGATATAAACTCATAAAATGAATGCTGAAAAAGATCAAAACGTTCAGGAATTACGGACTATCATTTTCACCACCTTGAGCCCATTTTAGAAAATGAAATTGGCTATGATGTCACACAGCAGAGCTTTCATTGGGAATAAATCAGTCTTGGTCCCAGTATTCTACAGTAAAAATTCAGTAACTAGGATGTAATCTCATTTGAGAAAATCAAGTCCATTCTTTTGTAGTTAAGTGAATAGGTGTGATTTTCCTGTTTCTCATGCATTTCTTCACAAATTTTCTCACCTATTTAGTGTGTGTGTGTGTGTGTGTGTGTGAGAGAGAGAGAGAGAGAGAGAGAGAGAGAGAGAGAGAGAGAGAGATCTATCACAGGAGAAGTTGGGTAGAGAATTGAGTGCTTAAGTTCAGTCTGGGCTACAAAAGAGATGATCTTAGAAACAACAGCAAACAGCCGGCTTTAAGAAGGCTCGTTTGAAAAAATAGGAGGTTTCCCTATACTTCAGACAGATCGGCTTATCGAAGTCAGTGGGGGAGGGTCACTTTGAATGACATTCTGAAAGAAAGAGACTTTGTTAGGCTTTCAAATATCACCAAGAAGTCTGGGATACAGACCAAATCTTCTGACCCAGCAGAGGAGCACAAAGGGAATACACAAAATTTTATCAGTCCTCAAAGCTGAGGAGAAAATAAACTAAGAAAAATCTACAGCAATCTAAAAACCAGAAAGATGGTAGAAATGGGTGTGGAGGACTTGACATTTTTGAGGTCGCTGCCTTGTGGCATAGGGACAATACTTCATCGTCATCGGCATAAGCTCCTACACCAAGAATTTGATCCTGTGAAACCTCCACACCTTTTGCTCTTCCTTGCTGTTCCATATGTTTGGATTCTTCCTTGAAATAAACTCCAAACATCAAGGAAGGTCCATCATCTAAAACTGCAGACACTAACTGAGAGAAATCATGGGGGATAGCCCTGACATTAGAAGCCCAAGTCCTTATCATTTCCTTAACAACTGTAGAGTGCAAGCCATAATTAACAATGGCTTGCTTAATTTCCTTTAGGTCATTCATTCCTACCGGCATCCATCTAACTTCTTTGGCTCCCTTTGAGCCTTTAGAAGTTGATGCTTTGTCCGGATAAATTACAGGGTATGTCGCTAAAACCCTGGGTAAGCCAGTTCTAACAGCTGGTGGTGGGATAGTATCCTGTCCTTGTGCCTTCTTACTCTGTTTACCAGCTCCAATAACTTCTTCAATCATTTCAAATTTTTGTAACATTGTCTCTCTTAAATCCTGAATCTCCTGACCTGCATATGTTTCTAGGGGTTTCACTAAGGTATCAGTTTTTGGTCCCCATTCTGCACCTGTGATTCCAAGGTCTTAATGTTTCCTTTTAAAGATAATATCTCCTCCTTGAACTGCCCCTGGATATCATGTAAGTTGCCATCCTGGAGGTATATCCTGTCCGTTACCTTATCAAAACTCTGTGATAACTTCTGAAAGTCAAATTCAACAGCTTGGACCCTTTCAGGTAAATTCCTAGTACCATTAGATAAAAAGTCAACTTTGCCTATCATGGTATTAAGCCTATCAATTAATGCCACATACTTTCACAATGATATAGCATTAAGAAGGAGACTAGAATCTAATAACAAATAAATAGAGGTACCTCCATAGACATATAGGCCACTTGTGATTTCTACCAGAGTGGCAGCAAAAGCCGCGGCTAGAGTCCCATTAAAAAAGAAACCTGCCATATTACCTGTCAGCCAGAAGACGGCGCTGTTTCTGAGCTGCGCTGTGAGCTCTGTGACTCACCGTTGCAAGAGGGAACTTAAAAACCCACTCAACATAGATCAAATTAGGCCGGCAGAGACTGTCAGTACCTGTGGATCCCCGCAGGTGTGGAGGTTACGGCTGAGGGAGAATTCGTGCCAAGCCAAGCTGGCCAAACCTAGCTGGCGACAGGCAGCCAAGCCAGAGGCAGGCAGCGGAGCCAGGGGATGGGGGAATGCAGGGTGGTTCGAAAACCAAACGGTGGGCACCAGTTAATGCGCGAAACAATCCCACACCAGTTAGGATTTAAAGGGGTATTTATGGGGGGGGGGGGAGTAAAACTCACAATACACCAACCGTCAGGAAGGGAGCCTAGTCGCTGGAGCAGGAGCAGGAACCAAGCGCGGGAACCAAGAGCGGGAACCAAGAGAGCAGCCGAGGCTTGCCGCTCTTTTTACAAGACAAATAGACCACGCCCCAGTGGGCTGGTATTTTAGTAGCTATTGGCTGAAGGAGCGGAAGGTGCTCCCTTAGCACAGTGGGCTCGTACTTCAGCGGCTATTGGCTGAAGAAGCGGAAGGTCCTCCCGCAGCAACCTGCAATCCCAGCAATAGACTGAGAGGCAAAAGGGTTGTGAGTTCAAGGCCAACTTGGATACATAAGTAGACTTTGTCTCAAAGGCATAAAACAAAAAAATTGAAACACTACAATAGTATTTATTCAAGAAAATATCACATTGAATTAACAAAACTCAATTATTTTTCTTCTTGGAAAGCCAGAAGGAAATTATATAGAAGGATTGAAAATGAGATGATAAAATAATCCCTAACACCATTAAAGCTTGTCTGCTGACACTATCACAATAAAGCAGCGTTTAAAGGACAAGATCGCTAACAGGAATAAAGAGGGCTATCCCACAAAGAGAAGTAGGTACCGAAAGATTAAAATAATATAATTGTATAATATACATCTTAAAATATGCCTTGTTTCACAGGGTATAAGAGTTTAGCATACTTCCTTTAGAAATTAATATATCAAATGTCCAAAGCCAAAACAAAACCAAGAAAGAACATGTAAGATATGAATAACATAATCAATGTACTAATAAAACTTTCACAATTTCTTCTTCAAGTGACTCTCTAGATTAGTCATGGTTCTCGAGATTAACAAAATTTACAGAATGAATACATATTGGATTTATTAGAATATATATATATATATATATATATATATGCATATATGTGTTTTATTAGAATGACTTATAGGCTTCGGTCCAGCTACTTCAACAATGGCTAGCTGTGAATGGAAAGCCCAAGAATCCAGTAGCTGCTCAGTCCACAAAGCTGGATGTCTCAGCTGGTCTTCAGTAGACACTGGAATCTTAAAGAAGTAGGCTCCAATGCTAGTGAAAGAACAGACTTAGTAGCAAGCTGAGGGCAAGCAGGCAAAGAGTAAAGCTTCCTTCTTCCATGTCCTTATGCAGGCTTCCAGCAGGTGTGGTCCAGATTAAAGGCTCATCTTCCTGCATCAAGATCCTGATTAAAGGCCTGTGTCTTCCTAACTCAAAGGTCTGGGTTAGGAATGAATCTACCTATTCAAATGAAACAAAAACCCCTCCAGGTAGGCCCTCCATTTCCGTAATACCTAGGAACACATTTTATCTAGAACTCCCAGTGGCCACACCAATCAGGGTCACAGAAGAATTTCTTACCAAGCCAACACACAGCCACCACAGTCTCCTAGGAACCAGAGAGAGAACCAGAGACCAAGGAACAAACACCCACCCAACAAAGACAAGACCGGATATCAACACCTGGAATTGCAATCTTCCCAAACGAAACAATCTTAGACTAGCAAAATCAAAAGAAGAGACACACACACACTACACCATCACTACAACTACCACCATCACCATCAAACCAAGACATCTAGACGCCAGTGTAAAAACACAATCAGTCACAGCAAGGATAATGTGTTTCTGCCAGAGCCAGCAAGGCCCTGTGTATTGCAACGTAGTTGAAGTACAAGACAAGGACCTTAAAATTGCCTTTAGGAATATGATAGAGGTCCTTAAAGAGGGAACGAATAAATCCCTTAAAGAAATCTATGAAAACACAAGCATGTAGCGGAAGAAAATGAATAAAATAGCTCAAGACATGAAAGTGGAAGTAGAATCAATAAAGAAAACCCAACCCGAGGGAAATCTGGAAATGAAAATTTAGGAACTTGAACAGGAATCTCTGAGGCAAACCTCATGAACAGAATACACGAGGTGGAAGAGTGAATCTCAGGAACTGGAAAGACAAAGGAAGAAATGGATGCCTTGATCAAAAAAAAAAAATGTTAAACCTGCCCTCTTCCGCTGAAAGATTACTGTAGTACCAACATGGTAAAAGAAACAAAACAGTACAATCTATTCCAATATTGTGAAACTTACCTGAAATGGACAATCTTTTAGACAAAATAATAACAAGAATCGAGTCAAAATTACCTTTATATTAAATCGCCATTAAATATTTTACTCTAAAGGAAGAAATAATATTTTCTCCTGTACAGATACCAGCCTCAGCTTTTGTAGTGTGTAGTGTGAAGCGGCGGGGCTGAGTCCCGCCACCCGGCCGCCGGCTAGCTTTACACCCGAAATAATTACACGGAAACTGTATTCTTTTAAACACTGCCTGGCCCATTATCTGTAGCCTCTTATTGGCTAATTCTCACATCTTCCTTTAACCCATATTTAGTAATCTGGGTAGCACCACGAGGTGTGGCTTACCAGGAGAGATCTTAACCTGCATCCATCTCGGAGAGGAGCAGCATGGAGACTCCTATGGCGACTGCCTGAAGCGTCTCCCCCACTCTACTTCCTTGTTCCCACAATTCTGTTCTGTCTACTCCACCTACCTAATTTTCTGTTCTTAAAGGGCCAAGGCAGTTTTCTTTATTAATTAACCAATGAAAGAAACATAGACAGATAACTCTCCTCCATCAAGCTTTCCCACGGTTGGAATTTCCTGCTCAATGAGAAAATAACTCTTGTTTTACATTGTCAGAAACCAAGAAGGTAAGCTACCCTAATAGATTTTTCCTTTGAATTTTATTTGTAACAGTTTTATTAAAATATAATTCTTAGACCACACAATTTGTCCATTTAAGCCTTGAGGTTACAACATTTATCTTTCTCATATGTGTCTAACTGTCCCCTCAGTGATTTTCGTCTCAACAACCCAGAGGAGGCTGTCAATAACAGGCACTGCACAGTCATTCTTGTATTTATTTGTTTGTTTATTTCTTTATTGGTAACTTCAAAGGCATACCCTAGCTTTGTTTTTAAACGGGCCTGTGCTGCAGAGTCAATATAAAAACACAAATAGTTCCATTAGCTTGGTAGCAATAAAAAAACAAATAAACCCAAAATGGAAAACTGAGGGCAAGGGAAGAGGCCCCTATGCAGGGGTTAAGTGATTGCTGCTCACTGAACCAGGCCTGGCTGCAGCCTCCCTCCCCTCCCCCAAGTATTGCTGCTAGTATAAGGGTCAGGGGCAGCAACTGTCCTGTGGAAGCCACGGTCATCTGAGTAATGACTTTTCCTTCTTCTGGGGTGTGTGCAGCTTCTTCACGTCATGGATCTTGTCCAGTAGGCCAGGGGTGAAGGCCTCAGAGGGTTGGAACAGCCAGCTAACAGTTCCTTACCTCTAGCAGCCCAGGTAGTGTTGAGTTCCATGTCCGAGAGTTCATTCACATCTATCTGTAGGATCTCTTCCTGAAGTAGACACTAAGGTGTGTGTGAGGGTGCTGTGTTGGCACCGACAGGCCTGGAGGCCAAGAGAGACAACATCACACCCCTTGTGGGGCCACTGTCTGCCATGGTGGCCTTCCCAGTGGTTCTCTTTTAAACATAATATTTTTATTGATTATTTGGGAATATCATATCATGTACCCCAACCATACTTACTTCTCAGTCCTTCCAGGTCCACCTTCAATCCTTCTGACCTCCCCACTCCCCCAAAAAAAGACAACAAAATAATCCACAAGTCCAGTTTCCGTTGCCCATATAAGCACGGTAGTATGGTCAAACTCCCAGTAGCCAGCCTCTTACAGAAAACTGAGTCCTTCCACAGCCACAGCCCTCCATAAACCCTCAGTTGTAGAAAGCTACACTCCAGCATCCTTATCACAATTTTTATGGTTTTTGTCTAGGCTGTTACTTTTTGTGGGGGAGTAGAGGTTGTTCCAGAAGCCTTCTATGTCCCTCTTTCTCAACTGTGACTCTGCAGTTAAAGATGCTGCTGCATAAATAGATTCCTTACCCTTCACAGACAGTGTGGCTACAGATCATGAACTCCACATGGGTTCAGGCAACAACACAGGCCCTGGACCTCAGCTTAGTCTCTGGCGGCCGTACAGATCAGACATCTGCTGTAGCATGGATCACGGACATCATCGTAGCCCTCAGTGGCAGCAAAGGCCAAGGACATCAATGTGGTCTCAGGTGGCAATGAAAATGTGTCAGTTTGAATGTAATTGGCCCCCATAAACTCATACGGAGTGGCACTATTAGGAGGTGTGACTTTGTAGGAGTGGGTGTGGTCTTGATGGAGGAAATGTGTCACTGTAGAGGTGGGCTTTGAGGACTCATATATGCTCACGTCATGCCCAGTGTCTCAGACCACTTCCTTTTTCCTGCAGGTCAAGATGTACAATGTTCGGCTCCTTCTCCTTCTCCCTGTCTGCCTATAAGCCACCATGTTGCACCATGATGATGATGGACTGAACCTCTGAACTGCAAGACACCCAATTAAATGATTTATTTTATAAGAGTTGCAGTGGCCATGACGTCTCTTCACAGCAATAAAAACCCTAATGAAGACCAGGCTGCCCACATCAACGTGGCCTCCAGCAGCAAGCAGCCCATGGACATCAACACGGCCCCCTGGAGCAGCATGGATGCTTAACTGGAGACAGCTGGTCTGCTTTCTATCACCATCAGTTTATCTGATCTGGACATTTCCTGTAAAAGGAATCGTTTGACAGGTGCTCAGTTTGACCTTGCTTCTTTCACTTAGCGTGTTTTCAAGGCTCACCCAGGGAGCACTAACATGGTTTTATAGAGATGTACACTTTTATTTATGTTGGGTATCAATCCTGGAATGTGTGTTCTCTTTCACCTTAGAGAACATGCCAAATGATTTACCATTTCACATTCTCACTAGTCATGCAGAAGACCCATGGTTTCTCATCTTTGCCTGGAATGATAATTCGTGGTCATAACACCACCCCGTGAGGTCGTAGCCCATTACTTTGACTGCATCTCCTGCTGGCAAACAGTTTGTTTCAGCGTACTTATTGGTCACTTATCTTGTATACACAAATTCCTTGTCAGATTATTTGTCCATTTAACTGGGACTTTGTCAATCCATAATCAATGAGTTTCATGAGTATATAAGTCTCCTAGACAGGAAGTCCAGGATCAGATGTGTTTTCCATAGGCTTCTCCCATTGTGTGGGTTGTCTTTGAGTCACAATGTTGGTGAGTTCTAATGATCAGCTGCTTCTTACTTCACAGTTTGCCTTATCAATGCCTTTCTAACAAACTGCTGCCTGATTCAAAATGGGAAGACTTATTCCTGCATTTTCTTCTAAGTACTTTAATCTTTTTAAAAAAATATTTATTTATTATGTATACAATATTCTGTCTGTGTGTATGCCTGAAGACCAGAAGAGGGCACCAGACCCCATTACAGATGGTTGTGAGCCACCATGTGGTTGCTGGGAATTGAACTCAGGACCTTTGGAAGAGCAGGCAATGCTCTTAACCTCTGAGCCATCTCTCCAGCCCCAGTACTTTAACCTTTTAGTCCTTCAATTCACGTCTTTGATCCATCTAGAGTAAGTTCTTGTAAAAATGTGAAATGGGGGTCCAAATTTATTCTTGTTCACGTGGACACTTAGTATATCCCACTATTTTTTTAATTAAAAAGATTTTTCTTATTATAGGAAAGAGGATAGTGCAGGCTTCACATCAGCCACAGTGAGCTTATGGAGGTTGCTCCTTTCACCAGTGTCTCTAGGGACTAAATTCATGTCACCAGGCTTATGTGGCAAGTGCTTTACATTCTGAGTCACCTCTCCAACTCCTTGCACTATTTTATGGAAAAAAAAAAACTTTCTCCACTTTCTATTGACATTCCTTATGAAAATCAACTGACTACAAATGCTCACATATTTCTGGACTTCTCACTTTATTCTACCGATCTATATATCTATCCTTTTGAAGTACCACAGCACCATGAAAATTGTAGTGCTGTAAGTTACCAGAGAGTAACGACCTCCATAGTACTGTAAGTACCCCAGTTCCGTGACTGCTCTAGGGCTGTAAGTTACCACAGCCCCGTGACTCTAGGGCTGTAAATTACCACAGCCCCGTGACTCTAGGGCTGTAAGTTACCACAGCTCCGTGACTCTAGGGCTGTAAGCTATATCAGAGAGCTCTGGTTTTCGTTTTGGTTTTTAGCTTTGCTTTCTGCTTCTCCCCGTTTTTCTTGAGGCCTGGAGTTGCCATCCTGTGTGGTGTGGCACACATCCCTTACTCCAGTGTGCTCTCCTCTCCCCCTCCTCCTCTGCATCATTAGCAATTATCTTACAAGAACGTACGTTATAAGTCAACATATAATTATAGTCACCTGTCACTTAACAACAGGGCTATAGTAGGTGAAATGTGTCATTGGGTGATTCGCGGCTGTGAAAACATCCGAGAACACACTGTCACAAGCCCGTGTGGAAGCCTCTTAGTACATGAGCACAAATCTGTACAGCATGCTACAACACTGAACGCTGTAGTTAACTTTAACACCAGGGTATCTGCATATCTCAGCGTTAAAAGGTGTGGTAAAAACAGTAATGGGTAAAAATGTCACGTGTATGTAAGTCATTCACCTAAACGGAGCTTCTGAGATGCTCTTCTGGGTGAGTCGGCGCGCGGCTGGTGAGCATGTCATGACTGTCCGACTGCAGCTAAACACCCTGCACTTGGGCTTCACTAGATTTATTTTTTTTGTTTTGAAACTATAATAAGTAATTTTGTAGTAGGCTTTCACATTATAAACTTCAAGGTTTTAAACCTTTTGACTTTTCTAATGATGCTTAGCTTAAGCACACATTGCCTGGGTGTACCAAAAATATCTCCTTTACATCCTGTTCTTTAGGCATCTTCTACATTTTGTATTTATTCATCTTTACGTTTTGTTAATATGCACACACCTTTGGTTATTATGCTTTTCATCTGTACAGTTTCTATGGGGTTCACTTTTTAGATGCCCGCCTCTTTCTCTTCGCTTGCTTGATCCATTGCCACACGCTTTACCCCTTCAGCGAGGATGTCTTCCTTTTCCTTCTTTATTTTATTTTATTTTATTTTTTATTTTATTTGCGGGTATCTTTTCATCAGTTGGAAGCAGGTCTGGTTTGTGATTTGGACTTTCCTGCTTTCTTATGGGGTGGTTAGGCATAGGACAGCAATCCAGGGTGTGTTCCCATTGCTTGCTTATTCATTTAACTAATGGACAGCTGGAAAATAGTGAGCTCTATCACTTCACCACCCCTGCAGAATGAAGCTCTGCAGTTGTTCACCAGTGAGAACAGCCTTGGTGAAGCACGATTAATAGTAACTCAGAGCAAGAAATTGGAGTTCAGCCTGCAGATAGGAAAAGCAAAGCATCCAGACACTGGCTCTGACCTCCACCTCAGTCTGAAAGGACGATCTTGCCTCCAGGAATCTCAGAACAATACTATGACTGAGAGCTGTCTCCTCCCGTTTTATAATCCTCTCTAAGGCTGAGATTAAAGGCTTGTACCACTGGGATTAAAGACGTGCACTGCCTGCTTTCTATGGCAAACTAATGTGGCTACTGGGATTAAAGGTGTGTGTTACCATTACCTGATCTATAAGGCTGAGCAGTGGGGCTGTTTTAATCTCAGATCTTCAGGAAAGCTTTATATATCAAAATACAATTGAAAAGCCACTACATTTCCCCTTTTCGTCTAAAACAAAAAAGAAGGCTATGACTAATATAAGAAAAACTATATACCATAAGTACAATAACTATAGATAATATATACAGGCAATACATATATCAACAATGTCTAGTCCATTTGCATTTGGCAAATTCAGAGGAAATACTCCATCCATTTCGATCCTATCTTGGTGAGTCCAAAGTCTTATACTTAATTTACTTTCTATCATAACTTGCTTTCTGTGTCTGGTAAACTATAACTATCTAATCTTCAATTCCCTGAGAGACCCAAAAAACAAACAATATTAACTGAGTAAGCAAAAAATGCAAGCAAGTGATCTCATATATATATATATATATATATATATATATATATATATATATATATATATATATATATATAGACAGAAACAGCTGGCTGCCTGGACAGTCACCCACAGTTCCTCCGCAACATTGGGGCATCCATCTTTGCCTACAGGCCTAGCATATCCGACAGACTTCTGCGAAGCGGGATAATTTGTGTCCTGCTTGTCTAATTAGGACAGCATTCTGTCAGCAGTCATGGCAGGGGGCATTCTCTTGCCCAGTGGCTTACTTTTGCTTTTTAAAAGTAGATTCAATACTCTACTTTTTTTATCTTGTCATATCTATATCCTACTTTCTTTTCAAAACAAGATTTTATATATATATATATATATATATATATATCTTTGCAGAGTAGATTCAATAATCTACCCTTTTATCCTATTGTATCTACTTGGTTAGGCCAGGTCACCCTGGAATTCCAGGAGTCTGGAGAGAGCTCCCTTGAACGCCACTCTCTCGGGATGACACTCAGGAGTAAAGCGTCACTAGCTGCCAGACTCTTGCTCTTTCCTCTTTGATGACAATGCTCTGGGGTGCACATCATCCCCTGTCTGATCCAATAGCTCGGGTCACTCGGATGGATATCTCTGAGGTCAGTGTTCGAGGCTTGCTCTGACCCTGAAAAGGTTTGTTTTAGCTGTCTCTTCTGTCAGTTCCTTCTCGAAAGCCGACCGCTCCAGGGTGTAGCTTGTTGCTTTCACCTTCCAGACTTCTATTGATTTTTCTGAGAGCATTTAAGCCTGAGCTTCATTCAAACTTTATTACAAATGCAATCAGCTCCTCAAAGGAGGGCTCTTAAAGGAGAGACTCTCAAGACCCACCTCTGCGCTGGGTAAAAGCTCTAAGCCTTAAACTCCAGAGCTAGGGTCGTGATTGGTGGCTTACCTCCCAAGTTCAAAGTTCAGGGCATTGGGTGGGGACAGTAGCCTGGATCTTTTATGCTTGCCACACCCTAAGAAATGGCTTGAGATGACCTTGGCTTCCCAGAGCCTCTGCCCTAAGAATAGGTGTTTGGATGCCGCCACTCTGAACAAGTTTCTGGAGGCTTTCTTTAAATGCAATTTATTTTTGGTTCTTCAGGTTTTCTGAATTAAGTTTAAAAATATTTCTAACCCTCTAAAAAAAATCCTGAGGTTTTATTTTTTTAATGGATGATGTTTTAAAAATCAATTCACACTAGCCTTGCTATGTGGGAGGCCCATGTCACAGGATGCACCTCCCATTTGAGAAGTGGGGTGCTCTTAATGCACTTTGACAGCAAGAAAGCAGTATGCAGAAACAGTTGTTTCACAAAAAGAAAAACACTGACCTGTCCGTCTGTCTGTCTGTCTGTCTGTCTGTCTGTCTGTCTGTCTGTCTCTTTGTTCATTGTCTCACTGTATAGCCCAGGCTGGCCTCAAACTCATACCTCTTCAGTGCTGAGATAGACACATACCACAATGCCCAGCTGACCAAACTTAAATAAAAAGTCAATAAAATGTTAACAAAGAGGGACAGCCATCGCTGGATCGCAACCGCCAACGTGAAGTTTGATCCCTTTGTGACTTCTGACCAGCGAACGGCATTTCGGGGCACCTCCTCTCATTCGGAGGAAGATCATGGTTTCCCCTTTCCAAAGGGCTGAGACAGAAGTGCAGTGTTCACTCCATACCCACTCAGAAGGATGATGAAGTTCAGGTTGTCCGAGGATGCTACAAAGGCCTGTAAACTGGCCAAGTGGTCCAAGTGAACGGTAGGAAATTTGTCATCTACACTGAGTGCAGCAAGAAGGGGTTAATGGCCCAACTGTCCATGTGAGCGTCTACTCCAGCAAGGTGGCTACCCTCAGGCTGAAGGTGGACAGAGACCACAATAAGATGCTGGAAAGGGAAGCCAACTCTCTACAAGTAAGAAAGGAGAAGGGCAAACACAAGAGAGAAACTATTGATAAGATGCAGGAGTAGGGACATTTCATAAACAACTTTCATTAAAGAGTGCTTAAGTAAAAAAAATTGCTAACAAATTGAGTTGGGCAACATATTTTTAAAATAATGCTTAACTCATTTAACCATAATGCAATATGCTCAGAATTTCCAAATCCGAGAATAGTCTCATATCAAACATACTCTTTTTAAAAGAACACATTAATTTATACTATATAGTACCACTTACTATTAAAGAAATAAAATTTCTTTGTATTTTTATGAGTCTAGTGTGTAAGTGGTAAATAAAAGTAGAAAATGGACTATGTATATAAAATTTCATAAAAAATTTCTCCCAAAACGGAAAGAAAAGGGAATGAGCTAGCATACTTGAACTTGATCTGATGGTTGTTTGTTGATATATAAAGAACACTTATCTTTGTATTTATATAGAAAAATGTAGGTAACTAATAGATTGGTGGATTTTTGGTGACAGATGATAGATAGATGATACATAATAGAAAATTCAACTTGCAATGAATAACTCAAATGCTCCTGCAATTCTGAAACTCAGACTTACCCCACAGTTCCTGTTAGAACTAGATGTCACCTCCGACGCTCCTCACATTCTTGAGACCCATTTTCCCTTTGGCCCATTTGCAGTCAGACTAGGAGCTCCATAATCTTGATTAAGTTTCCAGCCCCAGCTTACTTCCTTGCCTGATATTCAACCGTGGGTAAATCATGTCTTCTCTCTATGCTTCTACCAACGAGATGGATTGAGAGGTCTTCCCTATGAGTCACCGTGTAGAGCAGTGATCTCTTGCGGGAAGTTCTCCAAGCATAGAAGGAACACAATTCCTAAGCATGAGGATTACTATTGTAGCGCTTCTTTTTCTTCTTGCTGTCAGTGGACAAGAGCATCTAAAACACCTAACATATACAGATGTTCTACTGAGCACTCTGCCTCCCCACTCAAAAGCCATTTATAAAACGTGTCCACAACATTAGCTGCCACCACGGCTTACAGAACTTTCCAATGGACGTGAAGCATTTATCTCCCCTTAATGGCTTCTTTCCCACCCTCTTTTAGGTTCTACTCCAGATTCCAGGAGAATTTAATGCCCAGTGGCCGTGGTCTTAATAAATATGCATAGCCTTTTCCTGAGGCCATCTGTCTAAGCTCAGCTCTAGAAAGGGAGCGTTGTCCACGCCAGAGCCATCGACCCAGGAGAGAATTAGTTCAGACAGTTTCACAAAACAGTGCCTGGCCTTGGCTCTAAAGCCCTCTCAACTTTGCTCCAGTTGCCCCCAGAACTAATGACAGACTGAATTAACCCAGTGATTCCTTAGGGAGAATTGCTATCTTTTCTTAGGCAACGGATCCTGATCTTCAAGCCCAGATATATCGCGAGACATTAAGAGGTAACATAGTCAGGTCTCAGCCCCAAATGCCTGCCTATAGCAAACACCCTTCAGTTAAGTCCTCCCATCGCCCAGATAGAATGGACGTCTGTCCTTCTGAAATAAGAATTAACCTTTTTGTTTCAGTTTCCCTTTTTGAAGCTTAGGGTAAGGAATACAGCAGCAGCTGCTGATGAATGAGTCCGTCAGAACCGTTGCTTTGGGGTTGTAGAAGGTTTTCCAGCACCCTCAGAAATGCATAGATAAGTCTTCTGATGAAACACTCCCAATCCTGAGCGACATTTTTAGCTGGCACAAATGTCTATCCTCAAGTGCTTTCTCTGCTGTCAGCACAAGCTGGGCATCTTTACGATGCAGGTCCCCATCCAGCCTGAGTCCCAAATCTGGGCAGTTGTCAGAGAAGGCACCAGAAACTGTCTTGTTGGCATTACTCACAATGCTGGTAGCAAGATCAATAGCCGCTGTTCACCGGGAAGCTGCAAAGCCCAGCAAGGGGTCATTTTTGACACAGGGAATTTAGTGAGAATGATGTTCTTCTTTACAAAACCCAAAAGGCAGTTTCCTCGGGTTAACAAAGACGGTGCTGAAGCCACAGCCTTTGGGCCAGAGAATAGCACCTGGGAATGCTTCTTCCCGGGAAGGAGCTGTGTGGAAACACCGCATTCAAAGGGAGAAAAAAAATACAATCGAGTTTGTGTGTGCCAATGTTGTGGGGAGACAGTGTGTTCTTGGCAGAGCTTCAAGGCTCGGAAGGGGGTACACCAACCCCCTCTCGCTCTCTTCTACCTTCATTTGGAGACTACCTGGGCTGACACAAACTTAAGTCTTTAGAGATGCTGCTTTTTCACAAGGTAGGTGTGGTCTCCTGGAAAGAACAGAAGAAGAAGGAGGAGGAGGAGGAGGAGAAAGGGGAGAGGGAGGATAAAAATGCTGGAAGTACGATGTATTCATTACACATGAGCAGGTAGATGTGCAGCCACTGATGTGACCATGGACGTGCAGATAAGTAGAATGTCAATGTCAATGTGTGCTGAATACCTCTGAGAGGCAATGCTATCACTTTAACTACACCTACAAGTGTCTCTTTAACTACAAAATTTCAAAACATGCTAAGTAAAACAACCTAACCAATACTATGGATAAGCCAACTAGAGGTTTATTAAGTAACCCCCTTGAATGTAGTTCCAACACAAGCATTAACCGTCGTAAAGGAAGTCATTTCTTGACAGTCTGTTGTGTGTACACAATATAACAGCTTTACTCTGGGGATCAGACACTGAGCCACATACTAGATCTTTTCTGTTGCAGCGGCCAAACGTCATGACCAAGGCAACTTAAGGAAAGCAGTTTATTTTGCCTTGCAGATCCAGAGGATGAAAGTCCTTGGTGGCAGGGAAGCATCGAAGCAACTGACAGTGGAGGTGGCAGAAACAGAAAGCCAAGAGCTCACCCCTCAGCCACAAGCACCAAGCAGGGAGTGAACAGGAAGTAGGCCCTATGCCATAAACCATCAAAGCCTGCTCCTATTATATACTTCCTCCACGAAGGCCTTACCTCACAAAGGTCCCCAAACAGTGCCATCAACTGGGGACCAAGTCTTCAAATAACGAACTTAGAGGGGAACATTTCTCATTTAAACCACCAACGGCCATAAAAGTGGGCAATGAAAAGTAGGTAACACATGTGTCTATTTTACTAATGAGCCCTCCAGTCATTAGTAATGTTTCTCAAAGTGGGGTCCCAAGACCGGCAGTCTTAAACATCACCTAGGAGCTTGCTAGGAATACAAATTCTTAGGTCCAGTTCAGACCTACTGAGTTATTTGGCTGATCTCTAGCAATCTCACATTTCAATACCACACTTCCAGAAAATTCTAAGGTGTGCTACAGTTTTGAAAACATCTACCTGGGATGAAGTTTCTTGAAAGTCTTGATTGCACACTGAAGTAACCTAGATAACATTAAAAGCTAGGTGTAGATCACAGTCCTAGACACTTTTATTTGGTTGATTTGGATAAATAGATTTGCCATCTGTTTCAGGCAGTTGTAATCAACAATACCACTACAAGAGACATGGATTGTCCCAACGTTCCCACAAAAATAAAAGAAGGAAAGAAAGAAAGAAAGAAGAGAGGGAAGGAGGGAGGAAAGAAAGAAGAGAGGGAAGGAGGGAGGAAGGAAGGAGGGAAGGAAGGAAGGAAGGAAGGAAGGAAGGAAGGAAGGAAGGAAGGAGAGAAGGGAGGGAGGGAGGGAGGGAAGAAGGGAGGGAGGGAGGGAGGGAGGAAGGAAAGAAGGAAGGGAGGGAGGGAGGAAGGAAAGAAGGAAGGGAGGAAGGGAGGAAGGAAAGAAGGAAGGGAGGGAGGGAGGAAGGAAAGAAGGGAGGGAGGGAGGAAGGAAGGAAGGAAGGAAGGAAGGAAGGAAGGAAGGAAGGAAGGAAGGAAGGAAAACTGTGGAGGCAAAGCTGAAACTCAAACCTGAGACAAATGTGAGTTCTATCCATACATTGTCTTTGCTCAGAGTCTGGCCGAGGACCAGCAGCTGCATCCTCTGAGAGGAGCTTGCTAGGGATGAAGAATCTCAACTCCTCGCCTCCACCTGGGGTATCGAGTGTGCACGTTAACAAGATCTCTAGATGAGAGACAAAAACGATAAATGGGGGAGGGGCCGAACATTACTCAATGAACTTTTATCATGTACTCATCCATGTTGATTTAAGTGTCTTTATCAGTATGGCGGTTACGTCGTGAAGATATTGATAAAATTCCGTTCCAATCCCGTGCCTTTTCTCTATGCCATATATCCTGAGTACTCTTGCCTATTCATCGACAAATTAGCTGCTGCTTCCTGGAGGTACGAGGAAGCTTACACGGCCTGGTACAATAAAAAGTGCATTGACGTTTTAGACGAGTCTTTCAAATGTACAGTAGAGTCCAAAGGAAAGGAAGGCTAAGAAACAAACATCAAAATCTACTGCAGCCAGAAGACAAAGTATCTTTGAACTCCAGAACCCAACCTGGAAACTTCAAGTCTTGAGTTCCTGCAGTAATGGGAAGGAGGGGAGGAAAGTTTGATGAGACAGCCATTCTCTCCTCCAAAGGAGTTAAGAATTCATCCAGCAGGAGAGTGAAAAATAAAACGAGTTATTATTATCATTAGTGTTGGGACTGAACCTTAAAGCCACAGAGATGAATTTCCCAGCTGAAATGCAGAGAAAAAAAAAAAGAAAATCGCTCAAGGACACATGGCATACAAATATTAGCTTTGTAAAACGCAACCTCGCCACACACACACACAGGCCTGTCAATAAAGGATAAATGGAAAAAATTTTCAAGGATAAATATTACATTTGATCAGCAGTCGCCTCTGAAAAGGAGACGGCAGCTGAGAGCGGCCCACAAGGAGAATGCGGCATGCGCTCACCTTACTACACTTCACTTCTGAAGAGATGGGAGGTAAGTCCTAACACCTGGGGCTTGGTGACATTCTTAATGTAGCTTTGCATGTCGGGAACACCTACTGTCTGTTTCCTTAGAAAGAGGAAAGAAAAAAAAAAAAAAACAAAAGCAATTCTTCTCTCACTGTTTGGGGGTTGGGGATCAACACTCGCATGCTTGACATGAGAACATAACAGTTTACATGACACTCGGCAGAGTCCGTGCGTGTGGTTCGGGATATGGTTGAGCCCTACTTGCATTCTGAATGCCTCATTGATTTATTTCTATGAAAAGTGGTATTAGTCACGTTGGATACACAGGTGTGTATCAATCAATGTACACACCCACACACCTACACCCACGCGCACACGCGCGCACACACACAGCAGGGGTTCAAGAGTTTCGGAAGATGGTGGGCGTAAGCTCCAGCTACTGTCTTAGGGTTGGTTAGTTTCCCTCTGTTCTACTGACGCCGACAACAGAGGAACTGAAACAGACTTGCTGTCAAAACGAGTCTAGCTGGAGTGGCACGGAACGAGCACATAGACGCACTTGCCGTGTGCCAAGCTTTGTTCTCATCTCACTGCTTGGGAACCTGGATTCCTAGGGAGGATTCACAACAGTCCTGTGAGGTAAGGTACTGTGATCTTCGTTTTATATACCCATCGAAGCCACGGTTTTATCACAAAGCTAATTAAATTCAGAGCCAAGATACAATGAGTTAACACTGAACCAGCCCCTTCAATACCTTGCAGAAGTGACCAGGCAAAGAGAGTGTATTTATTCCGTAGATAAATTTTCTCATAATCGTTACTCCTCTCAAATGACAGGAACTACCACATACGGCAAGAGCTCCGTAGTTTAACAATTCAAATAAAGGCGAACCCTCTGACTAGAAGTCTGCCTGAACCCCTTGCAGTACAAGGCTGATCACTCGGTGGCACTTGCACACTTAGAGATACAGTCCCAGAGAGCCACCCTGGGGCTGCTGGAGCACAGCTCCTGTTGAATGTTGTCCATAGTGTGGGAGGAATAATGGGCATAAAATAAGCCCATGTTCTGAAGCCACACTGACCAGCTTAAATTTAGGCTCTTAACTACAATGTGGTTTGAAACAAGTTTTTTATAATTTGCTTTGCTTCAGTTTCCTCTTATTAAATATATATATATGTGTGTGTCTATATATACATATACACACACATATATATACATATAATATATATGTATATAAGAGATTAATACTGTCTTCAGAAAGCTTTTTGAGAGTTACAGGGCCTTACATTCACCGTGTATAGTATGTGCGCTCTCTCTGCTAGTTGCTGTCTCCATGTCAGTTCTGCTACCTAAAGGATGAAATGAACATCCATCCATACCACACTCTCCCTGGGGACCACAGAGTGTATCAATGTGAACCTGACCTGAGTCTTCAGGCCAGAGCTCTGACTTGGAGGATGCGTACTTCCTCTGCACTGCAGCATCTGGGAAAGGAGGAAAGGGTAGAGGAAAATGGTTCAATGACGTAATTATCCCATGAAATAATATATGTGCCTGAAAAAGGGATATGCTTTCTGGCAATGATCAGACGCAAGACAAGGAAACCACGTTCTTCAAATCTGTTTTGCTTTTGACTTCATTAGTGTGGCTTCTAAGCCAGCTGAAGCTCCTCGAAAGTTAAGCAGTCTCTCGGAAACTCAGTCCACCCCTTCAGGTAGACAGAATAGAGATTTGGGGGCAGGAAGTCACACCACAGTGTGTCCTTAGATGGCAGAGTTCCACGGCTTTGCTCATGGGCCCCCTTCTCAGTGGTCTTTTCATCTCTGCAAGCAAAGATTGGGTAACTGAGTTCCCATTGTTCAATCATGGCTGCTCCTTCACAGACCTCACTTTCTGCACTGTGCTTGTCTGTGAATAGACACCAGGAAAAATGTGAAGAAAGAGCGAGGGAGGAAGATTCTATTAGGAAAGCTTAGTGTTCTCAAGGGTCTCCCATCCCTAATTCTCCAACTGGATTCAAATCATTTTTAATGCCCATAAATACGGTGTTTCCCAAGAAGAGATCATCTTAAGCACTGAAAAACAGATTGATTTTTATTGTCAAGGGAACTATGTTCAAATTCCACCTAACAACTATATTTTCATCGCTGGACACTTTTTTTTTGGTCTGTTAACTGGAACACTTCCAATACACTCTTCTACTGTTGCCTTTGAAGGGGAAATAATACGGTCTCATTAAGTTTCTGTTTATTTGAAGCAAAACATGTGGACAGAGAGAAAGAATTTCCAAGCAGGTGTTTGCCATAATACAACTCTCTCCCCGCTCCCTCGTGGCCATTCCAAGCTCTTGTGGCCCATAACACCTTCCGTCAAACACAGCTCATCGAACTGGAAGAATGACTTCTGAAATGGTCTCCAGTACAAGCATGGTTTGGCTCCTCTCCACCATCCTGCAGGAATCATAGAGAACCGTGTTAACCTGCTCCAACGGGCTCTTTCTTCTCCCACTCAGAAATGTCTAATGAATTTCCAGCAAGTTTTAAAAACAAATAAAATATTTTATCAGCAAGTAAAAGTTTGAATGTCCAAAATACTCGTGTTCGATTTGAAGAAGACCAAAGGAAGAGAGGGAGGGAGGAAGGGAGGGAGGGAGGGAGGAAGGGAGGGAGGGAGGGAGGGAGGAAGGGAGGGAGGAAGGGAGGAAGGGAGGGAGGGAAGGTGAAGGGAAAAAAGGGAAGGAAGGAAGAATGGAGAGAAGGAGGGAGGAAGGGAGAAAGGGAAGGAAGGAGGGAGAGAGAGAAAACGGTGCACGTTTTGGTGGTAGTATTGTAATAGGACACCCACCAAGGCTATTTCCTTTAGTTCCTATTTAGGCTGTTTTCTTAAATGGGGTCCTCCTAGCCAGCATCCGCTCCTCTGTAAAGGACTTGGCATGCCCTTACATGAATGGGAGCATTTATGACACTCAGCTGATTCCTGTGTGGTCAGAGGAGACTTTGTCTAGTAGAAGCGGCCCGTTCCTGACAGGACAGAAGTCAATTTATGAAACTCCTCACTGTAGACAGTGGCAAACAAGAAAATGGTGGCGTCTTCAGCTTTAAGAAGGTAAAGACTTTGGGCTGATGCTTCTCAAGCTCCTCCTAAGGGGGGGGGGGGGGACACGTCTGGAGTGTAAGTGTGGCTGTTGGCAAAGATTCGTATTCTACCTGGGCTCTCAAATATCCTTGCAATAAATTCCAATCGCCCTGAGTAATTGGTACAGGTTTGTTCATTTCGCCCCAGGGAAGTTGCTTGGCCAAGATAGCACAGCTGCTGCTCAGGGCTGCTGGCCCGGGGAGTGTGATGGGGTCTCACATAGAAGAAGAACTCAGGAATGCACGAACCGGGCTCAGCGGCCCAATGCTTCATGTTCATCCTCTCACTTAGCGGGAGACAAGACGCAGTGTGCCCATTTGACAAGCCAGGAGCCTGAGGCCCCCAGGGGTTAAGTTCTTGGCCTGAAGGTATCCACATAGCAAGTGGAAGAAATAGGCTGTAACACCCTGACTGACTGACGACGGCTCCAGGCCCATCCTGTGTACGATTTTATGTAATCGGCGACAACACCGTGAGGTAGGGGTGACAACACCGTGAGGTGGGGTGACCACCTGCAGACACTGGAAGACAGCAATGGACTTGGCTTTGCCTTGCTGCCGGGGAAGCCTAGTTTTACTTACCTCGGGAGCTCAAACTTTTAGCGAGGATGCTTAGAGGGGGAGGCAGGGGGTGCGTTTCTCCTGAGAGGCGCACACAGCTCACTGCTAGAAGGACACGACTTTGAAGAATACCGCGGTGGTAGGGGGGTTGTTTTCATCTTATTTTGAGCGGCCCTGAGGAGGGTGCCGCGCAGGCTACCCGTCGTTAGGTTATTTTCCACGGAACCTTCCTGATCCCTGTTTTCCGGATTCTGTTCATACAAAACATGTCTACGTTGGGGTGGCTAAACTGGCTGAAGCCCAGCCCTCTTGATTATTTTAAGGCTTGTTTCGTTTTTTGCATTATCAGTTTAACAATTTGCCTTGTGGTTCCTCAGCTAGCACGGGCTCAGCTGATGGGGAAAAAGCATCAGGGAAGGGATGACCTGGCTGGTGAACAGGCCATTGTGTCTGAAATAGAAATCAATAGCGGCCATGCAGATTGCAAAAGAAGCTGCAAATAAAATTACTGTAAATTTAATTAAAACATTCCAGCCAAGTCCATACATTTGGTATTGATTACCTGGCCTGCAATTTCAGGGAGTTAATTAACAGCCTCCTCCTGGACAACAAGTGAACGCCAGATCTGATGCTGGTTGTCCTAGCAACAAGTAGGCCAAAGCAGCACACAGATTAAACGGGAAGGAAACACAGAATCATATTGAATTAGACTCAAATGCAATGGTTTAAAAATATGAAGAGGCTAAATCAAGTTCAAAACACGTTTCCTGGGTCCCAGTCACTTTATGATTCTAATTGGGCCAGGATGGAGTGCCGGTGCTGATAGACACAGGGCCACAATGAGAGGGGTGGAGGCGGATGTCACTTAAAATCATCCATTACTGTTAGATCATTCCCCCTGCACTGCAGGCCTAGGGTACCGTCTCCACAGAATTCATCTGAAGCAAGAAAATCGGCCGTTGTGCATAATCCCCTGATCAATAAAGAGAAGAAAATCTATTTCTCTTCCCCAGAACGCAGGCAATGGGAAGAAGCCCATCCTAGGGGCCACCATTTTTTTTTTTTTTTTGCCCTGTATAATTGCCCCAGACATGACTTTGGGGAGTACTTAACTCTCGATTTTCCTGAACCTCGACTTTTTAACCCTAAACTAGGTACACGAAGGCAGAAATGACGAATGTGAAGGTCACACGAGTGCTTAATGACAAAGGACCTGAGGCAATGCCTGAAGAACTTCAAAATAAAAGTTACAGGTTATGAGGACGGAAAGCATAGACAAAAGGCTCCTGTGCGCGAAACAGGGGCCATCGGCTTGGCCAGCCCCGCACTCTGCTTTTCTGCTCCCTCCTGTTCACCTCTACCCTCCCTAAGAAGACCAAGAAAGACAGGAGGACCGCCAAGTAGAGATGAGACACTGGAGGGGACAGAGAAGGATGGGAGTCCACAGATTCTCAGCTCAGACATTCCAACCTCGGGTCACTGTTTGGTACGATTTGGTTCTCCTTCCCTGCGTGTCATAGCAGCCTATAAAGTGACCTATGGTTTCTTGGGCTGTGATTAGGAAAGCATGTGCATCCCTGGGTCTCTGTGTGGAACCTCGATAAAGGGAGTGATAAAGCGACGTCGGACAAGAAATAAGAATCAAGCACCCAGAGAGCCCCAAGAGCAGCAGAGTGCACTGCTTCCAGCAAGAAGGATCGGGTAGAAATAGTCCAGACTTCAACTTTCAAATCTTTAAGATTTGAACACTTTAAGATCTTAAAATCAGAGGTTTTCATCGGGAGAAAGAGAGAGAGAGAGAGAGAGAGAGAGAGAGAGAGAGAGAGAGAGAGAGAGAGACTCATGCAATAACACTTCATATACTATTAAGACCAATTAGAATCCTCCCTTCTCATGCAAACTTTTGCTGAACACCTATTATTCTCCAAGAATGATTGGAATAAAGAAATTTACTATTCAATTCAAAATGACTTACCTCCTGGATATTTATTTGCCTTTTCACTTCCCCAGCAGGCACTGGGTGGTTACGCCTGATGTTCTCCGAGCTCCAGGGAAGTGTGGGGCTGATGGGATGTTTCCAATACACACTCTGTATTCCCCTCTAGGTAAGAGAGTGGGTTTCAGGGCCACAGCTCTAGGCAGTGTGTCAGCTCAGCATGTCCCATCCCTGTTATTACAGGATGGCCTGGCGTCGGGCATGGACTCAGCCCGATCAAAGCCCCACTTGGAGCTTTCTCAGTGGAGACCATGGTCAGAATTTTGCTCATTCTTTTCTCAGAGAGCAGCTGCTGTGTCTAGCATGGGGCTAGAGCCTCTGGCAGGAGGAAGAGAATGATGACAGAAAAGCCAATGAGATGAAGGAAGAATGTTCTTCTGTGTGTATGCATGCATGCATTCATGTCTGTGAATTCAAATATGGGTGCGATATAAGAGGATGCATGTGCACATGTATACACACATATGTATGTGTGCGTATATGTAATGGGAGAGATTGTGTGTGAGTGTAGGCACACATGTGTGTGCAAATATATGTTCTGCAAGAGCATACATATGTCATACATGTGTATATAACCACGTATGTGATAGATGAACACACATGTGTGCGTGCATGCATATGCTGACACGCATGAAAGTGTGTATGACAGAGAGGCAGAGGTGAAACGTAGAAAAGGATTTCTTGGTGTTTGGTCCCAGTGTCTGCAATATCTGAAGCCTCCCTTACTCCTGCTCTTTCATTGTCTTGTTATTAAATGCAAGAATGACCCCAGCAGAACTACATTCTCAACAGAGGGAGGAAATGGGTGTGATAAAGGCGGTGGCTGCAACCTTCCAGGGACTTAAAAGCAAGTAGCGCAGTCAAGCATGGCTTTGGAACTCGCCTGCACCACAAGTGTGCACATACATGTGCACAAAAGAAAGGAAGGCCGGGGGACCGAGGCACTGCATCCTAAAGTTTGTGTTCTGAACCGCCAAACAGGGTCTGCGATTCTCTCTTTCAAAATGTAGCCTTGTAGTCTATAAACTAGTTCTTGAGAACAGTTTGGGGGACAAACTCATAAAGACCTATTATTCCAGGAAAAATACAATAGGTCGTATGTACCCACGTAGGGCCACTTGGAACAGTAGTCCTGTGACATGCGTGACTGAGTATGTCCTCAAAGTGGCACGTTCTGTGTCCAGCAGGGAGCTTGCTAGGTAGCAAGCACAAAATTAGCGCCTGTACGAGAAGGAAAAGAAGCCCTCACACAGAGCCGGTTTGCTGCCAAGCTTAGGAAATGTGTGTACTTTATCCACGTAGATATCCCCAGCACAGGGGAGAAAGGTGGAAAGTTCTGAGTTCAGTGAGAAGAAGCAGGCATCCCTCTGTCAGAAATGGGCCACAGACCCTTTCCTCACCACATAGCACCAAACAGCTCCTCCACATGTGGACAGCGTGGACCTGGATGCTGAGAGACAAGATGTTCCCCACAGCCTGGCCCAGGCACACCCGGGCTGGTTTACTGGGAAGCCTCAGGCTGCCTAGCCATATCTGCTTCACATTCCCAGCCTTGGAGACTCCCACTTAGGTACTCGCCACAGGTCCCAGAACAAAGAGTGGAGCTTGCTAGTTAGAAGACCACACTTACATCACACCACACACACCAAGGTAGTCAAAACACCACACACACACACATACACACATACACATGCATACACACACAAACAAACACATACACACGCATACACACAAACACACACACATGCACACATAAACACATACATGCACACATACACATACACATGCATTCACACACAAACACACACATGCACACACAAACACACATACACATGCATACACACACAAACACGCACACAAACACACACACAAACACACACACAAACATACACACAAACACAAACACACACACAAACACACACACACATACACACACACACACACTGAGGGTGGGGAATCTTAATTAGAAGTTAAATATCAGGACACAGAGAAAGGCTTCCAATCTATGTAGCAGGCTGGCACAAATTAGGCGAGATTAATGGAGCCAGACACATATTCTTTGAGCCATTTTTAGAAAATCAGCAGGTTCTCACTGGTATTATCCTATTTCAACACCACAGTGGAAGAAAACTCACTCAATAGCTCTCATGGTCAACGCCACAGGAACCCAATAAACTATATTAATGTGCAGAAAAGATCACGGCCTAAGCAGGAGGGACAGCAAGCTCATTCTAGGCATGAAATGGTGCCAGAACTCAGGAGCTCAGTTTCTTTAATAAAATCAGATATTCTCTGTGAGAAATTAATCAGTTAACCTGACTAATTACATCCATTCAAATTCGTCTTTGTAGGCAACACGCTAAGAGCTGTGCCTAACAGTTGAGTCTCAAAGATCCTTACCCCCAACTAGAAGAGGATGCCTGGCAAAAAGGGGCGGGGGGGGGGGGGGTAAGATGACTCGGACCTTACTACTAGTGGCTTTTTTTTTTAAAGCTGTGGAGATGAAGGGGAGAAAAGAGGGAGGAGATGGGAGCTAGCCATGAGCTGCTTCAGCCAGCCCCCGAAAGCTGTTGTCATGCAACCAGAAATGACAGGATGCTCCTGTAATCTTAGCACTCAGGAGGCTGAGGCAGGAGATCAGGAATGTGAGCCTAGCCTGAATTCCAGAGTGGGATCTTGTCTACCCATATCCACCACCCTTCCTGATTCTCTTCCCCACCTTCCCCACCCTCCCTGAAGATTTTTTTATTATACTCAGTGTGCAAGCCTTTCCCCGACTCTGATGGTCACATCAGAATCAGTCTGTCCCCATATTTTTCTTTACCACCCCCCAAATTTTTTAAAAAATTGAAGACTGACCCCAAGTACTGCTATATACCTCAATAATAACCAGTCACTCCTCATGATTTTCTTTATCTCAATGACTGATTGGTCTAGGGATAGTCATAAAACCCCAGTCAACCAATCAGAAGGCTTCTTGCAATTGACCTTTAAATTCTGGAAGCAGAAATCTGTTTTCCCACTGGTTGAGTTGGATTTAATGTTTCATGGCGTTGCTGCGCTCCTTGACACGGACATGCCTAGAACCATTACATTCTTCTTCCTGGAGCTCGTTTGTGTTACATTTTTTTTTAACACAACTAGAAATCCTGACTTATACAGTAACCCCTCTCATAACAAGATTGTTTAGTTGATAGCAAGCCTATGATTGTGAGAACCTGGGCCTGGGCCTCTAGGCTTGGTCCCATAGCTTGAATTGGGCCATGCTGCTCTGAAGCGATCTCTGAGACAGAGTTAAGAGTCGGGCTGTGCTGTGACAGAACAGCTCCCAGTTTATGGCACCTGGCTCCTCCAAACTCCTTGTTAGACTTGCTGTGCGAACAAATTCATGCCATGTGAACCTTCTCAACACCATTAAAACATTATTACAAACAAACAAACAAACAAAAACCAGACATTTCCTTTGTCTTGGAGATTGGTTCAAGATTCCTCAGAGAGACTACTGGAAGATTTGGCCCAGAGATGAAGGATGCTCTCTGAAGAGGTTCCTCCAGCCTCCTTCTTCCTCCCCCTACTATCCCTCTCATGGTGGCTGTCTCTCTCACACAGTCTCCATTGCTCGCTCGCTCTCTCTCGCGCTCTCTCTCTCTCTCTCTCTCTCTCTCTCCTCTCAATTTTACTCTTAATGAAACTCCTCCGCAGGCTTTAAAGGAACGCCTCTCTTTCATGTTCAGATCTCCATATACTGTGTTGTTTCTGTCTAATGTTCTCGCTCCCACCCCAGGCTCAAACGTGGCCTCAAGGCCTCTCATTCTAATAAACCTCATTGAAAGGAATCATGTCCGCTTCCTTTGTGGATGGACGGCTGTGGCTTTTACTTCTCTTAAAAAAAAAAAAAAATGATTGTACCATTCTGCAAGTTAGAAACCAAAGCAAACCTCACGGGACTAAAGTCAAAGTGTTGGCAGGGATGCTTCCTTCTGCTGCTTCTGAAGGAAGCAACTGCTCCCGACCACAGTGAAGCTCCTGGGTACCACTGCACCCCTCCACTGGTAGCTTCTCTTTCACCCCTATCTTTAGAATCTTTGGCACATCGAGTCCTGGTCCCTTTGCTTGCCTCTGTGTTTGGTTCCACGGAGCATTTATGGTGTAGGGTTATCTGTTCTTCGATGAGTTTTAGCTTGGGCATGCCTGTATATGCTAGCTTTCAGATGAAGATTCGAGAAAAAAAAAAAAACAAAACATCTATACTCTTTAGGTAGGGTACCAACAGACCAAATGACTATGTCGAAGTTAGCTTGCACTGTCAAACTGACACAAACCCAGAGTCACCTGGGGAGAGGGAACCTCGGCTAAAGAATTACCCAGATCAGATTGGCCTGGTTGGTTTCTGCTTCAGGCTCTTGCCTTGGCTTCCCTTCATGAAGGACTGTAACCTGTGAGTCAGAAGTCCTCTCCCTAGGTTGCTCTTGGTCAGTATTATTCCAGCAAAGGAAGCCTAACTAGGACAAAATGATTCCACCCAAGTCCAGCTTGGTGAACCAATGCCTTTATTAGAGGTTAGCTATGACAGAATTGGTGAGCAGCCATAAAGTTATATGAGCAATTCCATTACTGAAAAGTCCCACCCCAGCATGGGTAATAATCCATGAAAGCTGGACCACCCATCAGCAGAGTTCCACCCTCAGTCAACTTTTGTCCTCTTATATATACCACCTCCATCACCAGGTACAGCCAGGGGCCAGAAAGGAGTGATGGATAGACTCCCTTTGGTGATCTAGTGATCCTCTCCCTGTCTCTCTCCAAGGGCATGGTAACAACTCTGTTCCCGTTCTCATAGCTAGATTGTGTCGAATTGCTTTGCTTATCTATTGCTGCTGTAACTACTGGTCCAGGTATTCTGTAGGCCACCACATCAGCCTCTGCTCCGTGATGGCTGATAGCCAGGGAGAACACAGAGGAAAGAGCTACAATGCATCATTTCATCGTGGAAGGTAGCATAGTCACACACCCCATAGATTATGATATGGGTGTCTTCGAAGGGCCATTATTCAACACACTATGCTTGGTGTGCAACAAAAACCAATAGAAGTAAAATGTATGACATGTTTATGGTCTTCTGAAAGCCCAATATTATAAGCATCTTAAATATTGGAGAAGACAGAATTATGACAGAAGAAACAAAAAAAAAGTGATCACCGGATCCTTCCTGTGGGAATCACTCCCTGCTTTCATTTTGCCCCTTTGAACTCCTCCTGGGATAAGTGTCAGAGACCTCAGCAATAGATCCAGTCATAGGAAGGTCATGGAGGTTTTCCTGCAAGAGAATTCTGTGGGTCTGGCACACATCACTTTCGTGCATACCTCATTGTCATAACCCAGGCCGCTGAATACTCTCTTGCTGCAAGAGAAACTTGAAGCTGTAGACTGGTTTGTGTCCAGGAAGAAGAGAGACAAGATTTTAAAGAGAAAATAGCAGGTTGCAATCATTGTCCGTTTCTCAGGTAATGTCAGTTCCGACATCTGCATGATGTTGCAGTGCCGGGGTCATGGTGCAGTGGGGTCTCTAAGAAATCAACAGACTTACCAGGTCCACTCAGATCGCTCTACTCCTAATGCTATGCTCTTAGAGCACTTCAGGCAAGGCCCAGACCTTTACTCTGCGATGCCCTCTGAATCTATTCTAGACCTTTTCTTCTGGGGACCCAGGGCTGGCAGTACACATTTTCCAGCCTTCTTTGGAATAAGATCGAGTTCAAGTGCCTGGCATCTGGTGATGAAATGTAAGACAAAGCCAGCTAGATGTCTAGGACTGGCATTTGGTGGATAGAGGCCAAGGATGATGCCATGTGTCTACAATGTGCAGAACAATCCTACAACTAAAAATGGCCTGTCCCTTCATGCTGCCAGCACCCAGACTGAAAAGCCCTGCACTTGACATCTCTGTCAGATAAGAGGGGAGCCTCTGGAAGTCACCCATGGGAAAAGTCCCCAATGCTGACATGAAATTGCTGAACTTAAATGGCACGAGATGATTTTCCCCTTTTACTACAAAAGAAAGGTGTCAAATTATTTAACTTGTAATAGAAATTTTGACTGAATAAAAAAACCTATTCTATAAGACTGATAATAACAAAAATGTGGGCCAAGACACGAATAACTCCAAGTATAAGAGCAAGTGCAGGGGTGAGAGAACCCAAGGAGACCAGACAGAGAGGCTTTTCTCGGCTTTGGTATTGCTTGATTGAAGTTCACGTTGTTCCAGGATGGCATTGTGGGTCCAGCAAAGTGTAGACACCAGACCATGAGTCAGCACAGATCAAAACCCAGACGCTTGTGTTAGAGGCATGGCTCAGTGTCTAAGAACGAGATGTAAAATCATGAGGACTAGTGACCTCAACACCCAAGGAGCAAGCCCAGTGTTCCCCACCAATCCTTAGAACCCAAACTTTGAGAGAGGCAGAAACAGGATGGTTGCTGGGGCTCACTGATACAGACCTGGGTTCAGAAAGAGAGCCTGGGGCTGGAGAGATGGCTCAGAGGTTAAGAACATTGACTGCTCTGCCAAAGGTCCTGAGTTCAATTCCCAGCAACCACATGGTGGCTCACAACCATCTGTAATGGGGTCTGGTGCCCTCTTCTGGCCTGCAGGCATACACACAGACAGAATATTGTATACATAATAAATAAATAAATATTTAAAAAAAAAAAAAAAGAAAGAGAGCTTGCCACCGAGACAAGTGGAAGACGACACCCAGTGCCTTCTTCTGGCCTCCGGGTGTTTCCACAGGCATGAACTCATACTTGTGTGACATACATTCACACAGACAAATATGTGTGCACGTGTCACACACACACACACACACACACACACACACATAAAGAAGTTAGTAAATAAACAAACATCTTTAAAAAGGAAGCTGCTTCTTGCATTAGAAGACTTCTCCTCCTCTTTCTCCTCCTTCTCCTCCTCCTCCTCTTCCTCCTCCCTCCTCCCTCCTCCCTCCTCCTTCTCCTCCCTCTCCTCCTCCCTCCTCCTCCTCCTCCTCCTTCTCCTTCTTCTTCACAAATTCTCATGGTGGTAGGCTGGAGATGCAGGTTCAAGCCTTTATTCCCCCATTTTCTACCTGTGTGACCTTGAGAAGATTGCTTTTTTTAAAAAAAAAAAAGTATTTATTTATTTATTGTGTATAGAATATTCTGTCTGTGTGTATGCCTGCAGGCCAGAAGAGGGCACCAGACCCCATTACAGATGGTTGTGAGCCACCATGTGGTTGCTGGGAATTGAACTCAGAACCTCTGGAAGAGCAGACAATGCTCTTAACCACTGAGCCATCTCTCCAGCCCGAGAAGATTACTTTTTGAATGATTTTTCTTACACTCTCTGAAATGAGTCTAATGGTCCCATGTGCCTCACAGAGCAGTAAGGCCTGGGTGGCATGACTATGTAAAGAAATTAGCTCACAGTCTGCTGTAGTTGCCCCTTAGTGCCAGCTTCTAGCAAGAGACAGCCTTGCTGTTTCCATACAGGGAGAAAAGCATGCAGGGACCTGGGCCAGAAAGAACATTTACCTGAACAGACTTCGCTGTGGCTCCAAACACCTCGGCAGCATCAGCA
Source organism: Arvicola amphibius (assembly GCF_903992535.2). Taxonomy (NCBI): domain Eukaryota; kingdom Metazoa; phylum Chordata; class Mammalia; order Rodentia; family Cricetidae; genus Arvicola; species Arvicola amphibius. Next base: position 9,525,928 of record NC_052061.1, on the reverse strand, counting down.
CTGCTCCCTGCTTTTGCTGTCACCTGCGCTGCGGCAACCAGGAGCCTAGAGGCTCAGCTCACCCATCAGTGAGGTGGGACAAAGGCCCTTCTCTGACACTCTCTCTCTCTCTGAAGGCAGCCCTGAGGAGTAGATGTGATGCTAGGGAAGACGTAGTCACGGTCGCAGAGTGCCAGAATTCAAACGCTGCCCATCACCACCGGCCAGAAGACGTGCTTGTCTCAATTTCCTCTTGCACCAAAGAGAGGTAAGTCACCATCAGGATGTAAGAACCAGAAGGACAGGAATCATGGGAAGCCATGTCTGCTTGGCTAGTGGCTACAAACCTATCACAGAGGTCTGGGACCATTACATAAAGTAGCCACCAAGTGTTAGTTGAATGAATGAATGAATGAATGAATGAATGAATGAATTCTCCATTGACTAGGACTGTGCATGGGGTGCATGCAGGAAATATTACTATAGCAATGTCCATAAGAAGAGACAGACAGACAGGTCGTTAACTCTCAGTACACAGTGACAGCTTCAGGTTTGGGTCTACAGAACCAGGACTTGCCGTGGGTGTGGAGTAATGATTCTTCCATCTTAGACTGTTCCTTATTCCATGGCTTGCTTCTGTGGTGCCTGCCCAGGTATTGCATGAATCTGATATTCACCCCATCTTCGTATCCTTGTGTTTCCTTGCTAATTAAGTACTTATGGATAACTCAGACACAGCATGTCTGTCCGCATGTGCTCATGAGCATATAGACCTTCTTTGTGTACAACTAGAATCTCTGCTGTAGTGGGGGGGGGGGGGTCCCTACCTGGCCCTCCATGGGAGTTATTAAGACAGCCCTCCAGCTTCCTTTCTACTCTTATTCCTTGGCCACTGTCTTTAAGAGCTGAGTGCTCTCTACTTTTGAACCCCCGTCTCTAGGCTTCATCAGTTTGGCACCCAGGTCAGAAATGCCAGGGGGGCAGAGAGCATGATTTTGCTGGTTAGTGTTGTGAGAATAACTCTTAGGTTTTGTTTGTTTTTCAAACTGTAGAATTCACAGGGGTCTAATGAAAGAACTCACTAACTCTGCAGATGACAGGACTTAGGGCACCATTTTGCTGGAGACAATGTCTCTGATAGAGACTCTTGGAGCATATAAAAGTGATGTGCCCAGAGTCCAGACATGGTGGAACATCTCGGTACCCAGCTTCCTGAGTTCCCTGTGTGGCCCAAATCTGGTTGACTCTTCTGGAAGTCATTGCTGAACCTGACCTTGACCCTTCTTACACCTTTTCATGGACTTAGCCTGTAATTAGCTGCTTTTAGCTTGAAACATTAACCTGTGAGTTTTCCACCCATCCACGACGAAGTCCTTTTCCATCAGCACTTTCCATTCTCAGTTTCCGAGCCCACCTACCTCACCTAGATCCTTCTAGGCTTTTACAACCCAGACCAAGTCCTGCTTCATGTCTGAGTAGAAGGTCCAAGGCTCCCTGGTCATACCAAATCTGACAGTTTCTAGGAATGAGAGAAACAAGAACTCAGCTCTGCCAGAGTTGGAGCTTGTGGGGTGTGACTTTGGGTAGCAGGAACATCATTTTGCATCCATGAGACTGAAGAATCTAAAAATGAATTCTGCAAAGAGAAAGCTTGAGTCGATGAAGAACAGGAAATCGCTTCCACAGTGGTATGAACTCTTGAATCCAGCCATGCCGAAAGTAAGATTTGCCCTTAGGAGAGTGGGGTCCCTAAACCAAGAGGCTGTTGTGCAATTCTCCCTTCTCTGCAAACAGGTTGGGGCTGCATGCTCCGTCGTCTGCGATTATAAAGCCGGGATTGTCACACTGCCCACTGCGCTCATTCATTCTGTCGGCCTGTCTCTGCCCCCAGAAGCCGAAGGTTAGTGCAAATGTTCCCTGGGAAAAGCCAATTATGTGCAATAGAATATGCAGAGCCTGTAGCCACAGGCTACCGCTTTTGCTTTCTCTCTCTTTTCTCTCTCTACCCTTGGGCTGCTCCCCCCCCCCCCCCCCCCCCCCCCCCCCCCCGCGCGCCTTTTCTCTCCCAGCGTCTGGGGACACCTATCCTGAGGGTGATTCTCCAGAAACCACCAGCCCCGAGAGTCCTTGTTTGTGAACTCAGTACATTAGCTCTGGCTTCTGAGGGAACGGGGTCTGTTGGTTTGTCACTTATTATAATTGATTTGTTTCTCTCCGTGTGTGTACTCCATCTCGATTCCCTTAGCTGTAGGCAGCGGAATCTAGGGCCGAGAACTCCGGGAAGCCTATTACTGATGGCACAGCTCTCGTCACGTGGAAGATCATGGATCCGGGTGGCTGTGGCTGCTACGGAGATGCTGAGGCTTTGGGAAGCGTGAAGAGGAACCGGGGTAGTTTGGCGGGGAGAAGAGAAGCTTGCGGATGGTGTAAAGCCGTCAAGGAGCACGCGATAGCATGCGAAAAGAAGTCCCTGACCCAGATACAGTGCCGATCGTGGGGATTTGGGTATCTAAGGCAGAGCCACCATGGCACTCTGGCAGTTACCATAGTCCTTGGACACGGCTTCTTGAGGATAAAGTCATCCTTTATTTGTGATGGACTGGAAGCAAGAGTGTGGTGAGAGGGACAAACATTAGTGGCCTTGGTGTGGCCTGCTACCTCCCTCGGGCATCAGAAGGACTCTTCTTGTCCGCTGCTTAAAGTCTTCTGCTACCTGTGAGTCAAAGCCAGGCTTCTGGGTCCCTGCGAGTCAAGGTCAGGCTTCTAGGTTCCAGGGCTCAACTCCTCCTCCTCAGATCACCCCATCTCTGTTTCCACAAACTGTGACATGAGAAGTCAAGGTGAAACTCCCATGTGCATAGTATGCAACCTTTGCTGGTACCCTACATATATGATCCCTAAGAACAGGTTTTTAGACCATCTAGAAGGACAGTGTTGAAGCTCTCTGAGATGAGTTCCCATCACCAGTCTGTATGGTCTCACAGAACAGGAGAAGCCACCTCCTCTGAGATAGCCAGAATTTCTGAACCAGCATTTCTTGGAGGCTGGGTTCTTCGTATTTGACCATCATTCTCACCTCAAGCTGATAAACTCCTTTCCCCTGCTGCTCCTATAGCTTAGTGGTTCTCTCTCCATGTCATTATACATCTGAGATGTCCGGGGACAGAGATGTACCGTGGCTTCTCATATGGAGTAACTCTTAGGAGGTAGAGTCTGGACTCACATTTAGATCCTCTCACACTTAACCTAGCACACCTATCATTTCCTGCAGTAACTGGTATCTAATCCACCACACCTTGCTGGCCACAGTGATGTCTGTACCAAGAAAACTGAGCAACTTCACATGTCAGAGGCTATTGAGAACCCCAGCACCATCCCCTGCTGGGCATCCTGCTGTGACGAGTTCAGGGATAAGCCAGGCAGAAAACAGACATCTCAAGCTTGAACTTCTCCCACCACGGCAGCTTCCTCTTTGAGCAGAAATCCCCAGCCATACTCACAGCAGCTAGGAGAGACAGCAGTGGCCATTTCCAGCTCGCTGGTGTGACAACTGACACAAAGACACAGTGAAATCTAACAAGACTGGTACATGCATGGCATTCTCCTGAATTCATAGTCGGGGGGTGTTAGAAAAGGTCAGGGGAGCCACCAGCAGTAGGCGCAGTGAGTCATCTAAGAAAAGACAACAGGCTGTTATTCCCATATAAAACACTAAAGGGGGAGCATGAACAACAGTATGGCGTGGCCTCACAAACCCTCCCAGCCTCATTCCCCTCTCTGCATTGCTTGCATTGCTAAGAGAAGACTTGAGATGCATCACACTTATTTAAACCGCCCTGGGACATCCAATGGGCGTCCTGAACGCGCAGCCTCTGACACCACCGTTCCTTGCCGCCCCTCTTCATTCGCTTTCGGTGTTAAGATTGAGGCAGCAACGGTGAGGTATTCTTCCTGCAGGATTGAGTGGAATATTACAAAACGCATTTGCAAGCAGCCTAAATCATGATTGACAAAACGAGATTTGTTAATACAATGCTTTGAGGCACTTGACAGGAATTTTTGTCAACAGTGTAGATGAAGGGATTTGGGGGGAAAAATGAAATTTGCAGATGAGACGGCTTTGATGTTTCTCCTGAAAAGCATTTTGTTGACAGACTGGATCAGAGTGGAAAAAAAAAAAAAAAAAAAAACGCGCATTTTCTCGGCGCATGTGTTTTAAGTCTTTGACAAAACACGCATTAGTCCTGCTGCTCGGGCTCATTTGTCATCCACTCTATTGGTTTTGCCTCGAGCCACAAAGAGGGTAGGACATGAGCAGGAAAAGATTCAGGAAAAAAAAAAAAGGTCTACTAAAATGGGTCCCCTAATGACGGGGTACGGTCACGTCACCTTTTCAAGTGCTTCCTGACACACTTCAAGCACATCCTCGGGCTCCTTCTAGTAATTTTTCTGAGATCTGAGATTCTTGCCCTATGAGGAAAGGTCTTCCGCTGTCAGTCCACTTAATTTGGGTAAGAAGTAGCAGAAACAACTAGAAGGTTTCTAAGCCAAGGGTTCTCGAGGCGTGGGCCCCAGGCTAGCAAGAACTCATCTCCTGGAAACGGCTCCACATACAAGCCCTGAAGCCCAGACCATCTTGACGGTGAGGAACAGCAGCCCGCATCTCCACATGCCCCTCAGAGTATTTAACATAGACCACAACACAGGGCTTACGGATCTGAGCAACAACCGGAGAAATAGATTGGGCCACAAAACTGCAATATCAACAGATACGTGGTGTTTCCAGTACGGCCGTGTCCAGGAGCTCAGACATCACTGACATCATTGGCTCTCGCTCATCTCCTCTTCAGTATGGCTGTATTATTAGATAGCATCTCTCTCTCTCTCTCTCTCTCTCTCTCTCTCTCTCTCTCTCTCTCTCTCTCTCTCTCTCTCTCTCTCTCTCTCTGTCATGACAAGATGTCTCCAGCTTCAGGATGCTACCATCTTCTTGGTTACTCCAGGAGAGAGAGCGGGGGAGTTCCATTCGTGTTGACTGGCCCAGCTCAGGCTCCGTGCTCTTCTCTGAAGTCATCACAGTCGACTGAGGACACCTGGGTGGCCAGTTCATCATTCACAGGTTGGGGCTGTTTTGAACTAGTGACTCACAAAGAAAAGGAATGAATGAGGCGTCGCCCCTAGAAGACCCAGCATGGATTCTGAGAGCCAGGTGACAGCCTGTCAGCCAAACAACAGGGAGCCATGAGAAGCGTTTCCCCTGGTCTCCTGATAAAATAACACAAGCTTCACACACGCACACACACACACACACACACACACACACACACACACACACACACTGGAAAAAGAGGCCTATGCCTTTAAGACAATTTCCCCAGTCCTCTATCGCTGCTCAATGCAAAGACTAGATTAGCTCCTATAAATTCATCCTAAAACTTTAGCAAGAGCAAGAAGAATTTTTAGCACCACCAGGTGTCCCTGAATACAGGGGCTCCTTAGGATTTGCTGAGGACAGGAGCCTATATATGTCCCTTGAGCAGCATCCTTGGTGCCCCTCCCAGAGAAGGGCAATTGGCCACATTTGAGCCTGCTGCATGCGGTGTGGGGGTGTGGGGCTGTGGGGGTGTGGGGGTGTGGGGTATGGGGATGTGGGGGTGTGGCATTGGCCTCCTCAGAGCCTGCTACTCCCCTGCCATTCACAGAGTGCTGTGTTTTGCTCGGGAATGAAGAGCGCGCGTACCCAGTTTGACTCTCATCTTCAAACCAAGGCTTCAACTTTGAACTGTCATGCGTGTGCCATCTCGGCGTCCCAAATCCAATGTTTTACAGAAGCAGGGGAAGAAAGAAAACATCATTCATCTCCCCCACAACATCATCTCTACTCTAAAGAAGAACGTGCATTTTGTTTGTCTTGTCTTGTTTGTTTGCTTTTTCCTATTGGGTAGCAAATGAAAACTCTGGCAAGTAATCTCACTCCGACTTGAGAATTACTATCAAGAACACACATCTCGTCAACTGCCACTCGCATGCTTGGTTGCAGGCTGTCTTGTTTATTTGTGCCCTGCCGTCTACATCGGGATCTCTTCAAAGGCTGCGGTCATGGTTTCATTCTGCCTGGTGCCGTCAGAGCCCGGGCGCAGAATACGGCGCCGTTCGTGCCGAGCATAAACGACCGCACCGAGTTACGTGGCAAATGACTCCTGTTTCCCTCCAGTTTCGTTCTCTGACGTCTGCTCACATCATTACAGCAGAAGCGTCACTTTTTGCTGCCTTCTGAGAGAGGATGGTCGCGGGACGTCGTCAAGACAGCCAGTCTAGGTTAGCTGTGTGAAGATGACCTTGAGACAGCTCAACGCCCAGCTCCCTCCCGTGGCCACGGGAGGGCAGCAGAGAACACGACGATGGCCAGGGCCATTTTGTCCAGCCTTTGTCCTCCACTCTCAGGTTCCCTCAATTTTCCCAGCTTTCATCCTTTTGTTAACTTTTGGCTTTTTGAGGGCAAGTTTCAGTACAGAACAGCCTGGCTGGTTTGAGAAGAAGGAAAGCAATTCTTTTTCATCCCTCTGCCTTTTAACGTGAATTCTCAGGAAAAAAAAAATAATAATTTTGTCGATGAGCAAAACCATTCAAAGTTTACAAGACATGCTTTTCTTTAATGCCCCGTCTTTTAGAAAATAAAATAAAGTCTTTCTGACTTCATTAGACTGGAGCTTTTCCTTGTGGGCACCTTTTCTGTAAGATCTTTAGCTGATCTCGCCCATCAGGCTCTCCAGCTGCCATTCTTCCTCTGATTCAGAATCCAGTCTGGGAAAAAGCTCTCATTGGAAGGATAATTAAAGTAGATGAACAAGCCCGTCAGTACCAGCTAATCCCAGTAAGCCCAATTCAGCTTCTATAGATTGAGGGATAAAAGTGTTCTCCCATCAGTCTCGTTCATGGCTGGGCTGCAGCCTAGGCTAAGCAATCACTCAGCACATAAATACAAGGTCGTGGAGACCAAGTTTCTACATAAGTAAGAGTCGGGTTGTTTCAGTTTGATCCGATTGCACAGGTCAAGGAATAACTGCCAAACAACTCCAAAAGCTTGTGGAGAGCCAGCACCTGAAACCCACCTTCATGTAAAAGTTTTTCTTCAAGTTCTGAAAAGTACCTTCAAATTGGCGCGCAATTGAAAAAAAAAAAACAAACAAAAAAAAACAAAAAAAAAAACGCCTTTTAAAATGTCAATTTACCAATCACTAATAAAAACCAGTTAATCCTGCTTGGGGAGATAGATCAATGGGTAAATTGCTTGCAGCTCAATCACAACAGAAGTTTAGACCTCCAGAACCCACACAAAGCCGGGTACAATAGCGTGCATCTAAAGTGCCTGCATTCCTACTGTGTGGTGGGAGGCGGGAACAAGAAACTCCTAGGAGCTCCTACTGTGTGATGGAAGGTGGGAATAGGAGAATCCTAGGAGCTCCTACTGTGTGATGGGAGGTGGGAATAGGAGAATCCTAGGAGCTCCTACTGTGTGATGGGAGGTGGGAATAGGAGAATCCTAGGAGCTCCTACTGTGTGATGGGAGGTGGGAATAAGAGAATCCTAGAAACTCCTACTGTGTGATGGGAGGTGGGAATAGGAGAATCCTAGGAGTTCCTACTGTGTGATGGGAGGTGGAAATAGGAGAATCCTAGGAGCTCCTACTGTGTGATGGGAGGTGGGAATAGGAGAATCCTAGAAGCTCCTACTGTGTGATGGGAGGTGGGAATAGGAGAATCCTAGGAGCTCCTACTGTGTGATGGGAGGTGGGAATAGGAGAATCCTAGGAGCTCCTACTGTGTGATGGGAGGTGGGAATAGGAGAATCCTAGGAGTTCCTACTGCGTGATGGGAGGTGGGAAAAGGAGAACCCTAGGAGCTCCTACTGTGTGATGGGAGGTGGGAATAAGAGAATCCTAGAAACTCCTACTGTGTGATGGGAGGTGGGAATAGGAGAATCCTAGGAGTTCCTACTGTGTGATGGGAGGTGAGAATAAGAATCTCAGGAGCTCCTACTGTGTGATGGGAGGTGGGAATAGGAGAACCCTATGAGCTCCTACTGTGTGATGGGAGGTGGGAATAGGAGAACCCTATGAGCTCCTACTGTGTGATGGGAGGTGGGAATAGGAGAACCCTATGAGCTCCTACTGTGTGATGGGAGGTGGGAATAGGAGAATCCTAGAAACTCCTACTGTGTGATGGGAGGTGGGAAAAGGAGAACCCTAGGAGCTCCTACTGTGTGATGGGAGGTGGGAATAAGAATCTCAGGAGCTCCTACTGTGTGATGGGAGATGGGAATAAGAGAACCCATAGAAGCTCATAAGCCAGACAGCCTGATACAGAGCAGTGAACAGAAGACCCTGTTTCAATCAAGATGAGAAATGAGGGCCTACATCTGAGGTTGTCCTCTGATCTTTAGAGGTTCACTGTGGCATGGGTTAAACTTGTATACACCACACACACACACACACACACACACACACACACACACACATAACTAGTTATTCCGTTTCTAGGAATTTACCCTACATAAACACATCGATGCATGATAATATGAAAGAACCCATTGAGACATTTATTGTAACAGATAATTAGAAATAACCTCAATACCCATCAGTAGGGAATTGCTTCCATATACTTGGATATATACCCATACTGTAAAATACCTTGCAGCTAACCAAAGGAAAACTAAAAGCAACAAACAAACAAAAATGAAAACAGAAAACTATAGTGATAAAAACCATGTGGATAAACTAAAGCTGGTGCCTGTCAAAATTGCCTGTCACGAATAAGGTCCTGGGCTTGGGAACTGTAATGAGGCAGATATGCATTTATTGCAAGGGAGGGGTGGCAGAGAAATATTAATAACGATGCATTTAAAAACTAAGAATAGACATTTTAAAGCACCCGTGTGCGGGTACAATTGACTACAAATGTAAACTTCTGTTTACAAGGTCTGAACGGGCTTACATTAAGCTGGTTTGGGAGAAACATTGTAAATCCAATACCGGAGCTAAAAGGTGGAGATTTTTACCATGCTATGCTAACATATCATGCAATCCCTTTCTAAAGAGTCCATAAAGTCGCTTACATAAGTTGGCCCCGATCAGCGGAGTTATGTGTGGTTCTTATAATCTGCCATTCACTAAAGCGATTGCTTCAGGCACTAACTAGCATTTGGTCTCTGCATCCCCAGGACAAGAAACGAGTTCTAGGATTTAGATCTTTTAAAAAAAATTATAATTCTGCTAAGTATAAACAAACATGCATATGGAAAAATTGAATACTCAGGATTCCCAAACAGGAAAGGTGGCCAATGTCCTCTGACTACCAACCCTGCCCAGACACAGACAAAAAAAAAAAGTCTTGGAAGTAACAGGGGAGCCTAGAGTTTTCTTGATGTCCCTCACTCCCCAATGAAGCAACAGAAACCCAGCAGATCATGTGACTGTCCACTCTGTAAAATGGGCATATTGGCCTGAGTTTCCTGCCCATCACAGAATGGCCATGACATATGTCATCACAAACCAGGACTCTTATGGGAGTGAGGGGTGGTATAATTCAAAACTACTGTGGGATAGCAGTAAGACTGGACTGCTCTGGCTAAGTGGATGCTGACCCTCTCCTCAACCATCCTGAATTCCAAAGATGTGGGTCTGTGACCATCTCATGTTCCCTCCTCCCACCGTGAAGCCTTGTTGAGCAGCTGTCCCTCACAGAGTCATGTAAAGGAAAGCGACCCCTTGTCATGCTATTAAACATTCACTAGCGATTATCTTTTCATTTCTATAGATTTAGTTGGCTTTTTGCTCTTTATTTGTGTGTTACTCTACATAAATTCATGTGTAGGTGCTCCATATAGGCCAGAAGAGGGCACCAGCTCCCTTGGGACTAGAGTTAATGTCGGTTGTAAACTGCCTGCACCAGGTACTAGGAACCAAACTTAGGTCCTCCAAAGAGTGGCAAGTGCTCTTAACCGCTGAGACATCAATCCAGATCTAGTAACAATTACCTTGTCATCGTCTTGGCTTCTCGGAAGAAAGAAACCAATCGCCAATAACTGGATCTGTCCTGGAAGAAACAGGACCAAAACAGGGTGCATACTCGTATCTGATACGCTAGACCCAAGGCCTCCATGAGAGAGCAAAAGTACTGGCCCTGGCCTTGCAGTTCTCCTGGTAGACCCAGCCCACCTTAGAGGTGAGGGAATCTAGAAGGATTTCACACTCATATTCACGTTCATAATTCAGATGCCTATAATTTTTAAAACCATATGTTTAATCTGGAATTGAAGTGTGCCCTGGCACCCTCTGCTATCTGATGACGTTGCCACTGAACTAACTTCCGGTTTACACTCCTGAAGTTCATACACGCCAATGATTCTTCAGCTGGGCTTTCAGAACTACAGGCTGGCCAGACATGGTGGTTCATCCTTGTGCTGCCGGCCAGAGACAGACCTAACTAGGGTGCTGAGGGAGTGAAGAAATGACAGAAACATAGATTCACAGACAGAAACACAGATAGACACCAAACCTGGGACCAGGGGGGTGCTCTGAGGTGGCCACAGCTGCCCAGAAGCTCAGCATGTTTATTAGATACAGTTGAACAGAGGGGAGGTTATCGCATACAGCTGAGCATGGAGGCGGGGGTTATTATCTAGAGACAAGCAAGGAGGTGGGGTTACTCCATACAGCTGAATAAGGAAGCAGGTTTAGCAAATCCCCGTAAGAGCAGGCTCTGTAAGGAGCAGTCTTCAGGCTGGAAATATCCTGGGGAAAAGGATACTGTAAACATATCAAACACTATTGACTTTTTCACTTGGACCCCCAAGGAAAGTTTTGCTATCCCTCTGAGCCTCACTGGAGGCTCAGGGGGGGTGGTTGTCATTTACCATGGGTCTGTGGCTAGAGTCCCTAACACATGAGCTCACATCAACAACTCACTCAGGACTTCACATACTCCGAGATTCCTCCCCTCCGCACACATGCACCACTCATCCCAACACTCAGACAGCTGAGGCAGGAGGATGCTGAGTTTCAAAACCAGCCTTGATTACAGACTATACAGCAAGACACTGTCTCTACAACATCAAGAAAAACAAACAAGCAAATAAGAAAAGGTTGGTGCCAGGAGAAGAAAAGCTACTTACAGACTGTGGAGCGGAGGACTTCTTCAGCCGGCCCTATCCAAAGCCCTGCAGGCCTCACCTCCCACTCAATGTTCCCTTGTCCTTTATCTTCCCACCAGGAAACAAGAAAGCAAGAAAACCACCCTCACCAATCCTTCACCACTTGACCGTCTCTCCCCAAGTCCCGACTGATCCCATTCCTTCTTCAGGCCCGGCCAGGCCTCCTGTACTTCCCTAGACTTCCTGGAACACTGAGACTTTGCGTAGGTTCCTCTCAGCCCAATGTTTGAAGATTATCTAACTGAAATATATCTCTATATATTTAGAAACCTAACTAACATGAATAAAAACTTGATTATTATAGATGATTATCTATTAGCCTGTATTTTTAATTATACATTACATTTTTAAATGAGCTGTACAAACATAATAGTTTAATCAAGAGCAGAAATACACATATAACAAAATTGACCTTAAATTTGAATCAATAAACTCCGATCCATACCAGTACAAATCTCTATAGCATATAAACAAACATTTATAAACAATCATTTAAGATGCTGAAGGAGAGAAGAAATGACTAGCCTATTCAGCTGCAACTTCTATGAATCACAATGGCTAGCATGGCAAGAAACCTGCGAAGGTGCAGTAAGTGGCACTCACATGTTGGTGGTCACCAAAAGCTTAGTAATGAGGCTTAGGGCTCAAACTAGAGCTAATGAGGTCTAAAGGTAGTTGATTGCTACCACTTTGCCATTGCTAGACTAGCATAATTCCTCACTTCACCCGAAATCTTATCCTCATGCTCACAGGTGAGCACAGCTGCCACCCATCCTCAAAGATTCGCTTTCCAACAAATGGAGACCAGCACAGACTGCATGGAGTGCACAGTCCAACAGACCATGGGGATCCTAGCCCCAGGGAATACATCAAGATCATCGCTCCTCCAACTGTAGCTCAGAGAGCATCTCCGAAGAGGGATCGGAAAGTTCTTAAGAGCCAGAATACAGGAGTCTGCTGGGAAACCACCTCTCCTCGCCACAACTGCACAAACAAGACTGTGACAACAGTATTTCCATCTGAAGGAGCAGCAGGGGCAGCCTACCAGAGATCTAAAATGCACAAAATATGCTATTAATTCCATTGTCAAAACAAAGGAGCGCACGCATAGACACAGGGAAGAAAGGGGGCAGTCAACACAAGATGGTCACTACTCAAGTCTGGGTGGAGGAGTCACCACTTTTAACTTTTTCCTCCCCTTTTTGGCTATCTCAGAGTTTTCACAGTAATGCTAATAACTTACTTCTCACACCAGGAGTGAACCTTAATGTAACCTGTGGATTTCGCATGAGGAAACTTGTCAGTGTTGGCCCGTTGACTGTAACAAGGGGGTCTCTGTTGATGCGAGGTAGCAATAGTGGTAACAGCTGATGAGAGAGAGAGGGGAACGTGTAAACATGCCGCTTTTCTGCTCTGTCTTCTGAGAACCTAAAAGTTAGTCTTTTCTTCTTTTTTTTTTAATAAAAGTCACTTTGATAATAAAAGATACAACCAGCTTAAAGGCAAAAGGTAAAGGCGTTGAGAACTGAAGCTCAGGTTAAGTTGAACAACTTGGGCACATGAGAGATCTGCCAAGCCTGGAGATGGTGTCATGGCTACTGGTAGAAGATGGGGACCCTGAATCCCGAAAGAAGGGACCCTGAATCCCGAGAGAGGGGACCCTGAATCCCGAAAGCGGGGACCCTGAATTCCAAGAGAGGTGACCTTGAATCCCGAAAGAGGGGACCCTGAATCCCAAGACAAGGGACCTGAATCCCATGCTTTGAAGTCCTGAGAGTGTCAGCTCACTCATTCTCCTGCCCAGGAGAGTAGTCCCTGTCCTCCTGGGAGAAGGGAAGGGCATTCCAGAATATTGAGTTGTGTTCACAAGTACCTTCTAGCCATCTAGCTGTGTTCTCTCCCCTCCCACAACCCTTCTCATGTCCTGTGAAGTAATCCAGGTCTGGATTACTCAGTCCTGTGTCCATCAGAACTCTGATCAGGCAAATATTTGGGGGAGTTTCTTATGAATCCATAATCTCTCTTCTCTCTGTCTCTCTGTGTGTCTATCTATCTATCTATCTATCTATCTATCTATCTATCTATCTATCTATTTCTCTCTCTGTGTGATATGTCATGTATATATGAACCTAATGAATGTATAGTCATATATAAATTAGCTATATATACAGTCACACATCTACCATGAGCTTATAGAGCCATACTTGTGGAGCTGTTATTGAGTGTCCTGTTGTGATCCTAACTAAAGAACACTGGCAAGGTCTAAAGGAAGGGCCCAGGCTTGGCTGTTCTCAGTTTCTGGCTAACTGTGATCCACCCTTCTTAAGTCTCATTTCGTCTTTTATAGAATCAGAAGGTTGAGCTTGAAACACTGTCCCCAAACCCAGGTATGCACCAGCTTTTCAAAGATAAAACTTCTAGGACCAGCTTTGCTCTTCTAAGTAAGTAACCAGGAAGCAGGAGCCCTGGGATTTCTGTGTTGAAAGATCCTCGGGTGTTTGACTCAGACACAGTCAACAAAAATGAGTTTGGGCACTGCTGGATTACACACTTGTCTCTGGCCTTTTCCCCACTTCTAACGGTAGCTAATGCAAAGGAATCAAAGGGATGCTCAAAGGACTGCAATGCACAGAAATGCTTCACATAAACTCTTGTGGGCCTTAAGTGAGGAGGTGCTGACTAAAGCCTGCAGTGATAGACAAAGTGAGCATTATCTGTGCCCTGTTGTGAAGCATCCATGGAGCCTTCGGAAGAGATGCCCCAACAGCAGACTCGCTTGGCAGCCTTTTTCTAAGATTTACAACACCTGGTCTTTAGGTTGATGAAAAATACATCCTTCCCCTGGACACTGATCTCAAAATTACCGGGTGATGTTAATGTCAAATATGTAAGAGAAAGGGCTTTTCTGAAATTTACATGAAAATACAAAACTTCCAGTTCGCCATCAACAGCTCTGATTCACATCAGGCATTCTCCCAGCTGATATCACAGTAAGGATTCAGAGACAGACTTTCAAATGCTACGTTCATTCTATTCAAGGGAGCATTTGGCATGAAGATAGAAGTTACCATGTTAACCGCAAGCTGACAGCAAACTTAATAATAATAGTGAACACAAACCCCCAAGAAAGAGTTCATTGGTCCCAAAGGTCACGTGTCATGCAGCCTCTGCAGAAAGGAAAGTGGGAGAACCACTCTCTGCACGTTCCTGTACGGCTCCTCCTGGGCTTCCCGCAGCACATCCTCAGTGGGAAACGTCCTCAGTGGGAAAACTTAACTGTGGACCCAGCAGCCGGACTGTCCCGGCCTCAATGACCACCAGGAAGCTGCGCATGTGCGGGTAACTCTCTTTCCTAAGCCATAGCTCTCTGGAGGACACAAGTACCTCTGCAGACAAAAGCAGCATACTTAATTTGCTGCACCTGACAACTTCCCAAGTGACGAAGACATGGGGTCCGTGTTTACACCTCTACCATTTGAGGCATTTTCCTGCACTGTGGGAATTGGCTTCTGGCTGGTTTTGCGTGGGGCTTGAGGTTGTTATCTCACCTGCGCTGGTTGGCCTCTTCCCAGGTAAATAAACATGAAACCGTCAAGTATGGCTCATCGTAAGTGTGGGAGAGGTCATACTAGGAACACAAACAGTGAGCAACAGGTCCTTTGGTCAGTTTCCAGTCAATGATTGAAGGGATCTCTGTCACTCCCCACATCTGAGGGTATACAAAAGGAAGAAGGGCCTGCCTCACCTCAGCATCCAGCTCCAGGGGAAAACTATGAAGCCAGTAAGCACATGAGGTAAGCTTTTCAGTTGTGAATGCTTCGGAAAAAATGAACGGTGGAATGAAGAAGGATGAGGAAAGCTGTTTTAGAAACAGGATCAAAAGAACCCTCCCTGAAACATTCAAATCCCCGGCTTTCTCAGCTAACAAACCCCTATTTCCTGTGGCCAGTTCTGAAATGGAGTGTCTTCCTCAAGACTCAGTGTAGAGAAATTGCCCCAAATCTACTGATCCCACCTTCACAGGCTAACCAGGTGCTCCCGCCAAGCAAACCAGCAAAACTGTCAGAATTTGGACCGGGGTAGAAGTATGAAAAATATTCATGTGGACCCTAACTAAAACTAACCAACAATTGGATGGCATGCAATCAAAAAACAAATATTATAGTCTGCATTTGAGTAATTTTCCATGTATTTAAAAGCATGTCATTTTTCATTTGCAATATTTTTGTAGCAAACGGGATAGCTACACTATATTTTACAATGTAATCTATCACGATCCTACAAAGTCTGTGGCATGGCCCATTTTCCACAGAAGAAAACCGAGGTTTTGTGAGCTTATACTACTCACGGAAAGCCATCTTCCAAGAATGTAATGAGGAGAACATTCTAGACGCAAGTTCAGATTTCTGACCCAAACTGTGATCCTTCTGCCATGTTGCCATACTGTACCTAGTAGGACAGGAAGAAAGGAAGGCTTGACTCTACATGTTCCGTAAGGTCTGACGAGTGGCAGGGACACACAACAGATCCATTGCCTTCTGGTGAGCCATAGTCCCTCCTGAACAAGATGGAGGCTCCTGTGCTCCTTCACTTCACGTCCATCCAGCCAAGTCCAGTGAGTCCATTCAAACCTCTCTTCCAGATGACTCTGGGCCATATAGCCTCTGGTGACAAAGTGAGCCAGCAACTGTCCTCTGACCTCCTTTGCTGGTGGAGTCTTCTGCTGCTCTTGGGAATAAATATCTACAGTTCATCTCCTGAGTCAGAACACAGGCAATGTGGGTGGAGTTGTTTCTCCCCTCCTGACACAGAGCAGGTGACAGATTCTGCCCAAAAAGGAAGAGAAAAGCTAGAGTAATGACCTCTGCTTCCCATACCAGACGCTGGACCGGTAGTAGGCACGATTTGGTTTCACCTGTAACTCTGCCTAAAGCAGAGCTGCATCCAGAAGCAATGGTTCCAGGATGTCATTGAGAAATGAGTATTCCACCTCCCTAAACCCCAGCTCCTCTAGCCCAACCCACAGGCCTTGAGAACTGCCAAAGATGCATCAAATCCTAAGCAAGGATAAAGAAGCTTGATTGACAGCCTGGCAGTGCGATCCAACAACCTGGAAAACTTACCGTGTTCCATCAACACACATCCGTCCAGTGCCTGCTGCGTGTGCTCACATGGACGCACACCCATGAGGTCCTTCCGGAAAGCAAAATTCTACTTATTAAATACATTCAATGCACCTGGCACGGTACTAAACATTTTAGGTACATATTATTAATCTTCCTAACCAGTGGATTTCACAGTGTAACTTAACATAAAGGAGAGTGGCGTGCCCAAGGTCACACAGGTGGCAACTGGCAGAGGCAAGATCGCTTCATTTCTTCAGGGAACACTCGCTCATTGCATGTGCAGGCACAGCCCTGGGGTACACCACCAGACAAAGGAACCAGGCTCTCATCTGTGCTGTCTCGGAGCAGGCACTGGAGGGAAGGAAACTGATACTAGATCAGTAAACTAATACAGGAGCAAGACAATCGCCATGGTTTTAATTGTCTTGCAAGGTAGCATGATTTGAGACACTCCTCCACGGCCACCTAGACCTGAAGTGGGAATGACAAGGACACAGCTGTGCCAAGATGTTCCGCAGAGCCTTCCAGGCAGAAGGAACATCAAGTGTAAGGGTTCCCCAAACAGAACTGTGTCATCGCAAAGAGGTAGAAAGAAGTCTGTTGTCTGCAGAGGGTGGGCAAGAGAGACGGAGGGCGGCTCAAATGGAGGGGCCCTAGCAGAGCATTCGCAGTCCAATGCTCCCTGAAAAACTCAGGGTTTTGCCCTGAGTACCACTGGAAACACCGAGTGTGCAATGTCATACATGAAATTGCTTCAAAAATTATCCGCTTTTTCTTTTTCAATAAACAAGCCATCTAGCTCTGATTTCCAAAGAGGGAGCAGTCAGAAAGTAGGAAGAAGAAACACATTTCCAAGGGACTACTGTGTTGCATGCTACAATTAGGCTTATTTAGTTTAGACTTGCCTCAGAATGAGGCATTTAGTCGAAAGAAAATATGTCATAGCCTTTTAACCTACAATAACGATGTACCTTAATTACTTCTGGGAACAGAAATCTAGCATTCCAGTTAAAGACTATATACACAATTAAGATGTGTAGTCTTTTAGTACACAAATATTTAGGTTTTCTTTGGGGACAGATAAAGAGTTTCAAGCAATGGGGCAACGCAAACTGAAGACCCGTCCAAGGGTCCCTGGCTGTTTGTAATGAATGATTGGTGTGGGGGATGTGGAGGGAGAATTGGGGCCTTTGAATTCTGCAGTCTCTCCCTCTGACATCAGAAGTTCTTCTCTACTTATAGAGGGCTCAGCTCAGTGAGGACAAAGGTGGACAAGAGCGTGTACAAGGTGGGAAATGACAAGCAATGGCAGAAACCATGCCATTGGCCTGCCTGTTTTCGGTCTCTAGAGCAGTGTGTGTTCAGCCCACTCCATTGTTTCTGGGCCATGGTGAAACCGAATGTCATGAGGGAGGGGGAGGTGCTCGGTAAAGCAAAGCAGCTCATTTCAGGACAGACAGGAAACAGAGAGAAGGGGACCTGAGACCAATTGAACCTCCATTAAAAAAAATAAATAAAAGTCCCCCAGCAAGGCCTCCAGCAATTTATATCCTCTATATAAATCCTACCTTCCAGTTCCAGAGTTTCTACCTACCAAAACTGTGGACCAAGTGCTCAGCACTGGAGCCTGTGAAGGACATGTCACTGTCAAATCTCAATACCTCCCATGTTCTCAATACACAGTAACCCACCACATCTTCACAGTTGGCTTGCGGATTATGTCTTAACAACATCCCTGTAGGACAGGTTTATATAATGGTGGGGTCAGAATTTGGTCTAGAACACCATGGCTCTAGAGAGGAGCTGTGGTCCACCATAAAAAAAAAAGTTTTGTCCTCTATGATGACTGATTAAGCACCAACTAACATGGGATGACACCAAAAGAAAATAAAATTACAAGTATACCTCGCATTCTACTGGGGAGAAACAGAAACTGCATGAAATAATGAAGCCTAGCAATTAAAGACTTACATTCTAAGAGGTGTGGGGCTCAGCTACCTGGATTCCCAGAGAAATGTGTTTCTGAGAAGTCAGGGAGACAAGCCGCCATCCAATCAGGCCTGGGAAGTAAGTTGAGTCTGTCGCGGAGCGGTGTTTTAAAAATACTTCAATAAATCCTCAATATTTCTGCAAGAAATAAAGTGTGTTTGTGCTCTTCAGTTTGAGTAGGAATCAACAACTCCATCCTAACCACTGCGGGAGAAGAGACCGCTGTGACTTCTCAGATCAGCCCCTAGAAAGGCGCGGGGCTTCCTCCCTCACTCTCGCCTGAGCTGAGCTTCAGTCAGCCAGCATCCATATTGTCGGGTCACTTAAGCAGCCCACGCAGAAACCCACAAAATGCTGAGCAGAAGCCTCTTGTCAATCATCTGCAAGAAACAGATATCTCTTGGCCACAACCAACTCTTTGAAAGAAGGTCCTTCATCCCTCGTTTGACATCGATAGTTGACTGATGCCAGAATCAACCTCATGCCAGAGCCAACCATCACAGGTTTTCCCTAGTTCCTACCACATGAACTGGACCATTCTAAGCATCTGTTGCTATCAGCTGTGAAGCTGAGGGTGATCGGTTATACAGCAATAGATAATTAATCCAGGTGGTACCACTTACAGATACTGAGTGGACAGACAAAAAAAAAAAAAAAAAAAAAAAAAAAAAAAAAAAGATTAGGGAATAAAGAATAAAGAAAATGACAGAGTCCTCATTTTCAAACATTTCTTCCAATTCTCTGAGACCTCCAAGTGGCAGGTTAAGCTGAACTTAAGTGCAGAAAAAACATTTCTGCAAGTTAATAGCCAGCAACCAATTTCCCTAAAACTCAGTGAGTAAATTTACCAAGCAACTGCCCAGGGTCACTGTGTGCCATCAGGAGAGGTGAATACTAACTAATCTTTCTCTGGAGGGGTTCAAGTGGGCCCAGAATAGAAATATTCCTCCCCACTGTACCCAAGGGCAGTGGAAAAAACCCAGGCTTCTCACGTGCGACCTGCCTTAGTAATTACAACGTGGTTGGCAATCATTAAGCACACACCCGCCCCTCGGGTTCCAGATAAGCATCTACCTTACATGCACACATCCACTGGCAGCAGAGCAGGATTCATTACCAGGGCTGTGCCCTTCATCTGGGTCACCCATCACAGGAACATGTAATACACCATGGTCTTAAAGAAATTATTGCCATTTGTGGTTCTAAATAGGGCCACATTATTTTCTGCAAGTGTCAATTTTCCCCAGCAATATTACATTTTCCAACATTTAGTTTTTTAGCGTTCTGCCATGACTATCTGTGTAGATTAGAAAGGTTCTTAACTGTTATCTGTAATAGATTTTGCCTGTAGCAAAATTCATGCAGGCATAATAGAAGAACAAAGTGTACTCTGGCAAAATTGCGCCCATAATTTCCAGATGCCTGACATTTATTGCTTATTGCTATTAGAATTCAAGTGCCCATTTGTTTTCTACTTTGCTTTTATTCTTGCATCACAACATATAATGGAAAGAAGATATTTTAAATGTTGGGTTAAGTATCACAGATCAACACGGGGTACGAACATAATCAATACTACTTAAATATGCTCCTAGGCAATTAATTTTTAAAGAATCAAATTGCTGTGCCACATCAAAATTCATAATGATACTGTAAAGGTTGTAACATTCTTTATTATTTAATTAAAAGCAATGTTCAGCACTCAGGCAGCTAACTGTAGGCGCACAACAGAACAGGTTCTGGCTTATCCTTATGGCAAGGGAGAGCTACAGCTGACGCTTCGCAGTGTCCTTTTGATTACTAAATGTTAATTGAACTTCATTTGCTAGTATTCACTTATCATATTAATAGAGGCAGTTTCATGAAAGGCTCCAAGAGGCCTACGCATCCGTGTCGATTGATAGCCAGGCAAATATCAGCCTGTGAGGAAAAGCCGTAAGGCCACCGTGGAGAAGCTTGACCCCGGAAGAAAGCACGGACTCATGCACGCCCAGTAGCTGGGAAAAGACGCAAGAAAATGCATGCGGCAGGCGGGGAAGGTGATGAGAAGCAGTAGCCAACAGAAAACGCTGTTGGCAGATCCGAACTACAAAGGAAAAACAGAGACCTAAGCAGTTTCTGATGTCTGGGTTTAAACAGAGGCCTGTTGCATCAGAGTGGGTAGACGGCGCTGGTAAACTCTGATCCGGACACCTACCCAGCATAAGGGCAGTGCCCCAGCGGTAACTTACGCTCTAGATAGTCAAGAACTTATGGTATAGTCAAAAGACCAGGTGAAAAGAGTGCTCATTGCCTGGACCTGGGGCCTCATAGACCTTTGGGGCTGAATTAAAGGACACCAAGGGGGGGCTGGAGAGATGGCTCAGAGGTTAACAGCATTGCCTGCTCTTCCAAAGGTCCTGAGTTCAATTCCCAGCAACCACATGGTGGCTCACAACCATCTGTAATGGGGTCTGGTGTCCTCTTCTGGCCTGCAGGCATACGTGTAGACAGGATATTGTGTATAATAAATAAATATTTTTTTAAAACACATCCAGGGGATATTTTAAAAATTATTTAAATAAATAAATATAAATAAATAAATAAATAAAGGACACCAAGGATGCCTAGAATAGACGCGTGGCCTCCAACTCTGGTTACTTTTCTCTTCCAGACTTCACATCTTCAGAAACTGCCTGCCACGCACTGCACCACCTCGGGGCTAGCCAATGCGGTGCTTACACGGCCACAGATACTTAAATCTTCCTTTCCTTCAACAATGCTGAGGGTTTCACCTAGAACCACGGGCAGGCAAGACAAGTTCTCTCCCTTTGAGCTGTATCCCTGGTCCCAGGTATACTACTTCTATTGGGCTTTTGTATTGAAAAGTAGCTTAGCGCCTCCATGGTTGCTCAGACCCTGATCTAATCCTTTGGTTCTAATACTAGAGAACCACTGTGATCGATGCCAAAGACGGTCGTCCCATATGGGAAGCCACGCAGCACAGGCCTGCAAGAGGGAGCTCTTCCTGTAGCGAGAACCGTGGTCTGGGAGCTGCTAATAACTGCTTCCCTGGCTCAGGATCCTACAATCCGCACCCCCCCCCACCTCCCAGGGCCTGGGTTCCCAGCAACTGTTGTCAGAAAGTACACATAGTACTGAGATGAGTGGGTAGACGGTGGTCCAAAGAAAGGAGGCCCCACTGTTTCCATGAAAGAGCCCATCAAAAGCATGCCTGTGTATGAGACAGATCCCACACAGCTCTGCAGATAGGGAAAAGAATTTCAAGTGCTGTGGTTTCTCCAGCTGGTCTCAGCTTACTAAGAATGTCTTGTCCTGAGAAAGGGAGGGAGGGAAGGAGACTGGGAGTTTGGCATACACAAGGCCCGGGCTTTTGTCCCCAGGACTGCAAGACAAAAAAAACGTTTCAAAAGCTGGGTTTAGCCAGGTGTGGTGACACCTACCCTTGGATCCGGGCTGGGAGGGCAGAAATATAAGGATCTCTATGAGTGCAGTGACAGCCTGGTCTACATCGTAAATTCTAGGTCTGCCAGGGCTTCATAGTGAAACCCTATCTTAAATAAAGAACCCTGTTTGATAGGGGCCCCCTGCAATTCCAGCTCTCAGAAGGCTGAAGCAAGAGGAAGCCGTGTATAAGACCATCCTGAGCTGGATGGTAAAAAGTATTTCAGAATTTAAAAAGAAAGGGAAAAATAAAGGCAAAGAACTTACACTACCATCTGCTGATATCTCGCTTCTTTCCTGCCTTCTAGTTCTGCCATTTTTGAGTCACTGTACCTAGAAGACCACCATAATCTTACCTCCTGTTATTAAACAATACATAAACGTGGCCTTCGAATCTGAGAGTAAGTAAAGGTATAAGAAAATCTGTCCTCTCTGTTTATGTTTTAAAGACAACCGCCATTAACAGCTTCTCACTTATCTTTTAGATTTAAAAAAAAAAATCAAAACCGTACTTGTGTTTTTGTTTTTAAGTTTAGATAAGGGCAGTCATGGAGACCATCCTTTGGCTTTTATTTCCCTCTCAATAATATATCCTAGGAGTCCTCCCAGGCTCAGATGCCTTGCCTTTGCCAGCCAGGTGGATCCGCCTTTTCAGGGGATGTTGTTGATGGATATGTGGGTTATCACAGATGGCTTGGTGTTGCTATCCTCGTGCTTAAATGAGCAACCTCGTACATATGCATCGAAACATGTTAATAAGACTACCCACATTATAAATTCCTAGATTTGAAATTTCTAAGTCAGAGGAGATATTCCATTTGAACTGTAGGAAATATTGCTAAACATCTCTTCAAAGCGTCTTCACCAACTTAAACGTCTGCCAAGAGTTGTGGCCACATCTCATTAGCCTGGCGAGTGCAGCCATCTGTCTTTATGAGGCTCTGTTTTTTTAATTGCAGACTATGACTGACTATCTTCTCGTAGGAAGGTTGGCACTTTATATTTCTTAAATCCTGTCTTTTGTGTGTATGTGTTTGTTGGTTTGTGTGAGGCAGGTCTCACTGCATAGCCTGACCTGGCCTTGAACTTGAACTTGTGTTACCTCCTGACAACAGGCGTTCACTGGCATACCGCGATACGTGCTTTTTGAAATAAACCAGTGAAAACACAGGAAGATGTTGGTGCAGAACCCTCATCAAATGACATCCCTGCTACTACCTGGAACCATTACTGAAGGGTTCCCAAGGGCTTGAAAAAGTCCAAGTTCCGCGAGCTGCATCAAGAGTTTACATTGCCGACACACACACACAACCAAGGCCGAGGCTGTATGGTTTCTCCTTCCTGCTTAATCTTTGCAACACAATAGTAGATACAATCACCCGAAAAAGAGAGATTCAGTGTCCTGAGAGAGGTGGGGTCTGATTACAGAGAGATGATTGGTGGCTTTGTGGATTATTGTTGCAATGCCCCCCCCCACACACAATATTCCGAAAGAGAAAAGTGGATGCCAGTAATGTATTTTACCAGAGCTTCCAAACGACACCGCTACTCTGAAGCCATTCTTTTTTTCTGTGTATTAGGCGTGGACATGACCGAATGGTGGCAATGAAATGGGATGATACTTCTAGCAGGTGTATGGAAACAGACGTGACCCGGTTAGTCCCTCGCCTATAATTAAAGGACTTTTATCCATTCTTATGTCCCATCATGCATGACAATCACTTGCAGAGTTTTCAGTGCCTGGGCTCTACTGCAGCCCCACTGAGGCAGGATTCAAGACCAATGTCTTTACGCCCTGCTCCCAGTTCCTCCACCAAGATTGCAACACGTAGACAAATGTGTGGACCTCTTCATGATGAACAACCTCAAGGGTCTAGCTGAATTTGCAACACCTTCCCAAAGGCATTAGCTAACCCAGGGACCACTCTCCCTCTCCTGAAGCCTCATGGGTATGCGTTTTTTCAACCATCTATCAAGTCTGTGTTCGGCCAGGTATCTATTAGGAAGATGCATGTGTGTGCAAAGGAACCAGCTGTGTGGGACACAGTGAAAGATTCTAAATCCAAGTTCCGGAGCCTTCCTGAAACAATGACTATAAACACAAAACAAAAACTTCTTTTATCCTCATCGTGGGGATAGGAAGGGAAAGTCAGTTCAGCAATTTAAGAGTCTTTAAAATGTGCTTCTGTACTGACCCATGAATTCCATTTTCCGAAACCACACATCGGGAGAAAGAGGTAGGCATGGCTGAAGAAGTGCCTGGAAGCCTTGCTTCTCATATAACATTGAAAACAGTTCTTCCGATGAGTACTAACTCAAGTTCAGCTTCACAATGGAGCACTCTATAACCATTTAAACTGCTATATCTAAAAGACTAATCTACTGATGTTAAGTGGGTGGCCTTAAAATGTTCAGAATAGAGTTTCAGGAAAATGACAAGTTATAAAGCTGTGTGTGTGATAAGACTCCCTTTCTTTATAAATGACATCATAGCACTTTATTATCACGTTGTTGAGCAGGGCCTGGTGGTGCACACCTAGAGACTGAGGGAGGATTACAAGTTTAAGATTAACCTGGGCTACCTGGTGAGCATTAGGCTAACCTGGGCTCTGTTTCAGAAAGTAAACAAAAGGAAGAAGAGCCTTCTTCGGTTATAGCTTTAACCACTTTGTCAATATTAGCACTCATCTTTGCAAACCCAAGGATGCTATTTGGTGCTACTTCGCTTTAAAAAACGAAAGCACCAGGATTCATAGAGGTTAATAATATGAACCCAGTGATCATGCAGTCAGTCAGTGGCACAACTGGTCATTCAAACCCATAATTACAGAGAGCATTTGCCCAGTGGGAGCAGTTGGGGAGGAGGAGAAACGGAGTCTCTGAAGCCATGCAACCCTGCCTGGGAGGACGTTTTCTCTGCTCTCATACACAGAAGATGCAAATGAGCAAAATAAGGCTGAGGACAGCAGTCCGAGGGTGCACATAAGAATTCCACAGCACAACAGTTCTCCCCAGGTGGAGAGAGATGTGAACAAACTTTGGCCAGAGGGGCCTCTGTCTGCAGAGGGCAGCCATCACTGCAAAGACATGTAACCAGCCAAAGTCTTGAGAACAAGGGACTGTCAAAACCTAAGCCCTAAATGGAGCCTCCATGTCCCTCCCTTCCCCCAAGACTCAGAGAGCACAGTGGAAGGGGGGCAGAGAGAGGGCAAGGGCACGGGGAAGGGGTGGAGTGGAGTAGAGTGGAGTGGAATACTGTCCTCCTGGCAAGACAAGGTCACAACACTCTTGGACTCACAAAAGCTATGATTATCTGCTTAAGATTTGCACAAGATGGGGCCCCTCAACATCCTATCATTGCAGTGTTGGGGTGGGGAGAGGAACTCGTGGGGCCCCACCACTTCCAGAGGATCTATAGACAGTTAGTGGTTGCTGAAAGTGGAGAGGCATTTTCTTCAGTTGTGTAGCTACTGGGAACATGATCGTGCTCCTGTGACCCGAAAGAGGATCACTGGGACCATAGCACGACAACAAAAAGGGGGTAGAAAGGAAACTAGTTGATAAGAAGAAATCCACAAGCAGGAAAGGAAGACAAGAAAGGATAATGGGGCCTGGTGTATGATGGAAGGCCATTACAAACATGCATGAAAGCATCATAATGAAACCCATATTATGTGGAATTAATATGTGCTAATAAAAACATTAACAGTGAACCAAGACATAACTGTGAGCAAAGGAGAGAAGGGCAAAGAAGCCAGGGAGAGCTGAGACTGGGTATGGCTAGAGAGACACAGCTTATCCCATGCCATAAAGAGGCAGGGTCTACAGAGCAGTGTTCTCTTGGCTCTCCTTGCTTGTCTCTGTCAGCTCCGATGAGCAAGGATGATCAGGCAAAGGTCAAACATCCAGAAAAGTCTTCCACAGTCATCCAAACCGACACCTAATAAAAATGCTGTCCGAGTCAGCACCCGATTTATAACTGATATGAAAATGTGTGCTTCTGAAGGAACAGAAGGGACTAAGACCAGGAGTTAAGATGGGGTCTGTCCAGTGTTGGAAGAACATCACTCCCCTTTATTCTCTCTTCTGGGTTCTGTTTTTAAAAAGACCCTTCCTATCTTCATAGACACCCTTCCTCTATTCCCGACAAAAGGAGGTTAAATAAACAGGGCTTCACCCTGCATTCGCTTCTTTTAACACATGTACTCAATATTTTCACAAGTTCACACTTAGAAATGTCATGCAGACTATATCTGAGCCGAGAAATGACTGCCTTTCACAGTTTTCTACAGCCAGAAACCTGAAATTAATGAGTTTCAATAAGAGATTTTTTTTCTTCCCCTGGACACTAACCCTTTCGGTCTCTAGATGTAACATACGGTATCTGAGACTCAAAAGAAACTTATGTATGGGCATGGATCTGGTTGAGAAAGCCTCACCGTGGAAATGGCTCTCTCCCTGCAGTAAGGACCCGGGTAACTTTTTCGCCTCTTCATTATTGCAGACTATAATTCATCCCTCCCCAAGTTCAAGTTGCATATCCCAGCACATTAATGTTGGTCTTCCTTTATAGAAACTTACCATGTGGTTAGCATTCTCATTTGTAACCTAAATTACTTTGATTTCTCCAGCCATTTCACCTGACTGCTTTGAATCAAACGGGAAAATGATCCCACAGCCCAAATCGCTGAAATATTCTTTAGCAAAAATTGGCTGGAGTATATTACCCATTTGTGAGGGGCTATCTATCTCTGGGGATGGTGGCCCTCCTAAATCTGTAACATCATGTTTTGCCAAAGCTTCCTTCCTCCATTTAGAAGCATCCCCAGAAGTGGGTAGAACTGAGGACCAGCCTTTCCCCATATAAACAGACAGGCAAACATATTCAAAGGAAAGAGGAGCCGAAGGAGTTCCCATTTATCCTAAGACAAATCTTAGCCTTTGCAAGCCTGTTGCCTGCTTGACTGTCTTTGTCCTGTATCTTCTGGCTGTGACCACTATACACAGTAACCTCCTTTCCATTCTTTAATGAAACATGTCCTTGGCATGTTCTGTGTCCTACTTCCTGGAGCATTCTTCCCTGCTCATTGCCTTGACTCTTCTTTCAAATTCCAGTTCAATGGCAGGTTCTTCAGAGCTCATTCCCAGCCTCCTCCATCAGACTCTCTGCTCTAGTGTATAGTCTTGGCCAGAATGATTAACTGAAATGTGTTCAACACACGTGCTACTATCTGCCTCTTTCTCGCACTTCCGGCTGTGATTTTTGTTTCCCCTTACCTTATCAACCTTTGTAGACGAGAAAGCAAAACTATGCAGCCTTTGCAAGTGGTACAGTCCCATGGAACAGAGAGCTTTGGCATCTAAGAGGAGATGGATGGTGGGGGTGGGGTAGAGTAGGGGTGGGGTGGAGCGTGAACGAAAGATTGAGAAACTCTTTTAACTGTGCAGACCTCTTCTCCTAGGCAGCCCCCCCAAAGAGATGGTGCTACACTCAAGGGTACTTCCACAGTGTTTCTAGAGAATTCCTCATGAGGTTGATAGAGCAGTGCATCTCCGCTCCTTGAGGCATTCCTGCATCAAACAAAACTCACCAAGGGCAACAATGGAAACTGGCGGAACTCTTTTTATTGTCCAGGTACTATTAGAAAAGCCTGTGTCTAACGTGACCAGGAGGCAGCGGTGACTCCAGTGTTGGTAGAAATGGAACTCCCTAGGTGTCCAGACACCAAGCAGCAGGATGAGTGGAAATGGAGCAGATAGTAGGTTTTACATCCCCAAATTGAGGGATTTTTGTTGAAAACTATTTTTTTTTAATTCTCTTCCTGGTTCTAACTTTTTAAAGCTTTGTTTAGTTTCCTTTTGCAACATTTGCTTTACTTTTATGTGATTGTGTGTGTGTGTGTGTGTATGCGCACGCACATGTGTGCATGTGTGTGTGTGTGTGTGTGTGCCTACATGTGAGTGTAAGTGCCCCAGGAGACCAAAAGGGGGCATCAACTTCCCTAGAGCAGTTACAAGTTGCTTCAAGCCCCTCCCCCCCATATGGGCCTGGGAACTGAACTCTGGTCGTCTGCAGGAGCAGTACGCGTGCTCACTCTCATTCCTCTGTTCTAACTTATAACTCACCTGTATTTTTCAACTTTTCAAGTGAATGATTTTTTCCATGGATGCCTTTCTTCTCTTCTCATTTCTGAACTCCACGAAGCCATGTTAGAGCATCCCAAGGCTGAGCACAGAGGTCAGGACATCATGAACAGCCTCACATTCCTTTCTCAGATGTCACTGCAAACAATGAAGAGCACAGCTCTTCTGTGAACATTTAGAGGAACATTTAAACAAACGTCTACCATTATTTAAGCAGAATCTTCATCAAGGAGTGGAGAAATGCCATCACCCCAGAAAGTTCTCTTTGCCTCTATCCAGTTTTGCCTATCTTTCCATCAGAGGCAAATATTAGCCTGATTTCTGGCCTCAGCCATGATGTTGTCTGCCCTTTAACATCACATAAATGGAATCATATACTGTGCAATATTCCGTATCTTGATTGACTTGTTCTTATGACATCTTTGAAGCTTACTCACATTTCTGGCTTACTTCTTTTGCTGTATATTATTCTGGTGCACAGATTTATCTCAATTTGTTTATCCATTATCTTGTTGATGAACTTGTAAATTGCTTGGATTTTGTTTTCCTTCTGGTTTATTGAGACAGGTCACTATGTAGCCCAGGTTGGGTTTAAACTCAAGGCCCTCCTTCCCTTTCCTCCTGAGTGCTGTATTGTAACTATTATGAATAAAATCACAGTAAGAATTCAACACAGATCAAACTGCACACACACACACACACACACACACACACACAACAGCTTTGGGGTAAGCAGGCAGAAGCAGGATTGTTGAATCATAGGAATTGGTATATAGTCAACATTATAATATACTGCCAGATTCCCAAGGCAGTTATATAATTTTATTTTTTTACCTTTCAAATACACAAACAGCTTAGTTGTTCTGCATCCTTCAAGACTGGGTATTTTCAATTGTGTAGATTTTTAGCGAGTTTCTTATGTTTTTAATATAAACTTACCAGCAGGTTTATAATCCTTAACAATTGAATAATTGTTCATGGGCTTAGTGGCATTAATATATCCTCTCTGGAGAACTGTCTAGTCTTTTGCTCATTATGTATTGGGTCATTTATCCCTGTGATTTTCATTTTCTAGACTTCACACATTCTACCTGTGAGAACACTGATACAGCTGGAGTTTCTTGGGAAAACCGCTGTGGAAGTTTTCTTTGTTCTGACGTTGAGTGTTCTCATTTCTGCAACGGCAACCGTGATAATGAGATATTAACGTTTTTTGTTGTTGTTGTTGTTTTTGTTTTTCGAGACAGGGTTTCTCTGTGGCTTTGGAGCCTGTCCTGGAACTAGCTCTGTAGACCAGGCTGGTCTCGAACTCACAGAGATCCGTCTGCCTCTGCCTCCCGAGTGCTGGGATTAAAGGCGTGCGCCACCATCGCCCGGCGAGATATTAAAGTTTTGATGACCTCATGCTTAGTCATTGTTCTTTATTGTTTGCATTTTGAATTCTGTCTCAAAAAAAAAAGTCTTTCCTGTCTAGCCAAGCCACAAAATAGTTACTCTCCACTTTAAAGCTTCCCAGCTCAGTTTTGTATGTTGCTCTGTAATCGGTTTGCAGTATATTTTGGGGGTATGACGTGAACCATGTACGGAAGGTCAATTTTTAGCCTTTATTGACAGGCAGCCCCAGCACCACCTGTTGAAAAGGTGTTCCCGGCACCTTTAAACTGATCTGTATTTGCTTCAAAAATCAATTGACTGTGTGGCATGTCTTTTCTGGGACCTTCTTTCTTATTTGATTGAACTACTTGCCTGTCTCTTCCTCAGTCAGTACCAGACTGTCTAGTTACCGTAGAACTGTAGTAAGTCTGAAGATAAGGTCAGATACATCTTCCAATTTGGTCCCTTTTTAATGTGGTTTAGACTATCTGAGGTTATTTTACAATCATGGATAGGCTCTAGGCTGACCCTACTTCTGGTTGAGTTTGCTGTCTTGGACTTCCAAGGCAATGTAACCAACCACCACAAGGTCCCACCTTCGGGGATCTGGCCACCTGCTACCATGTTTTTCCCCACCATGATGGACCATTTTTCCTCAAACCATGAGCCAAAAATAAATCCTCCCTCTTTCCAGTTGTTTCTGCCAGGAAATTGGTCGGAGATGTGAAGAACAATCAGCATGTACTCACTGCACTTGAGAAGAGCAGCTGTGGTCATTAGATTTCCAAAGGAATTTTTGAGCACAGATAGCTTTGAAAACCATAATGCATAGCATATCTCCATATTCGTCATTTCCCCTACAGAATACATTAGAATTATTTCTCATGTTTCATTTTTCTCACTTGTGCTTTTTTGCATATTGAACAAAAACATAATAACTCTAAAACCTCAGGTATTAAAACAGCAAATGTATCATTCCATATAATGTTGTAGGAAGCCGCTTGCTTGTTCCCAGCTGCTCGGACTCCAGAAATAACCACACAGAAACTGTATTAATTAAATCATTGCTTGGCCTATTAGCTCTAGCTTTTTATCGGCTAGCTCTTACATCTTAGTTTAACCCATTTCTATTAATCTGTGTATCGCCACGTGACTGTGGCTTACCGGCAAGGTTCCGTCTGGTGTTTGTCTCCGGCAGGGCTATATGGCTTCTCACAACTCTGCCTTCTTTCTCCCCTCATTCAGTTAGTTCCCCGTCCCCCCACCCCCGCCACCCAGCTCTACGCTGCCCTATCACAGGCCAATGCAGATTTTTTATTCATTAACCAATAAAAGCAACACATACACAGAAGGACTTCTTACATCAATACAAGGTCCATTACGAGTCTTAAATGTCCTCTTAGGCTACTATCTTTCATGTGATGAATTCTGTAATTTCAGTGCAGAGGACCCCTCCATAATCAGCAAGATTAGAAGGGAGGCCCAGAGACTCTAGGAACAAGCTATGGGCTCCTTTCTAGAAACAACACATAACATCCTCTATTTCATTCCACTGGGCAAAGTGACATGTTCTTATCTAATGCAAATGAGGGCAGGGGGATTCAAGCCTCCCATGTTGCTTAGAGAAGAGAACTGAGAACATCTGCGAGCATCACTAATGCCAGCTTCGGTGTGCCTTCACAGCTTAGCTTATTTACATCTGAGAAGAGCGTAGGATTGAGCTCAGTCACCAGGTAGAATGGTATTTTGATTGGAAACTCCATGATAAAGACAAAAATAATTGTGTGTAATCATGGCACTCGAGTTAGTAAGTTATTGCTCTTGTGCACAAAGACTCAACAATTCTGGACCTACGTTCACACTGAAGTTGAACAAAGAATATAAAAGGGAGATTTGTGGGAGACAGATTTTTCACTCTCTGAAAAAAAATGTTTACAGATAAATAAGAAAGGAAGGTTAAAGTGCTGAATTAGCAACAGAGATAATCGGTTAAACTCCTAAAGTGGATGAATGTAAAAATAACTATAAACATGCTTATACAATGATTGACATATATTTATAGCAGCACGTATATTGATGTATTATATGCAATAGTATATATTAATGTATATGTATGTATGTATGTGTATATATATATATATATATATATATATATATATATATATATAATCTTCTAGCTCTGCCCACTGACAACAGCTACATGCAGAAGCATTCTGGGTAACAATGAGCATACTCAGACACTATACCTTGGTGTCTAGATACCGTTATTCATTGAAAGGAACCAGGGTTCCTAGAAAAACAATTGATTTTCGTGATGGTGTACAGAAATTAAAATATGAGTCTGATCACCATGTATTACAGAAGTTAAGGAAGTGCCCAAAACACAAAACACAACATGGCACAAAACATGTCCAAGTGACAAGAAAGCCAACTCCAAAAGGCTCTCAAAGGCCAAGTCCAAGTAACTTGCACAACAAAATTTGATAGACTTGACTGTCCCACAGAGCATGTGACACACACACACGAGTCTACACAGATGTCAGGACTCAAATGAGTGAGTGCATGAGGAAAGGCGGAATCTTGTTCACTGAAAGTGTCCAGGTTTGCTATGTAGACACATCACTCTCCACCCGGTGAGTATGGGCTAGATGTAGCTACTTACTTACACATTCTAGGCTATGAAAAGGAGAACACAGCAGAGAACATACCAGACGTATGACGCAAAGAGGCAACCATTAATATCATCAGTGGTGGATCAATTAGATACGCTATTATAGAACACCATGATTCATGCAGTAGAGCATATTATATAAAAAGAGATCCAAGTGTGACTCCTGGTTCTGAAATTGTCTTTCTCGAGAGACTCTGAATCTCTCAAGGCCTCCATTTCCTCATCTATAAAATGAAAGAAATAGCAGGGCTCCTCCAGAGAATGACCTGAGTCAATGTGACAAGTAGAACTCTAGCAAAGGCGCCTTCCCCGGTACTCAGTTGGTCTTGGGCATTATATGCGTGGCTTAATGAGTGGGACATTTTCGAAGAAACTGGTAATTGGACAATCTTGTGCCAACATCATAAAACATACCTACATGAACCTAGGCGAGGCAATGCAGCACCCAGTGTGGCCTCTTGGTGTATTCACAGTAAGCACAGAGTGTATAAAGTAATGGCTAATATGACCCAACACCCTGTTTTGCTTTTCTCTTAACGAGTAGGAAGGTATGCTAAGGCGATGATTTACAAGTGTGGTATGGTCAATGTTTAAGCCAGTAGCAGAGTTACTTATGATCGTTATCAAGGATCGCATACTGTATACAGCCACTGGGTTCTACTTTTTATAACAGACAGAGACAACGTTTGTTTACAAGGCCAGCCCCAGAGTCAGCTGATTCAGTGTTGCACTATGCAACAAGGACACCGAACTTTCTAACTGAACAGCAGCTCTTTCGGGTCACAGTCGGACACACAACTCGTCACAATGAACTGCACGCTGGCATTCTCTACCCTGTCCAGCTTCCAGAATTTGGAAGACCCTCAACATGCCTGAATACATCACTTGGTCCTCATGGGGTTGTTTTCTTGCTCTAAGCAGTTATTTCAGAGGTCATCACTACACTGGGCAGCTCCTGGTGCAAGATTGTCCAGGCATCTTGTCCTGCATTGCAAGACCGAGTATTTCCTAATCCAACTAAAAGTGAAGGTGGGCCTTTGAAATGCAAAGAGAAGTGTGATTGGATAAATGATTGGCGTTTTTAACCACTTTGAGCTGCATCTCCATAATAGAGGACTCTCATTGGTTAATAAAGAAACTGCCTTGGCTTTTTGATAGGGCAGGATTTTTGTTTTTTTTTTTTTTTGGTTTTTTCGAGACAGGGTTTCTCTGTGGCTTTGGAGCCTGTCCTGGAACTAGCTCTTGTAGACCAGGCTGTTCTCGAACTCACAGAGATCCGCCTGCCTCTGCCTCCCGAGTGCTGGGATTAAAGGCGTGTGCCACCACCGCCCGGCTGATAGGGCAGGATTTGATAGGAGTAGACAGAACAGAATGCTGGGAAGAAGGGAAATTAGTCAGACGCTTCAGGCAAACGCCATGCCTCTCCTCTCTGGGATAGACGCCATGGAGCCAGCCGCCAGGTCATACATGCTGAATCTTTCCTGATAAGCCACCACCTTGTGGTGCTACACACATTACTAAATATGGGTTAAAGCAAGATGTGAGAATTAGCTAATAAGAGGCTGAAACTAATGGGCCAGGCAGTGTTTATGAATACAGTTTGTGTGTTGTTATTTCGGGTATAAAACTAGCCGTGCGAGAGCAGGGCAGGACGAAAAGCAGACCTGCTCGCGTCCTCACTACATCTTCATTAATAAAATGGGTATTATATCATCATACATCTCAAAGGTAATTCAACAGCCCACTCAATAAACCGACTGACACATAGTAAGCGAAAAAAGAAATGTTCGCTAGTATAGCAAATAAAACAAAAAGAGAATCTAGCTGCTAGTCTGGAGAAATTCTCTTTAATAATAATAATAAAAAAAGTCCACACAAAATTCTTCTCCCATCCTAGCTAATAGAGTTCCTGGGTGTCCTGCAGACCTCAGTGCTGAAATGGCAGACAAAGGTCCCTAAGCAGTCATGCTGTTTAGGGATGGGGCTGGGACTAAGCCTGGAATCCTAGCCTTGGCATTTGGGTCTACTGCATCCAAAACAGCTGCTCCTCCATTACCTGCCACTCACAGACTGCATGGGTCAGGGGAGGCACATCTGAATGGATGACCCCTGGGACCCAGAGGTCAGGCACAGCCTGGGACAGGGAGAGACCCTAGGAACAGCAGCTGCTGATTGCTGGACTGGGTCCTCAGGGGACTACTTGTTTAAGTTTCAACGACGAAATGATCTTAATTTAGTGGATCTATATTCTATGTTCAGGGTTTTTGTTTTGTTTTGCTTTCCAGAAAAGATTCAATCTATAGTTCATTTCAGGAGAGCCCTTGCTCTCCCCTGAGAGTGTTGATAGAGATATAAGTGGTTGGTGATTTGGTCTGATCCGAGAACAATTGTTAGGAGTGACAGATCTGACCAGACAACCACAGCATCAACTCCAGGACACTTCCTCCTGCTTTTGTTCCTGGTATATTTTGCTTTAGTCGTGGAAACAAACAGTAGAATCACACAATTCAATCTCCCCTTCTCCCGACTTCTTATCCCCAAATTCGCGCCAGAAAGGCAATGGCTTCCTCTGTTTCTAAGTTTTCTGTTTTGGAACCTTCCAAAGACTTTGATGCGCAAGCAGGCTAGCATGTGAATATACATGATGGCCGCTCATTTCCTGCCCCTCCATTAAACAAAGAACATTTGCTAGTCACCATGATAGTAAGGTAACTACTAGTTTTGTTTCCCTGTGTTCAGATAGTTAACTTGGTGACATTTCAAGTAAACTGGTGTTTTATTATTAACATCTGCAGTCATTTTTTTAAGAGGCACTTAGAAATTTTTAAGAGCATCTGTCCAATGTGTACAATGCAGTGACTAGAAGAAATGGGGTCGCATCATCTCCTGGTACCAAAGAAGTAAAAAGAAAGAAGCTCCTAAATAATGCATTGTAGAATAGTACTATTTATTAAAATGTGGATCTCCAAGTGCTCTAAATTCGCTAGATGTTTACATGAAAGTATCCAACATTCTCCAAAAAGTGATATGTCAAACCAAGAACAAAGGGAAAGAAAACAAAATGGATGGGGGGTCAGGGGTGGATGGTCAAAGGGGTCATTTGAAGAGTACACACTGCACTAGAAGAAACTATTAGACAGTCCTTACTGCTGGCGGCTGGCACCCTTCTGATTGGCCAGTGCACGGGCCCACTGGGATTAGGTATCTGAGTATCATCCTTGGCCATCAGCCTTGTCTTTACTGTACAAATGATCTCAGAAAAAAAAAAAAAACCAAATTCACATGCTTGTTCTGAAAATAAAAAGTTATGCATACGAAAAAAAAATTATACGTGCAAAACATATGTATTTCTGCTACAAAAAGAGCTCAGAGCATACAGCTTTGTAGCGCAGAAACTTATACACGGATCCATTTCACAACCCATAATTTAAAGCTAAGGAAGGCTTCCATGTTCTCTCCAGAGGGACTCAGACTGCATCTGGAATCCAGCTCCTGCCTCGAAAAGACCCCTCACTGTTCTGAGATGGAAGCATAACCTCTTTTTCAGATCCTTCTCGATCTGTGCTACTTGACACAAGCTAAAGTCATCTAAAAGGAGGGCATTTCAATTAAGAAAATGCCTACAATGACCGGTTGCCAAGCCTATAGGGCCTTTTCTTAATTCGTGATTGATAGGGAGAGTCCAGCCCATTGTGGCTGGTGCTACCTCTGGGATGGTGGTCCTGGTTCTATCAGAAAGCAGCCTGAGCAAGCCATGAGGAGGAATTCAGTAAGCAACACCCTCCATGGCCTCTGCATCAGCTCCTGCCTCTAGGTTCCTGCCCTGCCTGAGTTCCCGCCCTCGCTGCCTTTGATGATGAACTGTTCTATAGAATTGTGAATGAAATAAACCCTTTCCTCCCCAAGTTACTTTTGGTCATGGTATTTTAGCACAGCAGTAGAAACCCTAAGGCAGACACTGAAAAATACGGACATGGATCCTTCTAGGGTCATTTTTAATAAGAGGCTACATCAGCAAGGACTGTTGATCAGAATCATCCTTGGCAAAGCACAAAGGCCAGTCCTGAAGAACTAGAGAGTCAACAGTTTAGGGTTTGTGGAACAGAGATGAAGATCATTTAACCAGGCCATTGTAGTGCACAAACAGCAATATGGGTGACTGTGTGACATCCCTTCTTCACCAACACCGCCTCAGGTTAGACTGAGGATGCCTACCAATATCTTACCTATAAGTTGTCCCTGGCCCCACATGCTCAAACCCAGCGCCAGGTGGAACGCCTGAACGCTAAGTAGCATTAACTTATACATTAAGATATCTGTACATGGTTCCACCCAGCTCACCCAGTGACCTCAGAGAAAGGACTCCACATGGATACATGATGTTCACCTCCTTGATGTTTTCAGGAAATTCGAGTCCTTGGGGTGTACAAATTTACGCTTCCCGCACCGGAGAAAACTGTCATCAAGGGAGCCCAATGGAGAAGAAGTTTCACTTTGGGCTCTGCAGTCTTTATTTCCCTCTACAGTGAGTCTTCGTACTTAAGGAGACGTACAGAGAGCCGACATGGAGGAGTCAGTCACAAATCCTACCTGGGTTAGGCAGCCTTTCCTGATAAGACCCTATCTGTTGCAAAGCCCCCGCATCGCACAAGGAATCTATCTTTATCTTAAGTAATAAGCATTATGGCAGTCAATCCTTCGGTGGCAGGTTGACACATCATTAAAACCAACACATGAGGATTAAAAAAAAAAAAGCCCTATCAAACCACCCCTACTCCTATTCTTTCCTATGTCACAATGCAATAAAGCCAACTTTTATGTCCTGAATTCAGGCTGACCACGTGGATAATTCCATTTTCTCCAAAGTTGCCACACCAATGGGAATGCCAGTTTCAAAATGCTATTGAATGAGGAGTTCAAAGGAAAAAGGGAAACCTAGCAGGAACAGCCCACTGTCAAATCCCAGAAACAATTGTAAATTGTTTATACTTTTTCCCCAAGAAAAATGAGGAGGACGAGGAAGATCTAAGCATTTTGATGGGCTTGTCTGTCTTTCTTCCTTTCGTGCTCCCAATTAAAAGTGGACTCTTCCACCACTCGAGATGGGCAGTTATTAAACCATGATGTCTTTCTTTTAAAAAAACCAATTTATAGCAGAGGGCTCCACACTGCTGACACTTCTCTAAGGTTGCCTATAATTGCTCCAGCCAAAGCTTTGACTAATTAAGTCACACAAAAGATTGTTTCTTAGTAACACACCTGGTCCACGCTTTGTTGTTGGCTTTCATTTAAGCACGGAGCCTCATGCTGCCTCGTAGCATGAAAGGATATTAATCAGGCAAATGGCCATTAAAAGTCATATCAATATTTGCTGTGTGGTGATTGTTTCCTTAAATCTTGAACAAAGGAGGTTTCTTTGAAATCTCGGGGCAGCTCTCCACCCACAGGAGAGAACAACCACATGGAATCACTGTGTTTTTCAGCTCTAGTGAGAAGTGGGGAAAGGGGAGCAGAATGTGAGGTGTGGCCAGAAGTGAGATTATATTCTCTTTGTTCCCGGGGTTTGTTTGGGGCCAGGAGACAGAAGTTGAACAAGCTGAAATCAGTGTAGAGAAAATGGGAGAGCGTGAACAGGAAGCTTCTCTAATAGCCCCTTCATTCCATGAAAGAGGAAAGACTCCATCTTGGAGTCTATGCTGCTAATTAAGTTGTGATTTGGAGTACTAGTTAGACATGAAAACGCCCAGGGGATCAAGCGTTACTTTCATATTAAATTAAAAGAGGAACCGTCACTAACCCTTTCCTTCCAGCAACAAAGCACCCTTTGAGTCTTCGCTGAAGGAAATACCGCATCTGAAGTTGACAATATGGTCACAGAGCTTGATTCCTGAGTCACTGGCCTCTCTGCTCCCTGAAGTAGCCCTGAATCAGCACATACTCATGTAGCCAAGCTCTCATCCGATGGAGCAAACATTCCACTCAGGAGGAAATGGTGGCTCCATGCTCTTGCCTGTGAGAAAGCCACCTGTCAACAGCATCCATCTATAGCTCTGTGTTCTGCAGCCTTGTTCACCTTCCATCGAACGGACAAAACTGTCCTGTGTTGGGCGCGTGGCCTTGTGCAGTTTAGGACGAAGCATCCTACTGGCCCTGGAACACAGATTCTAGAGTTCAAATTCCACCTCTGGAACTCTAGGACTGTAACTATGAGCAAAGTCCTTAAGCCCCTTTGCCTTGATTTTTTTCATGCATAAAATGAACACAAAAGCAAGAATAGCCTCTTATGACTATATGGCATATATAAAATGAATGTATTATATATTTATATGCTACAAAGTCTGGTATCTATGCCTAAGTACAAATACAGTGACTAGCACTTACAATTTCCTCAATCCCTGTTATCTACAGCACTCTTGAGAGCCCCAAAATCTTACACAGTATTTCCTCTTACTCAATGGAGTCATTGTCAAAGACTGAAAACCCTTCTTCTGTGGGTCTCCCTTTGTGGACTGAGGGGACCCTGAAGGGAGTACAAGCTTGAGTTGGTTCTCGCCAATCAGCAAAGAAAACTAACTCAAAACAACCACTCTTACAAGGCTCTTCATGTTCCCCATGAGAGGAACTCTGGAGGACCTTGCTTCGACCAGTCTTCTGTTGGCTGTCTGTCCTGTCCCCTACCTAGGAAGATGGAAGAGACACAACAACAAAACTGGAAATGGAAAAGAAAAATCAAAATGAGATGTCTCCAAGCACAATGGTAGTTATTTGGGGCTGGCAGAGCATGACAGTGGGATTAAGCATACTATGGCATCAGGTATAGTCAAAGAGGCGGAGACACGGGACAGCTTTAAAGGCTGTGAGAAGTGTTACAACAGGTGTTTTGATATAATAATCTTTGACCTCAAGGATTATCACAGCCATGGCGATCATCTGAGGTTGAGTAGACGGTGCCTGCCCTGTTGTCTCTCTGCAGTGTGCTTTTGGTCGTGTGAGCTTGCACTGGCCCTTGTGTGCAGTTGTGTGCAGCCTTTTGTGGAAGTCACTATATGTACTCATAAACAAGAACAGTCTAGAAACTTGACCATCATTTACTTGCCAGGGTTGACAGAAGTGATTCCATTTAGACTTCACATTCCTTTCCCAAAGCGGAGCCCACACCCCAACTGTGTCTGGCTGTGGATTGCATCAGCTGGGGTCTTCCTAGGGAGGGACCTCTTGATAGCTTCTCTCTTCAGGGCAACCACAGCTGCCCACACCAAAAACTTGCTGATACTTCTCAAAACCAAAAACAGAAAGACAAAACAAACCAACAAACAAAAACAAGCATCAGTTCCACCAAGATGAAGAATTGTGGCAAAGGGCAACGCACGCCAGCATTAATAGAAAGAACAAAACATAATAAAAGGAACAAAAGAGGCTTAGTGTTTGCATAATCAGAAAGCTTAGTCGTGACTCCCCCCTTGAACATGGCTTCCCCCATCCCAGCCCTATGGACTGGGCACCTGCAACCTGCCTTTGTCTCCTACTGGTAGGTCCCTTTAGTGTAAGAATGTGTCTGGCGCCTTGGGATCAGAGGACAGAGAGAAGTTCAGGCTGACAGAAGCTCCTATAGAAAAATCTCAGGAACCCAGGAAACTAACTGTTCCTTGGCTAGGGACCAGTTTCCCACTCACCCTGGATGAGGACTCTAGAATATCAGTCAACTTGAGGTACCAGAGGATTAGGAATGACTTGGCTGTGGCCAGAGTTCGCTAAACAGCGTCTCAGAGAGTGGGAACCTCAAAAAGTTTGGTTAGGTGAAGAAGCCCTGAGATTCTGACACTGGAAGGGTGGATGGGTGTTGCCCCAGAGAGGCAATGAAGGAGGAACAGGCAAGTCGAGGAAAGCAAGGGGTCTTTGGGGGTGTTTCTTCAGGGGTCCACTCGCTGATTTTCTGGTCTTTCTGGAAAAGCCTGAGGGCTGACCCCTATGACGTCACTAGGACTTCAGAAACACCTAAGTCTCAAAGGTTGCCTCCCTCTCACACCGACTGTGCGTGAAAATCGCCAAGAGCACTTTTGGAACCTCTCCCTGCGGAACTCTATCTCCAGAGAGAGTATTCATTGGCGGAGACTGGAAAGCTCCTACCACATCCCCCGGGGCTGACAGACTTCTAACCTGCTTCCGTAGGCAAGGCCACTTTTGCCTGCTAATTCTCTTGGATTTTAAATCTGTTATTTGCTTTACCGCTCAACAGATTGGAAAATGTCTAACTTCATTTAGAGTGGGTCTAAAACCAACAGAAAGTGAGGAACACTTTGGCTGTGGCTTGGGGTTGGAACCAATGTCTCCGAACACTTTAGTCACTTCCTGTACTCATCTGTAGATACTGAAGGCGGCACCAGGAGCATTACCAGGAGACCTCTGGCCCGCAGTGTCTTGGGGTGTCCCGTCCCCCTTTCCTGTGTTTGTAAACCACTTCTTCTTCTTATACTTCAGTCCTCACAGCACTCAGAAGGGAGAAGCATGTTAAGAACGGTTGCTACGGGGCTGGAGAGATGGCTCAGTGGTTAAGAGCATTGCCTGCTCTTCCAAAGGTCCTGAGTTCAATTCCCAGCAACCACATGGTGGCTCACAACCATCTGTAATAGGGTCTGGTGCCCTCTTCTGGCCTGCAGGCATCCACACCGACAGACTATTGTATACATAATAAATAAATAAATATTAAAAAAACGAATGGTTGCTGCTATTGATTCGGTCCTTTACGTGTAGGTCTTAATCAGCAGATGCGTGATTCCTAATGCTTTGACATACGATCACATTAACCATCTTCCCTGGAGGAACCTCTAACACAAAGCACAGCTTTTGACTCCTGGGTATCATAGGTTACACATGCCCTCAGCTGCTCTCTGTCCCCATCCTCCCATTAAATAAAGATCAAGTTGAAATCCTCACAGGGACCAGCAAGAAGGAACAATTGCAGGACAAGGGCTAAGTCAGACCGCGACAAACCCAAGGCCTCAATCTACTTGCCGTAGATCAAGAAATGAAAGCCGTGATGCCAGGTCTGCTGCCATAACCCACTTTTAAGTGATAACCGATATGTTTTCATTCTCCTCTTCAACCCTGTCAGCAACATTGGCATGGATGCTTGTGTGTGTGTGTGTGTGTGTGTGTGTGTGTGTACCTATCTGTGCATGTGCATGTGCATGAGTTGCATGTGTGTGTCTTCATGCATGTCTGTGTTTGTATGTGCATGTCTTGGTGTATGTGTATGTGTCTATATTGTGGCTGTGGGTCGTGCATATGAGTTTGTGTGAGCGTTCATGTATGAGCATGTGCATACACATGCACATATGTGTGTGGTGTATCCACCCCATGAGCTCTCTTTCATTTGTCTCTTCTTCTCCTTTTGTTTTTTTTTTTTTTCTGAATTGGTACTGAGAACATCATTGACTCAGAACAGCCCAATCACTGTCTCTAGAAGGATCAAGAAGGCAAATTATCTTTCCTGATGCCTCACCTCCCCTTCACTGTCTCTATCATGTTGTGCCCTAATCACAGTTCTGAAAGTCACTTGTGGGTAGGAGGATTTATACCTCTGCTTCTATAAAGAACAAATTTGTTGATTTGCAGGAGGGAAGAAGATCCCCTATGATGCTGCATATAACACACACACACACACACCTATGAAAACTCTGAAAATATTATTGTAACCACAGCAGATCCTATGCCTAGCCCATTGGGGATGAAAAACCAAGGTTAGTTATAAACAACATTAAAGAGTATGGTTCTAGGGGCAGAAGTGGGCAGCTCTGAAACACGTATATTGAGCTCTTGAAGGCCATTTTTTCTTCCTTCTCTGGGTTTCCACCATTGGCCCCGTCCTGGCAGTCATCCTGGCTGTAGCCATAGGATATGGACATGGCCCCCATGTTCCATGTACCTTTGTTACGTCCTAACTCTTCCTCACATTCTAGTCATCTTTCATGGAACTTTCTGGATGCCTCAGCCCCAGATTGTTTCTTCCTCCAAATGTTTAGTCTTTATAATCTCTCCCTCCCACCTCGACACCTTGCTACATGCATCCTTCTCCACCTTAATGTGTGGTTGCATCCCAAAGAAATTATCATTATGAAAAGTACTGTTTAAAGCCTGTTGTTTTGATGGGGGAAATGGGAATTATGAGATCGAGAGCTGCGTGTTCACAGGAACAAAGTTATAGTTCTTGCACAAATGTAAGAACAGATGTGCATGGCTATAAAATGTAAATACCACTGAACAAATATGACCGTGGAGTGAGTTTAACGCCTGCTCAAAGCCCTTTGTCTTTCTAGCACACAAACATTTGGAGACTTCTTCTCCTTCATTTATTCCTGGAAAAGATACTTCTACGCTCCTGCTGTGTGGCGCACACTGATTTAGGTGCAGGAGGCAAAGACACAAGCTAGAAGCAGTTATCTCTGCTCCTGCCCCTGTCATCGAGTTGGCCTTGCACTAGAACAAGCAAACAAATTCAAAGAGCAATCAGGGCCACGAGGACAAAAGGCCAGCGGCTTAGAGAACACCTGTGCACATGGCCGAGGGCACAGGCGATAGAGTTGCACAGAAGGCAATGCACAGAGCCACTCACACAAAAAGATTCGGTGCTGAGGGTACCACTGTTTGTTTTTCCACTTACGTGGTGGCTGATAGATTCTGGATTCTGCTGGCTGCCTGCCTAATTTTACTTTTAACACGTTAACTGAAGTGTAGCCTCCAGGGAGGTTCACAATCATAAGTGAATTTGTCCGAGTGAATACACCACATATCTACCCAGATCAAGACCACCGAGCTTGTCAGTAACCGCTCAGCCCAAAGAAGTCCACTTGGTTGGTGTGTGCTGCTTAGCCTTCCGCCTTTATCACCGCAGATCAATTTCGCCTGGGTTTTAGCTTCTCTAAATGGTATTCGGGAACCAAGGTACATGCCTGTTATTCAGGAGAGCAAGGCAGAAGGATCGTGAATTTAAGACCGGTTTGTGCTACTCTAGTGAGGCTGGTTTCTAAATAAAGTATCACTTGGCCATCCTTGACTGAATGTGCTGGAGTCTTCTTATCCCATGCTGCTTTTTACTCTCTGGTTCGTTTATTATTAAAACTAACGCTGTTCGCTGAGAGGAGAAGAGGAATCAGGCTCCTGCCCGAACCAAGAAGCTGTCGGCAATTGATACCCAGCATTTGGTGTTGGGGGTTTCAGATTGGAGATGATCAACCTTTTGTAACTGACATTCTGAGTAGCTCATAGGGTAAGAAGGTCTATAGTGAATGGTGTCATCTGCCTCGTTTGGAAGTTGTCTATGTACCAGGCCTTGACTCCGCCCCTGGACACCCTGTGGATCTCCCACAGTGGTTTCACATGTCTACCTAACACACTAGTTTCTGGAAGTTTTTCTCCCTCCTTCCCTTCATCAGTGTGGCTCTTCACTACTGGTGCTTATGACTGCACGGGCTGTTCTTCCCCCTCATCTATGATGGTTTGGTATGAATATACCCGCAAAGGCTCGTCTGTTTGAGCAGTTAGTCCCCAGCTGCTGGTGCTGTTTTGGGACAAGGGCAAAGAGGGCAGTCACATAAGTGAAACTATAAGCCCCTTCCTTCTCTGACCCTCTGGCTCTGTTTCCTGGCTCAAAGAGACATGAGCTAGCAGCCTCTTGCTAAGCTTCCAGCACAAACACCTCCATGCCTTCTCCTCCATTAAACTGTGAGTCAAATCTATCATCCACCTAGTGGTTTCTGTCTGGGCATTTTCCATCCTCATCTTCGTAAAGTCCTTCCCGGGATGCTCAGCTGTGGATTTGGACAGTGTTTCTGACTTTACAAACCCTGCCTCACTCAGTGCAGAGAGGTCACGGATCCAGCACCCTCATAGTGCAGCCGTGTGCAAGTTCTCTGGTTTCTGCACTGTTAAATGTTGATCTGATACTCTCAGAATATCTCGTTCTTATCACTTATCAGGCCCAGTGCTTCTTTGCCCCATTTACTTTGACTAGGACTCACTATTTGTAGGTTTATTGGTCAAAAACGGAGAGCAAATCCTGGAGGAGAG
Source organism: Arvicola amphibius (assembly GCF_903992535.2). Classification (NCBI taxonomy): domain Eukaryota; kingdom Metazoa; phylum Chordata; class Mammalia; order Rodentia; family Cricetidae; genus Arvicola; species Arvicola amphibius. The sequence continues at coordinate 9,481,924 of NC_052061.1, read as the reverse complement.
GTGGCACATGTCCTGAAAGGAAGAAGTGTATGTAATCTTCAAATAATGGCAATAAAGAGAGATGTGCAGTAATATTGAAGCTCAGAGGAATGGGGGACACTCCATATGCAAGGTTTTAATATTCTTTCATCCTCCTCTTCCTAAGCAGGACCCACCAAGGGCAGACCTTCCTAGTTTCAGAGGTTAATGACCTGGGTCTGCTCCTTAGCCTTCTCTGCCCTTAGCTTCTATGAGATTGAGGTTCCTATATTTGCTGCCATCGAGGCCTTCTGGATCCCTTATCCTTCAATTACCAACTGTTTATAGAGAAGCAATGGAACTTAGCAACAGTTACCCACAAACACCATTCTTTATATTGCAGTGGCCCCCACGCTTTCCAGAGACCAGCCATAACACATAACAGAAGGGAAGTGGATTCCCTTCTGCCAGTATATTATCCCTTATTGCCACAAAAAAAATCTAATAATTGTCCTGTTCCCTTATGACAGGTGTTCTCTGTTCTACATACCCCAATGATGATTGCTCATTGCCACTCAGGCTTCAATAGACCCAGCTCCAAAAATCCCATCTTAGTCCCTGATTTCTGCAGCCACTTCTATTACCAATTGGCAGGTGTTGCTCACCAGAAAGCAGAAATCTAAAGTGGAGTTTAGTGTGTAAGAGGCTTATTAGGCAGCTTTGGGGATAGGCATCCATAATAGAGATAGATACTATGGTATCATCTCAGCAAAGGCCCAGGCAACTGTGCGTGGGTGACGGAATTGAAGAAAGAGTTCCGGGATTTTTATAATTCATATCCACAAGTCATTGGACATGGCTGCTCCAGGAACGGGGAATCATCTTGGGCAAAGTGGCTTTCTTGCCCTGCAGCGGTTGCGAAATGCTGGAAGCGGGATTTGAGGAGAGCTCCGGGTTCCTGATCCACGTTAGAATCTAATGCATGCGAAGCAGAATGAGTCGACATCTTTATTTCAATTCGTCTAATCCAGACACTGGGATTCTCCCACCTTCCCCTGCTGCATGTGCACACTGCTGTGGTGGCAATTGCAAATGATGGCAGTCAACATTCTCGTCTCATTCCTGACTTAGGGAGAAAATAGTCAACATTCGCCCTTCCATCTCTTGGCTGATGCTCATGTTTCTATCTGTGCATTTTGGTAGGTGTTAATTTCTCTTCTCCTACTACCTTCTAAATAACAGATGCTGAATTTAATTAAATGGCTTTTGTTTCTGTTGAGATAATAATGTGATCTACTGAGATGGTCACCTTGTTTTCTAATAATTCACACAGTAATTTATAGTGACTTCAAAATGCTAGACTAAACTTACTTCATGGAGTAAAGCCAACCTTGCTTGCATTTACTTTTTGATGCCATTTGTAAGGCTCTTACATTTATATATTTTCACATCTGTGGTTTTGGGAAATTAATCTATATTTATTTTCTTCAATGTTTTGTTAGATTTTGCTTCGGACATTGCACTGACGTCAGCCGATAAGCCAGGAAGCGATACCTCTGTTTCTGTAAGATTAGCATTTGGTATTCCTTAGCAGAGCCAACCAGTTTGCAGTGACGGTCTTGAGGCCTGAGTTGGTTTGTGGGTAATTTTTTACTTCATTTGATTTAAGATTATTGAAATCTTCTTCCTTCTGAAGCAAATTTTAATGACTCATCTTATAAACATACCCATTTCTCGCAAATTGTCCAGTGTCTCCTGCTTCTCATTCTTGTGGACGCTTCCTTCTGTCATGTTTGAGCTGTACTGCTTTGGACGTAGAAATTGCTCTGAGCAGAAAAGTGGCCCTAACTATGGTCTGGTTTCTCTGTGCCCCTCTTCTCACAAGGCTAAATGTCCCTGAATCCCTTCCGTCTCGGAGGCTCTCCAATTGCTTCAAAGCAGTATCCTTTTAAATTTCCTTCCTCTTTCCTCATGTGCACAGCACAGCACACACCACACGGGTCGTCTTCTCAGCCATCACAGTGGTGTGGATCTCAAAGGTCCCCCAAAAGCCTCTGGGATGGAGGTCCGTGTGTGAACCTTAGCTTGGTACTGTGGTAAGGAGGTAAAACCTTTTAACAGATGGGACCTAGTAAGGTGTTCCAGGTCACCAGAAGCGTATGTCCTTGAAGAGGATTGTGGTACCGCTGTCTGTTTCTCATTTTCATACCTGGCCTCCTGTGTAACAGGAGACCCAAAACAATGAGGTTAAATGGTCACGGACAGAAAGCTCTCGACTGGGAGTTCAAATTAACTTCTTTCTTTTTTAAAAAAAAAAAATATTTATTTATTATGTATACAATATTCTGTCTCTGTGTGTGTCTGCAGGCCAGAAGATAGCACCAAGCCTCATTACAGGTGGTTGTGAGCCACCATGTGGTTGCTGGGAATTGAACTCATGACCTTTAGAAGAGCAGGCAATGCTCTTAACCACTGAGCCATCTCTCCAGCCCTAACTTCTTTCTTTATAAGTTGATTTACCTGAGATATCTGTGTGTGGTTTACACATCCATGCTCACAAGAAATAAAAATGATCCCCACACTATTAAAACAAATATCTGACCAACAGGTATAAATTGGAGTCTATAATCTACTTGTAGCTGAATATCGTTAGCAACATTTGGGCTGTAGGAGACATGCGGATGCATTTTTATACAGCACTCTGTTTCTTCTTCCAGGTAGAGACTATGCATTTCTGAACAGAGATATTTGGAGTCAGGTACTCCATGCTTAGCGAAGCAATTTGCAAACACTGAAATTGATATCATTTCAGCACAGCAGGGCTCCTGATCAATAGAACCTGTTACTATCATTAGTTTGTAAGTGTTTTATGATGTTTCTAGAAGATGACAATCAGCAAGAAGTAACATTTTCTCAGTACTAACGTTGTCTGAGAACAGATTGAATTTTTGACATCCATTGCCCTTGGTTTGACACAAAGAGAGAACACAGTGTGTCGCCATCACCACTTAGCCTAATCTTCTTATTAAGATCAAGAATGATCGGGTTCTAGACCAGACCCACACATAAGAGAGGAACAGTCATAAAACTCTAGAAGGTTTATACCAAGTATCTTCCCACTTCAAAATTCAGCCATTTGCCTAATAGCTAATCACTTTGGCAGAAGGTAACTTCTGAAGAATACAAGGTAAACCCAGTAGCTGTCTGAATACAGACGTTTCAAAACAATTCCTAAGTTTCTCTATTGTCTTGAGGACTTGCAACAGGAAGGATCTGTGCCCAGTCCAGTGGTCCCAGGAATTTCAAGAGAACTTCAGCACCTGAACCAGATGTTTTTAGGAACAAGCCACAGTCAAGGCATTTGGATAGATAGTGGCTACCGGCAGAAATGACAAGGGTAGCCAAGCTCCAGCTGAGAGTTATCCTGGTTAAACTCCCCTCCGAAATGCCTTTTAACTCAATCTCTCTATTTAGAACTCCATTACCCTGTGTTTAAAACAAAGACAGCCCATTGAAAAACAAGCTGTAATTGCAGTCTTTCCGCAAAACAGCATTTACCAGAACACGCCTTTCAGAATGGCACAGTGTGTCACCCCCACAGTGCATGGCACACAATTCCATCCGTCACCGCTCTAACAGGATGTTCCATGTCAGCAAATCCTCATCAGCCCCACAAGTTATGAAACATGAATGCCTTGCTACCAGACTTTAGAACGTGCTCCCAAAATAAAACTAAAGATTAGCTTATTTCTCTCTCAGAATTGAAGCAGCACTGGGGAGAAACACTAATCCTTGTTTTAGAAAAATAATGATGTATTTCATTTATTGACAGCAAGATGATTGCCTGAAATGTTTCTCATTACACCGAGCTCTCAAGTGAATTAATCACTGCCAGGTAAACCAAGGTTAAAATATGTATATTTTAACAAAGAGGGGGGTGATAATAATAATAAATAAAATAAACAATACCCATCACGAGCAGAGAATTGTTAATTCAGAGATTTCTTTTTAAGAATATTTGATCTGATAAGCGACTCGGTCATCACTGAAATTAAATTAGGTTTCTGAAAATGAATATTTCATTTTTAAGATTCTGTTGCTTGGAGACCCGGAAAGACAAGGCTGGCAGAGCCTGAGACAGGAGAGGTGTTATGAGGGCTAATGTTCCCCACTCCTGGAAGCTGGGATGAATACATAGGAAACATTACAAGAGAGGCATAGCCGGGAGGGTGGTCCAAATGGGCTCATTAGAGACGCCAGGATGTGTGTCGTCGCTTCCGTGATCAGGGAGCCTCTCTCCACCGTTCGCTCTCTCTTTGCTCACACTTACACCGGGCAGATGTGCTACCACAGATCACCAACCTTTAGCTTAAGAAACATAGGGCAGGGTGCAAGAGAGAAACATCGATAGTGAAGTGGAGCCCGGGCTGCTAGGGCGGACTGGCAGCGGCAGGGTTGTAGAAACCCAGGTCAGCCTCCTCTCCCTGACTGCTTGTGTTTTCGTCAGCCACAACACTGAACAGCCCCTCCCCCCCCCCCCCCCCCCCCCCGCCCCTTCACCACCACTGCAGGTAGGATTGTTCTGAAATACTTTACCTTTGGGGAATGGTAAGTGCTTAATGGGTTCCTGCATCTGTAACAATAGCATCCTCTAAACTTAACCTGAGCTCAAGATGAAGCTGAAAAGCACTTTCCCCAGACTTCCTTGTAAACCAGGGCAACCAACTGGTGATGTTTGGATGGAGGAGATGGAGCCAGAAGCTGCAGGTGCACCTTAAAGAGTTTTCTGGGGGGGCTGGAGAGATGGCTCAGAGGTTAAGAGCATTGCCTGCTCTTCCAAAGGTCCTGAGTTCGATTCCCAGCAACCACATGGTGGCTCACAACCATCTGTAATGGGGTCTGGTGCCCTCTTCTGCCGTGCAGGCATACACACAGACAGAATATTGTATACATAATAAATAAATAAATAAATAAATAAAAAGAGTTTTCTGGGTGGACTCTTGTTCACTCTCTCCTCTTCCCTTCCTGTAGGCTAGGGGGTAAAGGTGATGGCGAGGCCCAGATTTTACTCGAGGAAGCTACACCTAGGGCACAGTGACAAGATACAATTAACCCTGCTTCTTACATGAACACTCTGAACACCCTTTACCTCTGACAACTCTAGACTCCGTTAGCAGAGAGAGAAACCAGTGCCCATCAAGGTGGTCTGCGCTTAGGGTCCTTTTTAAAATATAAGAATAGTTTTCATCTCAACCGACAGTTTTGATCTGAGCAGATTCCATCTCAAGACATATTTTTTTTTATCCAGCCATTTGTCCATGCCACCAGCATTCTAGCTTACTCTTGTTTCTCCCTCTGCTCCCTTCATTCATTAAGACAAATACAAATCAAAGTCACAGCCAAAATTTACATAGACTTGTTCGAAAGTCTCCTTTCTTTCTGTTTCCTTTTGTGTGAGTTTGTGTGTTGCTAGCTCCTCCTCAGCTCCCTTACACACACCCCCACCCCCAGAATTCTAGGTTCAGAGCCAGGGTTGGTGGATCACGACAATAATCTCAGCACAGGAGAGGCTAAGAAACTAAGATCCCAGCCTGGACTAGAAGGTAAGGCCTTAATGGAAGGAAAGAGGGAGGGAAGAAAGGAGGGAGGGAGGGAGGGAGAGAAGGAAAGAGGGAGGGAGGAAGGGAGGGAGGGAGGGAGGGAGGGAGAGAAGGAGGGAGGGAGAGAGGGAGGGAAGGAAAGGAAAGCATTCTAGCATTTTTTCCAAGTATAAAATTTATCCAAATAAATGGCCTTGACTCCATCACCACAGTGATTTGCCCAAGAAATAGAGCTGTGACCCAAGCTGGGATGGTCAGGGTTATTTCCTAGCTTGGAACTACAGTACTATAGAATAGTTCCTTGTCTGTGTAGACGTTTTACAACTGGACAGAATGACATCAATGTACAGACAGGGAAAAGACAAAAGCCCTGTCCTTGTCTTTAGTAAGCCTAAGCCAGGACCCTAAATTTTATAGGCTGTATGAGCCAGTTCTAAGATATGGAAAAACAAGAAAATAACTGTTTTGTTGTAGGCTAGTGTGAAATGGATGTTGGCATTAGCATAAAATATTACTGACTGATACTCTTCAAATTAACAACCTCAATAACGGTGTCTTATTTTGCTTTAAAGAGGTTTTGGTTACTCCCTCACTCCACAAAGGAACTTCAAAGCCAAGCAACGAAGGGTTAAGAAAACTCAACACTGCACAATATCTGGTAATAGATTCATATCCTATATATGGTTAGATTTCACCCTTCAAAGCGTGGTTTTCTTCTTCCAGGCTATGCATCAGTTACAGAAGTTCACAAATGCTGCTCTGGCTTTGTTCCCACCATGCCCAGCACACAGTTAGTTCAAGGCAAAGCAGCAAGGTAGTGAGTGGAAAGGACCTTTCTGTTGCCTTACTCTGTGCAAGTCGTGGGGGTTACATCTACCTTTAAAGAGGCATGTGTGTGTGTGTGTGTGTGTGTGTGATACCAAACCTAAAGAGTATATCACACCATCAGGATGGCTGGGCTGTCTGGTGCTAGATGAACAAGATCTACAAAAAAAAAAAAAAAAAAAAAAAAAAAAGCCACAAAAGACTCATCAAGTGTTTGAAAATGTAAAGCTGACCTGACCAGCCATGCGTGTGTGCATGCGTGCTATGAGGACATCTTATAGGTCGGTTTGATGGGAAACACCAGCCTCAGTGGCCTAAATGAACCATTTAAAAAGAACGTAGAAGAGGTGTCAGCCACTTTTGACTTGGGAAGTGTTACCTTAGGGAGAGTGCTGTCACCACGCTGGCAGTGTAGTATGAGCAGATGGCATAAGGAACTCTGAGGAACATAATCCCTCCACCAGGTGCATACTTAATTGTGCCCAAATAAAACTCTTCTGGAGAGAGTGTGGGACCTTTGCCGAGTATGAGTGCTGGCCTTTGTATGCTAACAAAGGATTTCCTGTACCGTTTGGGGCCTCTCTAGTAACTAAAGCGCTACTTTCTTTCTTTAGTTTTCTTTTTCTTTTTGTTTGTTTGTCTTTTGATTTCCTTCGCTTCCTTCTTTCCTTCCTTTTTTCCTCCCCTCTTCCCTCCCTCTCTCCTTCCCTTCCACCCTCCCTCCCGCTCCTCTCTCTGTCTTTCTTCTGGGACAGGGTTTCTCTGTATAACAGCCCTGGCCATCATAGAGCAGTCTGGCCTTGAACTCACAGAGATCTGCCTGCCTCTGCCTCCCAAATGCTGGGGTTGATTAAAGGAGTGTGCCACCACCACCCAGCTAAGATCTCCTTTCAATAATCAAGTAGAGAAGGATTTTTATGAAGAGAGGTGTTCATAGTTGTGTGGATTGATAGCTGGGTCTTTGATTTGGTTCCATTAGTCTTCCTGTCTGTTTTTATGGCAATCCCAAGCTGTTTTCAGTACTGTAGCTTTGTAATAAAGTTGGAAGTCAGGGATTGTGATGCCTCCAGTAGTTCCTTCAAGCACAGGATTGTTTTGGCTAGGCTGGGTTTTTTGCTTTTCCATATGAAGTTGAGTATAGTTCTTTAGAGGTCTATGAAGAATTTTGGTGGGATTTTGATGGGCATTGCATTAAATATGTAGATTACTTTTGGTAAGATTGCCATTTTTACTATGTTAGTTCTACCTACCCAAGAGCATGGGAAGTCTTTCCATTTTCTGTTGTCTTCTTGAAATTCGCAGGCAAAGGGATGGATCTAGAAAACATCATATTGAGTGAGGTAACCCAGATCCAGAAAGATAACTATTATATGTACTCACTTATAAGTGGCTTTTAGACATAAAGCAAAGAAAAACCAGCCTGCAATTCACAATTTCAGAGAACTTAGACAACAAAGAAGACCTTATACATGGATATAATCTACATGGGAATTAGAAAAAGACAAAATCTCCTGAGTAAATTGGGAGCATGGAGATCATGAGGAAGGGTAGAAGGGAAGAGGGGAAAAGGGAGGGGAGTTGAGAAAATATATAGCTGAATAAAAAGTTAGTAAAAAAAAAAAAAAAAAAAAGCAGGTGGCTGGATGCACAGGTTTCCTTTGGAACCAGGACACAAACTTTGTCCCTTCCATGACATTGCATAAACCAAGAATAAACCATTTCTGTCTTATTAAAAAAAAATGAGGGCCGCCAAACCAAAAAGTTCCTCTCTCTAACTTCCACCCATACCTGACTGACAAGGTAGGCAGTCCCTGTTGGTGGGACCTCAAAGGCAAACTTGCGTTCAATCTAATAACCAACCAGAATAGGTTCCAGCATCTCACGGTTTTTAAACTCGCCGTCATGATCCGTGTCCAGCACTGAGAGATGCTAACAAAGAAGAAAGGTAAGCCTAGGCGAGGCACGTTTCCATTCTTACTGCACTATCTAGCTCTTCACACTGTAAGCGGTTTCCTTTGGATCACACTGCTGCGGGCGAACGCCAGAGTACGAAGCGCTGTTGAGAACCATTCTCCTCCGTAGACAGATAACGGCTGGATTTTCTGTAGATGGGTGGTACAGCTGTTGGGGTGGGCAGCAGGAAGACAGCTTCTTTCCTTGGAAATGTTCTGTCTATTTGAGGAGAAAACAGGACTCAGACGGGGATGAACAGACAGTAGCCCTTTGAGTGGACCCTATGAGCGAAACAGGCCAGTGTTCTTCAGTGTCTGTCGCTCGTGTGCAAGATAATCTGATGAGTCTCCAGTGGCTTCTTTCCCATGCCTTCCTTACCAATTATGCCTGCTCATCAGCGTCGTATGAGTAAAATCACTCATTTTTCTTAAAGAACTAACCAGTCAGAGGAAACTAGAACGCTACCAAAAATGGAAATCCCTGCCATCTGCCGGAGATTAAAAAGCACAACAATAAACAGCTAAGAAGATGACGAGGGTAAAATGTCAGAGAGCTAGACCTTTGGCCACAGCAGGCTGAGAATTATGTGTCTCTATAATCGCAAGTCAGTTTTAATTCACCCTGAACAATCTTCACCCCACCACGAGGGTGCGTCCTCGACTCACAGACATACTGTTTGGGATTAGGATGAAGGAACAGTCTGTGGTCTGGGGAAATGCTGATGACAAAGGGAGATTTCAGCATCTGAGGACGTCTTGACTACACAGTCACAGTTGGCCAGCCGCTGGACCAGGGAGCAGAAATAATTAGGTTGTTCACAGAGAAGAGTTCAGACGTGGGGATGGGACAAGCACGCTAAGCTTTTGTATCAACCGACGGTTTATCAGCCTCAGACTTTAACACTCGCAGAGAGTAAGCTTTAACTTACCCTGTTCCCAACACAATGCTAGGCATTTCAATGGTTCCTCATTCCATTCTAACAGCATAAGGAAGTTGCTATGGTTGCCATTTAGCAGATGCATGAACCAAGGAACAAAACTAACTCAAGTTTTGAAAAATGGGACAATGGTAGCTTCATTCCAGAGGTCTTTGTTTCCAGAATCCGTTCTTTTCCACGCTATTTCCAGTGAACCTGAGTTGATGGCCCAAGGTCATCCTGGCCAAGTCTCACTGAAAAGCTCTGTGGTTGATGCTAAGAATAAAGAGGCCCTAGGTGTGGTGACATCCTTATGTAATCCCTATGATTGGGAAGCTGAGGCAGGAGGATCACAAGTTTGACAACAGCCTGAGTTACATAGCAAGGTCCTGCCCTCTTTTCAGAAAGAAAGAAAAGGGAAGGGGATCTCAGTTTTGCTAGCTCCCTTAAAAATGGAAGCCTGACCATGCTTCCTTCCCTCCTGGAGCTGTAATTTGTCCATCAACAAGGAAAACCAGAGCCGCAAGGTAGACCTCTGGAGTTGGAAAACATCAGCCCTGCCTATCTTCAGCATCAGTGGCCAAAGGCTGACCTTGCTGAGTTAATCAGTAGAGAAACTAATCAGTTGGAAAAAATGCAAATTTGTTTTCTGCACAGAGTTGGAAACTCATTATACCAAACCACTCCTTGAATTAAGTTCCAAGCAGCGCTGAGAATCTGGGTCAGATAAGAAACAATGGAAGGCTGTAATAAGCAGGCCTGGGCTATGAGCACTGAATCCCATCACCAACAGCATGGGTGTTAATTTCTCCTTAGCCCCTTGACTGTGGTTACAGAGCAGAAAATGGCTTGCTCCATTTGGATCAGGTTGCTTTTGCTAGTTGGCGCAGATGTAAGTGGAAGAACATTTCCAGTGCAGAGTTTGAACGGTGCACCTGCTCTTCACCTCAACAGTCTAACCATGAGCTGTTTCGTCCTTCCCAGTCAACAGTAGATGGCTGTACAGGGTTGCATGGGTCACAAGAGTCCATAGCTGAAAAACTGTCTTTTGTTACCAAGAACCCCTAGGTTACTCAGTCTGAGAAATCAGAACTGTGTTGATATGGTTTTGAAAATGTCAATTATTGTTTAAAACCAGTGGCTGTCATTCAGCACTCCAGAGGACAAAGTCAAAGAGCCATGTCCTTTCCTCATTCTCTGCAAGTGATTAAACAATCGGGAGAAGTTGGTTCTATGTCTCTAGACTGCAGCTGACGTCCCTATGCCATGGAACGCTGTGATGGTTTTGTAGAGAAGGCATCTGCCTAGAAGAAGGTGGGACGTTTGGCTTGCGTGCAATATAAGTTAGCACACCTACCTCATGATGGAATGATCACCAATAGGATAAAATTATCTAGAACCATAAAATAAAATACCTAACTTAAAGTAAAATGCATATTTGACAAATATAGCCAGTGACCATAGAGGTTCATTGGTCAGTATCTCAGAAAACAAAATAAGAAGCAAAAAGACCACCTCAGGAAGTGAGGCAGGTAATGCGTGATCAACAGTGTGAAAAAGGAAATCCAGAAACATCCATGAAACCAAAAGTAGTGCCAATTTGTATTTCTCTCAAAACCCTTTAAAGTTAATAACATAGGCACAACTTGAAAAATAAACGGTAGGCTGAGGGCCTGCACAACTCTTTGTGGAGATTTGAGGAACTTGCACAGAAAAGACAGAACAGTATTCCTCTGTGTAGCTCCAGAAGATTATCTGGTTAAATGTGGAAAAGACACGTTTCTTCATCAGAAAGAAATCTCCTAAGTAGGGTATGCGGTCAGAAGTTAGCTTCTTAGGAAATTAGCCAGTTATGCCACCGTTACACCCATTATGGCTAACTATCTGCATCTTGAGGTCGACAAGTTGAACCCTTGTCCATAGGACTTTGAAAGAAGAGTCACAGAAATGTAGCTGATATATCACCGGGCCTGGCTGTCTACTTTGTAGACTTATGATGCACGGTGTCATTGAGTGGTATAGGAGGTCCTTCTGTTTATGTGTTGCTTTCATTGGTTGAATAAAGAAATTGCCTTGGCCTTTAGATAGGGCAGAAATTAGGTAGGCGGAGTAGACAGAACTGAATGCTGGGAAGAAGGACAGACAGGCAGACGCCATGGTTCTCCTGCCCAAGACAGACGCTGGTTAGACTCATGCAGGTAAGTCACAGTCAAGTGATTATACCATTAATGGAGATGGGTTAAACTAATATGTAAGAGTTATCCAATAAGAGGCTAGAAATAATGGGCCAGGAAGTGATTTAATTAATACAATTTCTGTGTGATTATTTTGAGGGTTAAGCTAGCCGGGTGGCCATGACAAAATGCAGGCCCGCTCCTCCTTCAACAATTGAGCTATTGACAGATAGACTAACTAAAAGAGAAATAAAGGCAGGATAGACCATGTGGCTCCTAAAGGGCAGATTTGGATCAAATAGCCTTTGGTTTCCACTGGATTTTAACTTCTAATTTCTATAACTGAATTCAGCTGCCCAGTCCTTAAAATTAGGCCCTTTTCCTCAGCTTGCTCCAAGATGCTTCTCCCTGCACAAGCAAGCTCCTTATTCAAACACTAATACATGTAAACAAATTTATACGTCTCTGTTGAGAATTAAACAGAGTATGTCCACACCCTTCCTGAAACCTTAGGCAAAATCATCCTGCAATTGAACATGCTTTCCTTGACTTTGTTACTCTAATCATTTTTCTATGATCTTCCATGCTTTTGCTTTCACAGGTGAGGGAAACTCTAAGGGGACAATGTTATGGTTTTGGTCCCTGTCCCTTTAAGAGACAAGCCACGCCCATTCCATCCCCATCCGCTGAGGCAGGCTGATCTTCAGCTTCCGGCCTGAGCTCACTCTCTTTTCCATCTTCCTCTCGGAGAGGCAGCTTCGCTTCTGCCTCTCTCCCCACTTCTCTGCTTCCCCTTCTCTGTCTCTCTCTGTCTTTCTCTCTGTCTCTCTCTCTGTCTCTCTCTCTCTGTCTCTCTCTCTCTCCCCCTCCCCCTTCCCCCTTCATAACTCCCCTGAATAAATATTCAACCTCACCATGTCTCTGTCTTCTGCCAGCCCGCCATGTGTCTCCCTGCCTGGGACCAGCCACTGCTCAAGGACCGGCAGCCATCTCTGCCTGGGACTGGCTGCTCCCAGAGCCCACTGCCTGCCACCACATGGGCCGCCACCACTGCTCAGGCCACGCTAAGACCGGCAGCCTTCTCTGCCTGGGACTGGCTGCTCGCAGGGCCCACTGTCTGCTGCCACATGGCCTGCTACCACCATTTGGGACTTTATAGCATTTGCTGCTTACCTACAGCTGCCGCCTGGGACTCCGTAGCATTTTTAAAAGAACACAACAGACAAAGAACACCGAAACTCGAATCTCTAAGACGCAGCACAGCTTGCTATGCGTGTGCCATCCATTGATCGACGAATTTCCTTCCTTGATATAAACCACACTCTTTCTTTATTCTGAGGTGGGATAGGTTATTTTCTACATATTCCAATAATTCAAAAAACACACTGCTAATGGGTGCACACCTGTGTCTTTTTTTTTTTTTTCACGCCTCCACCTGGTATCCAGTGTGCTAAATTTTGTGACCTAAAAGTATCGATTGCTCCGTTGTTGCTTTCTCCTCGTTCTGGTTTTCTCTTTCTATAATTCCCAATTGGCATGTCCCATCCTGGAGACTGGGAAGACAGCCCACTTTCCCTGCTAGGGTGAGGAGCAGAATTGGGACCCCCAGATCCATGTCAAAGCTCCACAAGTGTAGGGGGGGGGGTCTCCTGCAATCATGACATTCGGGAGGCTTAGATGGAATCCCCAGGGCAAGATGACCAGCTGGAATTAGCAAGTTTCGGAAAAAAAAAAAAAAAAAGACTTTGCCTCGATGAATGACGTAGAAATGAAGCCACCCGATGTCAGCTTGAGGCCCCCACACTCATCCTCACGTGTAAGCACGCCCACTCCCATCCCAACAGGCGTGCCTGTGCACAGCGCAGAGGGTGAAGAGAACCTTGCCTTCCCTTAGATTGATATTGCATAGCTACTCTCTTACCCATCATTTTAGTGTAACTTTTGGTTCTTCCCTCTGTTTTGAAATGGTTTTCTGTCACTTTTGTCAGCTTATGATTTCACTATGCAGTTGCTTTGTGTCCGTTTTCTATTTTTATTTTATTTTTATTTTTTGGTTTTTCGAGACAGGGTTTCTCTGTGGCTTTGGAGCCTGTCCTGGAACTAGCTCTTGTAGACCAGGCTGGTCTCGAACTCACAGAGATCCGCCTGCCTCTGCCTCCCAAGTGCTGGGATTAAAGGCGTGCGCCACCACCGCCCGGCTCTATTTTTAAATTGTGTGACATACATTTCCTGGGAACTCTCTTCTCGTGCCCAATTACTTCATGTCTTTTGAAACAGGGAGAATTGCTATTACTTTTAAATAATATCACCCAATCGTGTAATGAGAGTCACATTTTAAAGTTTTAGCTTATTATTATTGAGAAATTTGTGCACCCCATAAGCCTTTCCACTGACGCAATAATCCAAATCAGACCAGATCAAACCGAATTAGAAAAGCCCAGGTTTCATAGATACCATGCTCCCGGATGGCTTTCTAGTCCTCCAGAGAGGAGAAGGGAAAGAAAGACTAGAAAACCACGTGTTTGTTCTCTGGGGAGCAGTTTAAATACCCTGTAGGAGTGGTCTTGAGCATCTCTGGGGAGGGGTCATCATTTGGTGGGCTTTCTCAGGGGTGGAGTCTGGTCTGAGGCAACTCCTAGGGGAAGGGACTTGAAATTGAACATTCACCCAAAAAAATTATTACTATTATTCCCCTTCCTCTTTAGATCAGTGTCACCTACCAATAGAAGATGAAAAGCAGAGGGGGTAAAACCAAAGTCAAAGACTAAAAGACTCATATCTTGACAGGAAAGAAAATCACATTCACAGCAACAAGCTAGATGAAGCTGGAGACACACAGCGAAGTCTGAGTGTATGAGTCTGGCTGTAACTCAGGCTGGCCAGAGTCAGAAAGAGAGAACTGTTGTAAAATAATAGTTGAAGATGTGTTATATTTGTTTATGCTGTGGAACATTTGTTTAATGATACAAAGATGTGTTGCATTCTTTTATGTTACATGTGTTTAACTCTGTGAAACTGTGTTCCTTTGCCTGCCAAAAATACCTGATAGGTCTAATAAAAAGCTGAACCGTCAATAGCGAGGCAAGAGAAAGGATAGGTGGGGCTGGCAGGCAGAGAGAATAAATAGGAGAAGAAATCTGAGAAGAGACAATCAAGGAGCAAGAAAAGGAGGAAAAGCCAAAAAAAAAAAAAAAAAAAAAAAAAAAAAAAAAGGATGACAGGGGTCAGTCACCCAGTGACACAGCCATCCACAGAGTAAGAAGGAAAGAAAGGAACATAGAATAGAAAAGGTAAAAGCCCAGAAGCAAAAGGCAGAAGGGATAATTTAAGAAAAGTTGGGTGATAAATAAGCCAAGCTAAGGCCAGGCATTAATAACTAATGTGATTATTTGGGAGCTGGGCCATGGCCCCCAAAGAACTAAGAGTAAAGAGTTAAAGACACAAAAAAAAAAAAAAAAAAAAAAAAACTACAGGGGACCCTAGGAGAGAACCCACTAATAGCCTCTAATGGAA